>NW_017306212.1:0-481168 GCF_001642055.1 Alternaria alternata
TGGTTTGTCTTCTGTTGTGCCCGTTGTGGTGGCCTTCTTGATAAGGCGCGATATGGTGGATTTCGAGCGCCCGCACGCGTCCGCCACCTCTACCATCGTACAGCCAGCTTTCCACATCCTGATGGCTATATTGCGCTCGGAAAGACTCATATTTGGCTTACGCCGTACATTTTGCGATATCTCACGTCCAAAAACACGCGGTGTTGACATAGTTATAGTGGGTTGTTGTTGTGGTGGTGGTGATGGTGGGGGAGAGATTTGGCGCTAGCGTTGCAAAACTTTTGACGCGTAATTGTAGAAGTGGTCGATGCGGATGAGGCGCTTGAAGCAGGTGCTGCCGTCGCAGAAGAAGGCAAGGTGAACACCCCACAACCCTCTTCTGCTAGACCTACATCGAAGAAGGAGGAGCAGAAGGCTCCGGCTGCAAAAGTCACATCTACATCTAGCAATTCTGCAGAAGCTTCGGGAGGCAGGGCCTCGTCAACCGTACCTATACCTAAGATCGCAGAGGACAGGCCAGCCAAGCAGAGTTCTGCGGAGAAGTCGAAGGACCTGGAGAAAGATGGTGATGGGTTCGATCGAGAGGCTATCATGGCCAATCTTCAACAGAATGGCGCGAAGAACGACAAGGTAGACCGTGATGCCATAGCAGCCAATCTCCGATCAAACGCCGAGAAGCCTATCTCTCGCAAACCTACACAAAGAGGTACATCAGCTGACCGAGCACGTCAAATCTCAGCAAAATCATCTACTGGCCCTCCTGATCGTGCTGCAATCAGAGCGGCTCTCACCGGAAAGGGGGCGCCCGACCCATCCATAACGGCAAAGGAAGAGGCCGAAAAAGCTCGTCAGCAGGCGGAGGAGGCAGAGATCCTTGCCGAAAACCGTCGTTACCAAAAAGAGCTGATGCAGCAACAGCGCAAAGAAGAGGCGGACCGACGCCTAGAAGATCTCAAGGAACAGCAAGCAATCCGGTCAGAGAAGCGAGCATGGGACGCTCAGAGACGTCAAGAGGCTCGTCAAGCTATTTCGAAGGCAGCAGAAGTGAAGGCGATGAGCCAGGAAGAGATGAACAAGATTCTGGCTCAGAACCAGTTCGTTGAACGCTTTAGCGGTATGGCCGAGAACTCCCAGAAGTACGACTTCGACCCAACAGCTCCTCGAGGACCCAGCCAGAGCGTTACCTACACATCTCGATTTGTTGATCGCCTTAGCGATGTAACCGAAGACATGAGCGTGTCGGCTTCGCTATCGATCAAAGCTGGAAAGGTCGGAGGATCTGGTAAAGGTAGCTTCGTGGACTCTGACAAGTTCAAGGAGAGCGATCTCAACTTTTACATCTCCGTCAAAGTGGTCAACCAGACTATCAACTTCAAGGACCCGCTCGTCTACAATCCCTTGCGCTCCGTCAACAAGGACAACTTCCGCGAGATCTATGGCGACTCCTTCATATCAGGGTTTGTTGAGGGGGGCGAATTCAATGCGCTTGTGAGTATGAAGATCCTCAATAAGGCCAAGAAGTCGGATATCCAAGCCCAAGCCAAGGTCGCTCTGACAGTTGGTCCAGTCGATGTCTCGGGAGAAGCGAGTCTTGGGATCGCTCGAAGCAACATCGAGACTAACACGGAGACTACCATCATGGTAAATTGGTCAGGAGGTGGCCACATCAAGCCAATGGAGCAGCAATGGGACATCCAGAGTCTGATGGCAGCGGCAGCGCGTTTTCCAGATCTCGTAGCTGATTGTCCTCAGCGAACATATGCGATTTTAACGAAATACGACTCGTTGAGAAGCTTCGTTGCTGAAAAGCCCGCGTCTTACACTGCGCTGCAGTATGAAAACGCCCAAGTATACACAAGCACCTTGTTAGATTCCTTCGTCAGCTACAAGTCACTATACAAACGCCTCGGTGAACAGATCTTCGGGGTACAGGGCAAGCTGCTGGAAATCACACCCTGGAGCGACGAGGAGCAGAAGAAGGTTTCATCTTATTCGACTGCCGTGATCAAGATGGGCAACAAGAACAAGGACACCGGATTATACCCTTTCCAAGAGTCCGAGTCCAACTTCGAGGCTTCTATCAAGGGCCTTAGCGACGCTAGAACCGCCGTGCGCCGCCAGATGGCTCGCATCGTAAACGAGGTCGATCTGATGGAAAGAGACCCGAAGCTGGCGACAGACGAAGACCACGTTGAGCCATATCAAAATCCCGTCGCCTTTGAGGCCCGACTTCCCAAGATCGATGTGCCTGAGAAATTGCGTATCAAGGGCAGCCCCCTGTCTGGCAAGGTCATCGAGACGAAACAATTGACTGAAGCTGAGGAACAGGCGCTCGCTAAAGAGGAGGAGGCTTTCCTCAAATCTGATCCTGCAGGAGATAGATCTTTTGTCGGACAGGGCTTTGACAACCTCGACTTCGTGAAGTCGGATTGGGCAGTGAGTGCGATTCGCACCGAGATGGCTAACGGCGCTCTTGTGTACTTGGCAGTCAAATATGCCAACGGACTGCTCGTCGAGAAAGGCAAGGTAAGTTTTTCGTGTCTGCCCTTTGCGATGTATCGGACATAGCTAAAACTTAGCAGTCAGCGGACAAGGCACGAATAAAGATATTCGGGGACTTCAGCAGTGGTGAGCGCATCACCTCTGCATCCATCGAGCATGGTGCGCCTCAAGTCGCGTCTTCTATCGCGTCTGGTACAGGCAAAGGTACAAATGAAGAGGAAACTCCAACAAGGCTGGTACTCGGACTTCGCCTCTTCACCAATCGTGGCCGTCATCTGATCGCACGCGCTCTTCACTCACAACTTGGAGAAAAGAGCGGTGTTGTTGTCCGGGACGGCGTCCCCTTCGAGGACGTCAAGATACAGTACATCGATCTGCCTTTCAGCTCAGGTACTCTCCAAGGTTTCTTCGGTCGAACTGATGACCAGAATGGGAAGATATACCAGCTGGGCATCATCTGGTGTCGCCTCGCCGAGACGAAGGCTTCGGACGCTGAGGTTGCTTTTACGGATTCTGGAGATGTAGTCGACAGCGAAGATCTCGCGTCACTTCAGAAGGACCAGACAGAGGGTAGCAAAACTCTTGCAGCATTGAGACAGAAACTTGACGCCACTGAAAAGGTATGAGTCTTTTTACACTAGACCATGATATTCGAGACGCTGACCTGATGATAGCAACTTGCCGTCGACCGAGAGCGTGCGGATAATCGAATTGCAGAGATGGAGAAAGAAAAGAGCCAACGCATCTGGGGAGCACAGCACGGCCAGTACATTGCAGAGAACAACGGCTGGACTCCTGGCCAGAACAAGTTTATGCGATGCTCGACCACATTCCGTCAATCTTACCCGGAAACACCAAAATTGCTGTTTGGCTTGAGCCGTGTTGATGCTGAAGGTAGCCTGTCGCGTTCTCTGTCTCTGTCACAGCCGGAGGTCAATGCCAGCGGCTTCAGCGTCCAAGCTGCATCATTTGACAATTGTTACGGATACTCACTTGGATGCAGCTGGTTGACGCTACCCAATGACCTCCATCTGGAGACTGGCATGATCTGCTGCTCCGGCGACCGCAAGGCATATGTGCAACAGGTGTTCTTCAGCCAGAGCTTCGCGTCGCCGCCCAAGATTGCTGTCTGGTTCCAAGAATTCAACTATCCCAACGGCGGCTTCCTATCCCTCAAATGTAGAGCTGCGGAAATTACTCCTCACTCATTCAACCTCTACATCGAATCGTGGGCAGACAGATACTTTAGGCAGGCACGAGTGCAGTACCTCGCTTACCCAAGTGAAGAAGACGGAAAGCGAGTTAAGGCAGGTAGGACTACAGTAACCCGCGGGCAGGGACCCAACGGCAGTCGGAACCAAGCGCCCTTCTACGGTCAACCTTTCAAGAACCAGCCTGCGACATTCGTCGCAATTTCCGAGATGGACTTCAACAGCTCGCGCAACTTGCGGCTCGCTTGTAATGCTAATGCTCCGAATAACAGAGAGCTTGTATGGGACTTGGGTACTTGGAGTGATTCCGACATGGACCACGCCGAGTGTCAATGGATTGCGATTGAGTGAGGTTGGTTGTTTCCTGCTGTTCTCAAACATGCACTTTAGCCACAAATTTGTTATTTCCCATCTATACCATACTTATCTCTTCATTATGTACCACATCGAATCCCACACTCTGGATCGCTCATTTACTTGTGGAAATACATGCCATGCCGTAGCGCATTGTTGATGACGACCACCTATGCTACCTCTCTTTTTCAAGAGATCAAACTAGGGGTAGTGCGAGACGTAGCAACGTGCGCAAGTTCCAGAATCTTTCCATCTCGAGGAAAGTCTATCATAGCTGGAGAAGCTCTGTTAGCGGTTGCAGTCGTCTCGTTTCCGATCGTGAGACTCTAACGCGGACTGCCGGATTGTAAAAACACCTTAATGAACACTGCTAAGCAGTAAAATTATGCAACGACGGTAGAGAGAGGTAGCACTGTTGCCAAAGGGATAAACAGCCTTTGGGGTAAATTTTACCGAATTCCCACAATTTTATGCTGAGTGTAGCTCGAGCTACATAGCTCATAACTTGACGGAGCTACAACTCATAGCAAGATTATGATGTGATGTGTTCTCTTCGTCTTCCACATACGACCATAGGACACTGAAAATTAGTTCACCCTCGCGATCCGTCAAAACTCGCGGTGCCGTGTTGAGGTCGATTAACTGAGTTTCGTCCTCGGTTACCCGTTTCAGGAATCGCGTACCCTAACACCGCCACACCAAAATAACACTCGCGTCCGCAAAATCCTTCGGCCAAGAAAGTATTCGTGAAAAAGCTTAACGCATAGGCCTATAGAGTAATCTAGTAAGTTTCCTTGTAATAAGTGCTTGTGTGTGGCTCTACAGCCTCAATCTTGTGTAGCCTGTTTTGGTGATGCGCGTGCCTTGACTGACGGCGTGCATGGTGTGCACGTATACGGTAACCGTACGACAGCTTACGCTGTCTACACTAAACGTAATTTAGGTAACTACACTATAAAACAGGAAGGACGGATAGGAGCTCTTCCGTGCCATTCTGATTATAGTTAAGACTCCCGGTTACTTAAGTAGAGTACGCACTGCAGATAGGCGCATGAATCCCGACGGAGGCGGGATGTGCTGGTTTGATGAACGCGACATTTGCATCATAGGTGTAAACCGTAAGGTTTGTCATGGGCACAAGAAATTTGGGGAGAAGGAAGACAGCGTTGCATGGTACGAGCCGTAGCATCAGCGACGGCTCGCTATCGCCGGCGTGGACAACCCGAGAATGCTGCTGATGAGCGACGCTCAGGAAGCCATGGGACCATGGAACGGCTCGAAAGTTACATGAATGTTTGCTAGTCCAAGTCAGGAAATGCTTCCAAGACTAGATAAAACCCGATTGTTTGGGTCTTTTCCCATCAGCATCAGTACTTGTTCAAAATTCCAAGCATGCACCTACGCCTTGCAAAGCCCTCAGATGAACCGGTCATCGTCGACATCTGCGCTCGTGCGTTCCTGGAAGAAGACCTCTTTGGTCGAGTAATTCACCCCTACCGAGCACAGTATTCTAATGACGTACAAATCTTTTGGCACGATTGGGTGCGCAATGATTGGGCCAAT
Source organism: Alternaria alternata (assembly GCF_001642055.1). Classification (NCBI taxonomy): domain Eukaryota; kingdom Fungi; phylum Ascomycota; class Dothideomycetes; order Pleosporales; family Pleosporaceae; genus Alternaria; species Alternaria alternata. The sequence goes on from NW_017306212.1 coordinate 5,631, forward strand.
CCACGAAACAAGATCATCGTTGCCGTCACGACCGCCGAGGGTAGTGAGCATGAGAAGATTATCGGCGCAGCAATCTGGCAACGCCAAGGCGACGACCCAGAGGATGTGAAGGATCCAACTTGCATCGGCTCGAATGCCGCTTACCCTGCCGGGCGGCGTGCTAGCCTCCCCGAGGGCTTTGGCCGGCCCGTCCCCTGTACCACCAACCTGTATCCACCCATCACGTCCTCTGAGTGGTTTCGTCTTGCAGCTGGCTTCTCAAGTCTTTCCCGTGCTATTGAGCCAGGTGCATTTGCGCCATCTTTCCCATCCTTCTTAGTGTTATGGAAGCAATTTCCTGACTTCTCGGTTGTCGTGTCGCTTGGTCGAAGCTTAACATTCGCAATCATTCCTTTTAACTCGCACACTCATTCCTGTTAACTTACACTCTTCATATTCGTTTTTCTATTATGTCAGACCTAAAGAATGAAGCTGCTGCCGTAGCCCAGCCTCTTGACAGCGAGTTACAACAGGATGGCATAGTTTCAGAAAAGAAAGGGACCGCTGGCGACCAAAAGGACATGTATCGTATGGGAAAGCAGCAGGAGCTGCGACGAAACTTTCGTTTTGTGTCGATCTTTGGATACAGCATGGTTTTGATGGCGACGTGGGAAACCATACTGACGTGAGTACGTATGAGCATTTGATCTGCGCTGTCTGACATCCAGCAGAACTCTGATCATCCCATTAACGAATGGTGGCACCGGTGGCGCTATCGTCATGTTCCTCGTCACAGCGGTGGGCATGGGCTTTGTCATCGTCTCGATGGCTGAGATGGCTTCAATGTGCGTGGCGGCCCGTTGCTGGGGTTCCTTCGAGACGAGACAATTGCTAACTAGAACGAAGGGCTCCTACTTCCGGAGGACAGTATCATTGGGTGTCTGAGTTTGCGCCGAAGAAACACCAGAAGTTCTTAAGTTATCTTGTGTTCGTTGCCCTGAGCACATCCACGAGCCTTATTTCTGATCACATAGTAGCGGCTGGTTGTGCGTGCTAGGTTGGCAGACCGGAATTGCATCTATCGCCTTCCTTGCTGGCGGTCAGGTCCAAGGACTTGTCATCCTCAACAACCCAAACTACGTCCCCGAACGATGGCACGGTACCCTCCTGGTTATTGCCGTAGCAACGTTCTCGATCCTGTTTAACACGCTGTTAGCTCGTAAGCTACCACTAGTCGAAGGCATTGTCCTAGTCCTGCACATCTTTGGATTTTTTGCCATCTTCATCACAATGTGGGTTCTGGGGCCGCGTAGTCCATCCAAACAGGTTTTCGGTGGATTTCAAGATAACGCAGGATGGGGCAGCATAGGTCTGTCTGTGCTGGTGGGACAGCTCTCGCCTATCTTCTCTCTCTTAGGTGCGGATGCTGCGACCCATATGTCTGAAGAACTAAAGGACGCCTCACACACACTTCCCCGCGCCATGATCTGGACAGCGGTAGTTAACAGCAGCTTGGGTTTCCTCATGCTGGTAACCTTCTGTTTCTGCCTCGGCGACGTGGAAAGCGCCATCCTATCGCCGACAGGGCAGCCCCACATTCAGATCATGTACAACGCCACGCAGTCCATCCCAGGGGCTACAGCTCTAGCATCAATTACGACTATCATGGCAGTGTTTGGATGTGTCAACAATGTGGCAACATGCTCGCGCCAGCTCTTCGCCTTTGCTCGCGACCACGGCGTCCCTTTCAGTGCCTTTCTGTCCCGAGTTCGACCAGGCTGGGACATCCCTCTCAACAGCGTTCTTGTGTCTTTTAGTATTGCCGTTGGACTCTCTCTTATCAACATCGGCAGCACCGTAGCGTTCAACTCCGTTGCGTCGCTAGGCACATGTGCTCTCCTCTCGTCCTACATCGTCAGCATCTCATGCATGTTTATCAACAGGTGGAACAAAGAACCTCTCCTTCCCTGCAAGTTCTCGCTCGGTCGCGCTGGTATCTGGGTCAATGGTGTGTCCGTCATCTACTTATGTGTAGCGTTGGTATTCGCCTTCTTCCCTACATTTCCGCACCCAACACCTGACCTAATGAACTGGAATATTCTGATATACGGCGTTGTTGTGGTTTTTTCGCTGGTCTACTTCTTTCTCAAGGGGCGCAAGGTGTATGTTGGGCCTGTAGAGTATCTTAACAAAGATCTTTGAGCGGGAGTTGAGATTACAGGACTAAAGAGCAACAACAGAGCTTAACAGAAATGTACTAGTATTGTTTCAGGTAACATTTCTTCCATGTGCGGCGTATCTATCAAGTCGCGATTGATGTCTCAATACTCTCTAGTTGACTGACCAAAACTGTGGTAGTCAAAAACCAGGCAACAGATATTCCGCTCTTGCACAATAACATCACCTCAGTGACGATGCAAGGGGTCTGCATGATTATGATTTGCCTAATCCCTCCCAGAAATTCAACAATCCTTCGCGCGTATCACGTTGGTTCTTTGTGATCATCAACGTCCCCTGCCCGTAAGCGAGAAATGCCCCTCAGCGAGATGAATCTAATCTCGACCTAAACCAGTCCCCACCACATTCACTTATGAACTAGCAGCGTATGCACTCTTGTTCTTTAGATCTTTCTCTATCGCCCTGCATCTTGTAATAATCAAAGTAGGGTAGTTGTGGTCGCAACAATAGCTATGTTGCGCGCTGCGCTGTGAAGATCGTCCGAAGATGATCTAGGGTTGGTTCTCGGGGAATGAGTGGGCGACGATGGACGAGAGGGTTGTACTAGCACGATTGGTAGATCAATGTAATAACACGAGGGTTTGAGAATCAAGTAGTAATCCTTAGATTGACGTAAGATCGAAGTTGAACACAACGAGCTGTAAGAGCTCTTTGCCTAATCCTATATATTGAGGGTGATAGTTGCGAAAGTCGCGCGCAGAACTATCGCTAATTCTTGGCGTAACTACCAGTCACGTGGCCTACCATACAGTCTAGGGAGAACCATCTGTGGATGGCAACACCAGCCACGTGAAGAGAGGGATGGCAGAGACAGAAATGGACGGTACTCTTGTATATAGACCTTACGATGCACTCTCATAGTTCATCGTGTTCAACTTTGCAAACATCCTTGTGTAGCAATCTAATGATTACTACTTGTTTCTCAACCACCGTGTTGTTACATCGATCTACCAATCGTGCTAACACACCAACCAATCCGTTCACTCGAACTCACTCATACCCTGAGAACCAACCCTAAACCATCTAAGGACGATCTTCACATCTCGTTGCTGTGTCTGCTGCTATTACTGCTATCCTATCTATCTTAGATGTTGGGGATGTTTGTGATGGTTTGCTATCCCTTCATGCACAACTATTCTGGACAGCTAGCCTTAGCGGGATATCAATCACGTGATTGGAGCACCCTGCGCTGATCATTATCCTTTGCTTCGTGCGACGGTTGGCCTTTAACCTCGCATCCTTTGCTGAAGGGATTCATCCTGTGTGTGTTCGTAACAGAGTGATACACATTGTATTAGGTTGATGTATGTCACCTCTCCTATTCCCCCGCCTTCTTAACGCGTCCTTTCTCTCGCAGATTGTAGTTGCAGGGGCTAGGTCTTGTTCAAGAGCCTCTGTAGCGCTTACGCGCCAGTGTATGGCACCTAGGCGGAGCAAACCACTAACACCAGATTGTGTGCTAATAGCCTGTATACAGAAAAGAGGGTTACTGAATACAGGAAAAGTAAGGGACTTTGTGACAGTAGCATGAGTGAAAGCTAGGCTTCCCATCCGCTCAGCCATATACAAGCAGTGTACCGGCGGATTAGTAGTTAGGTGGGTGACCACGAGCGAATCCCCGCTGTTGTATGTTTTGGTCTTTTTTGTGCAACCTATCGACGGGGATTTTTTTGCCCATGTCCAACATGTCCAAGTCGTAGTAGGAGAGAGGTCACCCGCAGATGATCAGCAATGAATTTTCGTTTGTGATGGTATCTAGCTTCAGGAACCGAGCTAAGCTCGTTGCCGCTTGCTCCTACGTGTCGTCGTCTCTTGCTTTACTTGGACAACAGAGGGCGCTTCCTCAGGCTCCTGCTTTATGCGCTTTCGCTTCGTGGTCTCCTTTTTGACCGTTTGTTGTATGGTGGTATCCTCTTCCTCCTTCTTTATTGTTACCTCCTCTTCCTTGACCTCAACTTTTGCAACAACCCTGTCAGAGAATGCCTTTAGGTCCGCCGTGAACAAGACAGAATGCGCCCATCCTGCTTCCTTTCCCCACAGCTTTCGGAACAGGTTCCCAATCGCAGCGTATGTAGCAGCAGTTAGGCTACTGTGCTTGCCCTTGCCGAACCTGTAGTCGCGTTGGGCTATCTGCCAGACATGTGTGTCGACAGGTACAGACTCGGACCAGCCGAGCCCAAAGAGACACACACAGTCTGCGACCTTTGGGCCCACACCGTGCAGGGCAAGAAGCTCTTCATGTGCTTGTCGATATCCCTCACGACCACCCTCAAGCATGTCTCCAGCCAGCTTCTCTTCTACTCCAAATTGTGGACACTCGGGGTTACTCAGACTGTCCAACCATTTCAGGCCCTTATCTTCTGATACCATTCGTGCAGTCTTCGCAATGTACTTGGCACGGTAACCAAACCCAAGCTTCATGAGATGTGCTTCGACGTTGGGGCCTGAGAGGGCGTCGGGCGTGGGGAAATCGTGGTAGGGTACGTCATCGATGCTTCCTATAAGCGGACCGTAGTGCAAGCAAAGATTATGCACCATGCCAGATATGCGACTGATGTTGTTGTTGCTACTGCATATGAAACCGATCAGAGCCTCCCAGGCATCCTGCCGCAATATTCTTATACCAGTGAATTTGGGAGCGCGCTTCTTGAAGTTGGCATCAGACGCCGCCCATTGCTCGTACAACTGGCCCAAGTCGGGCGCGAGGTTGAAATAGTGTTTGACGAGAGCAAGAGTGTCGTCTTCCTCGGGCGCAACCGAGGGCGCATTGGATGGGGGCGGAGTAGGAAGGGCGGTGGTAATAGGTGGGTAGGTTGCGCGGTAGTGGAGGTAGTCGGCATCTTGGCGGAGGGAAAGTATGCGACCGTGAAGGGCCATTGACCAGACATCATCGGCGGACTTGCGCCATCTGATGGCACGTTAGAAGCTGTTGCGACTCGAGTACAAGGGGCAACATGGGAGGTACCTGAACGATTGCCCACATCGCAGGGTGGTGTTGATGCAGAGTTCCGTGAGGCTTGTAGGCAGCTTGTGCCATTCAGCTGCGCGCAAAGCCATGGTCAACAATAGTAGGAGAAGGGTGCATGCTAAAGCCCATGCGAGCAGGAGTGAATATACCATGGCCCGGCCTAGGTGACAGGGGTGATCACGCCAAGGACACGCTAAGGCAGCCCCGACTTTCTCTCACACGTTTTCCGCGACGGCAACTGCAATCACCGCAGAAGCATCGCGTCCCAAAGTTTGGACAATTGCACGTGGTAGATTCATCAGTCGTTTCTTGATCCACATCTGCTAATTGCAGCTCGTCTCGCCATCTCACCTCCAGCAGCAGCAGAATCTTACGCGGCTGAACACTACGACCAGCGCGAGAGCTTCTAGCACCCACAACCGCCCACTATGAACGGCGATAGCTATTCCAGAGGTAAGCGACGTCTATCAGTACATGTACTGACTAGTGTACAGCTCCCAGAATCAAGACTAACATAAGCAGACGGTGGCCGACAGAGCGGATCGCGGAATTACGTGAGTGCACACACCCGTCGCGACATGACTGGGCACATGCTGACAAGACAGTCCTCGAGAGATGACCATCGCGATCGCGGCGACCGAAGCGACCGCGGCGACCGTGGCGGCGACAGGCGGCGACGTCGTTCACGCTCTCCCCGCCACGGCGGAGGCTCCCGCCGTGACTACGAGGTAGACACGTATTCTTCTAGCCGCGACTACCGTGAGCGCGAACGCGAGGACACATACGCACGTCGAGAACGCCGCGATGACCGGGGCGAGCGCGGCGAGCGGGGAGGAGACCGAGGTGGCTGGGGCGACTCGTACTCGAGACGCGACCGACCTCGAGGAGACCGCGACCGCGACGATGACCGTGGCCACCGAAGAGAACGTGGAGACCGCAATGAGAGAGGCGGCGACCGATTTGGCGGCGAAGACCGCAGAGGTGGACGAGGAGGACGCGATGGAGGCTTCGGTGGCGGACGTGATAGGGCGCGTCAGGCAAAGGAAGACTCTCCGCCCTTCAACAAGCCGCGCGAGGCTACACCGGATCTTGCCAGCTTCACAAACATCCAGAAGCGCCAGCGTCGCATGACCCAATGGGACATCAAGCCTGCAGGCTACGAAAACATCACGGCAGAGCAGGCTAAGCTGTCGGGCATGTTTCCATTGCCCGGTGCCCCCCGCGCTGCGCCCATGGACCCGTCTAAGCTGGCTGCCTTCATCTCGCCCTCTTCCGGAACTGCCACAGCTGCCGCTCTCGCAACATCAGCCGCCAAGCAATCGAAGCGCCTCTATGTCCACAATCTGCCCTCGGGCTGCACTTCTCAGGAGATTATGGAGTTCTTCAACAACCAGCTCAACGGTCTCAACGTCGTGTCCGGAAACGACCCGTGCCTGTCAGCCCACATTGCTACTAGCAAGGAGTACGCTGCGCTAGAGTTCAAGGCACCCGAAGATGCGACCCTTGCTTTGGCTATGAACGGAATCTCTATGCGCGACGACGGAGGAGCTCCCGACAGGTCGGGTCTGTCCATCCGCCGCCCCAAGGATTACATTACTCCCTCTGCCGATGAGAACGCATACCCACCTGGCGACGAGATTTCCTCTGTTGTCAAGGATAGCCCTAACAAGCTGAGCATCGTCAACATTCCTACGTACATTGAAGAGGAGCAGATTCGAGAACTCGTAGAGACTATGGGCAAGCTGAAGGCTTTCACCCTCGTCAAGGACACCGGCACCGACCAGCACCGCGTAAGTATACTCTTCTAACCAAGCACGACTCGTAAGCTAACAGATCTTAGGGTATCGCATTCTGTGAGTACGCGGACAACGGAGTCATCGATGCCGTCATCGAAGGTCTAAACGACATCCCGCTTGGTGATGGCAACCTCAAGGTTTCACGTGCCACTGTCGGACTTCAGCAAACGACTGGTCTCGATGGTGGTGTTGGTGCCATTTCCATGTTGGCAGGAGCCAGCGCGGCCGAGAACCACGAGCACAGCCGTGTCATTTGCTTGATGAACATGGTTACCTCGGACGAGCTTCTGAACGACGAGGAATACGAAGGTAAGCTTGAAAAGAACCCAGAAAGCATCGCACGATACTAACAACATCTAGAAATCAAGGAAGACATCGAAGAGGAGTGCGGCAAGTACGGACCCATCGTTGAGACCAAGATTCCCCGTCCCGCCGGTGCCCGCGTCAACCTCGGTGTTGGCAAGATTTACATCAAATACAAGGATACAGAGTCTGCGCAAAAGGCTATCAAGGCACTTGCTGGTCGCCAGTTCTCGCGGAGAACCGTTGTTGCGACCGAGTTCTCCGAGGAAGGCTTCGACGTCGATGCCTGGTAGATTTAGGGTTGTTCGAGTTGCGCGTTCGATTTCTTTAGCTTGTGCAGTTGCACGCCATTATCGTTGCGTTGGGGGATACCAAAATCGGAGAGTGAAGCTGAGCATTTGTACACTAATTTGGTTCTAGGGGAAGTTCGCATGATTATGAGCGAGTTGGCGCAGGCATTTGCTCGTGTCTTGAATACCTGGGCTGAAGTGCTGCATGCGCTTCATGTAGCTTGCCTAGATATCGTGCCGTATTGTTATTACAGTCGATGAACTTGACTGCCCTGTAGTCTTACATGAGTGTGAATTTGTGACATGGATGTTGAGATCAAGTGCTGATGCTTGCGTGCATAAACGGAACGTCCCGTGCTTACACTGCACAACATGCGCTTGGGATACAGCTGGGAAGTCCATGCCAAGGTTCGGCTACCTACAAACACTGGGCTCGTGGAGTCACAAGGACAAGACATATGGGCAAGATGTGGCCAGCGCAATCTAGCTACTACATGGTGTAGGCACCAAGTGAAGATACGGATTGAGAGCTAAATCCGTGTAACTCCGCAGTAGCTAAACGATAGCTTCCGTCAGTTAGCCGGCACTAATGACGATCAGGAAATCGTTCAGAAGTGCAGAAAGGTTCGTCCGGCCCTGTAACGGTATGATCAGGCGTGCAGCCTCGATGGAGCTGACTGGGAAGGTCTAGAAGTAAGTGACATCATAGACCTTCCAAAGGCATCTTCGCGTTGCGGGACGGGGAGATTGAAACCCAGACCCCGCGGTCTGTTAAAGCACGCTCGGCCCTTGTTAAGCGCGACCACATTGATACAAGGAAGTTAAAAGCGGAGGAGCGCTCTCAACGTCAACGGGCTTCCCTCTCGTCCGCTCCGACATCACTCACAAATACTACAAGACAATCACCATGGCAGGCATCGTCCGTTTCCTCAATTCCCAGCTTTTCGTCACACCTGTAAAGCCCAGCGGTGATCTTACTGGAAAGACTGTTATCGTCACGGGCTCCAACGTCGGTCTTGGAAAAGAGGCCGCGCGTCACTTCACTCAGCTCAATGCTTCGACTGTGATTCTTGCCGTGCGCTCCATCGAGAAGGGTGAAGCGGCGCGTAAGGATATTGAATCGACAACAGGCCGCAACGATGTAGTCAGAGTCATGCAACTGGACATGTCGTCCTACCAATCAGTTCTCGATTTCGCCGAAAAAGCTAGCAAAGAGTTGGAACGAGTGGATATTGCAGTTTTGAACGCCGGCGTGAACCGCGGCGTCTGGGAGGTCTTCGAACAAGACGAATCAACCATCACCGTGAACGTGGTGTCTACATTCCTGCTGGCTTTCGCTTTATTACCTAAGCTCAAGGAAACGGCGAACAAGTTCAACGTTAGACCCACACTTACCATTGTCAGCTCCGAGGTGCATGAGTGGACACCGTTCGATGAGAGGAATGCACCCGAGGGTAAACTCTTCGAGAGATTGAATGAGAAGGTTGTCGATGGAAAGGAAGTTGGACTCGGCAATCGATACCAGGTCAGCAAGCTCATGGAAGTACTATTCGTCCGCGCATTCTGCGAGCGATACCCGGAATCGAATATTCCAGTGACGGTGAATCTCGTTAACCCTGGCTTCTGCCACTCGTGAGTCATCTCTTTTTCTCACATTCGTCATCCATACTAATTGAGCAAACAGCGAATTTGGTCGGGAAGGTCCAGGGTTTCTCGCCGTCATGCGCTTTTTCCTCGCACGTACGACGGAAGTGGGATCAAGAACTCTTGTGCACGCCGGTACTTCAGGCGTCGAGACCCATGGAAAGTATCTCAGCGACTGCGAGATTACTGAACCGAGCGCTTTCGTGCGAAGCGATGACGGAAAGAAGGGTCAAGAGAAGGTTTGGAAAGAGTTGGTGGAGAAACTTGAGGGTATCAAGACTGGAATCACAAAGAGCTTCTAACGAGGTGATGTAAACTCAGAATCGTAATTAAACGAAACATCCTGTGGAAGAACCATTGACATGATAATCAAAGTAGTATAGTAATTGCCTTCCACTAACTTTCTGTCCATGTGACCAAATTCCGCAGTTGTCACATCTCCAACGTAAGAAAAACTTTCGTATATCTCACTAGATCCTCTGTTCATACGAAAGGGTTTCCAAATGTTGAGAGAACAGTGTCGTCGTCATACAACCTCTCTCTTCGCTACTACTACTCACAAGTCTATCTCCGTCGCAGGTCTAGCGATATTGGCTCGCCAATGGTGCGCATTCGTTGGATTTTTCTGGTAGATGTTGACTTCGAAGAATTTGTTGTGAGTCGCACACTTGAAGTTCTTGAACCTTCATCACTGTAAGCAACAACGCCTTCTCACATCATTGTTTCTCTTTGTATGCTTACGTGTTCAGCTTCTCGAAGTTCGCATCGATGAGCCATTGCTCAGTCACCTCGACGAAAACCCCATCGGAGCCGGTGACGAAGTATCGCTTGCTATCAAGTGGACCGTAGTTCGTTTGCTTAACAACCTGAATTGCGAACGTAATGTCGGCTGAAGACGGCACTGTGTCAGGTGAGACTGCGTTGCTCTCTTTAGGATAGTTGGCCCAAGCCATAAAAGTCTGGAACTTGGATTCGTAGGACAGGATACGATTCTTGTACCCCTGAGTATTGGAACAACAGAAGATGGGAGACATGACTAGTGATGGAAGCGATGGTAGAAGTTTCGGTGAAAGCGTGTTTGTAGCTGAGGAATGAAATCTACAGAGGATGTGATACTTTTATATTCGCCAAAACATTTTGACCGGCCAATAGAAGATATTTATGCACACTTGAGGTCTACCGATGCTTTGACTTCATCTTGCATGGCCTAGCCGTGTTGGATCTGAAAACGACTTTCAATGGAGCGATATGAAATCATGTGGCTATCTACTGCAACATACGCCCTCCAGTCATTAGGCAATCAGATGAGCGTACTCGGTCTCTAGTTCTGAACATGTGCGTGGTCTTAATGATCACTCTGTGACGAAGAATACTTGGGAGTCAAAAGTATGTTTACTAGTTTACTAGCGAAAGCCCTAGGGTTAATTACACTGTCATTCAAGTGGCGAAGATCAACATGAACATCAAAGCATCATAAGTCGCATCAAGCTTCTACATTGTCTTTAGATAACTGCTACTTTAATCGCCCGTGACCAGGGTGCTGAGATTTGATATGCCGATTCAGATTGTCCTTGCGCGGCATACTCTTTGCGCACCACTCAACCGGACACACGAACGGCGAGGAACTAGTGTCTAGACCAAGCTTTTTTCGATGCGCTTTGGTCTGCTTGTGTCGTTCTAGATCCTTTCTAGCATCCTTGCTGTCTTGAAAATATGCATCGCAAGGTTCGCATTTGTAGGTATCGTGTGTCCGCAAGTGCAATCTACTGAGACTTAACATTGTGAATAGATTGCTCAACACTGTACAAACCTTAGTTTGGAGAGCTGTTGGAATGTCTTTCCGCAGACCTGGCATATATGGTTCTGAAAGATAGCAGCAGGCTGCTGAGGTTGTAGTGATGCTGACGATGTTGGTTCGTAGTCATTATATAGGGCTGCAAAAGAATGTTGTGACCATGGGGAGGATGAGATGCGATCGTTTAAATGGGGAAATCCATTTATCTCGGATGGTGGTTGATGCTCTTCTTCGGTTTGCGCGGATAAGGAAGACTGGTGCGCTGGTAGAACACAGGATGGAGTTTCTCGAAGGTCGAGCAAGCGCGGGTCAACAAAAAGATGATGATAATGTAAATCTTGGTCTTGAAAGGCGCTTCCTCTAGATTCGGAAATTGAACGCTACAACAAGAACGTAGCAGTGGCTCCTGTGTTCTGTAGGTACGCTCCAGGCTTCCAAGGAAGAACACGAAGAAGAGCGATGCGAGACGATGAAATGAAAGACGAAAGGAGTGGACACTGAGGCGGCCACAGGCCCCACGGTGAAGAAGAAAAGCAGCATGAAAACAGGTCTCGAAGGCGACTATATGCTCGCAAAAGCGAACAAGGCGCTGATTGGTTGGATGTAGGCCTCAAAATTAGCGTGAATATTGCGCCTATCACTGCCCTCCTTAAATGTCGCCGTAACCCGAAATGTGGTGTTCGAAACCTGGATATCAGTCTTTCGGTGCAACCAACAACTTAGTGACCAGATCTGATCATGATTGGACATTAGTTCCTCGTCTAGTGCAAGCAGATTCTTGTCGACAAGGATCGCTCTGTCATACTGCGCCGGGATCAACACGGGTAGCAAACATCGTGATGTGGGGAAGATGATCGAGGAGACAAGTACTCGAATTGTTCTATACTACAAAATCTACATCTACTGGGTATCGTCTAATTCATTCATAAACTCCTAGTTCTTGAGCACGTAACGGTACCTGGGAAGGCCCTTCTCAAAGTCGACAATGACGTCGTTGGCCTCGGACATGGGCCTGACTTGGACCCAAGCCTTCAGGTTGGTCTTCTTGGCCAACTCCAACATGTCGCGGATGTGTTGCCTGGTGCCGATCAAGCTACCAGCGATCTTCAAGTTCTTGAAGATGAGGCCCATGGGGGAGAAAGAGGGCAATGGGTCGTCAGGAGCACCGAGCTGAACGAAAGTGCCGTTGACGTCAAGGAGGTTGAGGTACTGGTCCAGAGGGAAACCACCAGAGATGGTGGAGATGATGATGTCCAGGCCGGCGGCGTTCTTGGTCATCCATTCGGGGTCCTCGCCAGTGGCGATGAACTTATCAGCGCCGAGCTCCATAGCATCGGCCTTCTTGCTTGAAGAACGGGAGATGGCAACGACCTCGTCGCATCCGAGAGCCTTCGCGAAAAGGAGGGCGAAGTGACCGAGACCACCAATACCGACAACACCGACGCGCTTTCCTGGGCCGGCACCGTAGGAGACGAGGGGGTTGTAGACGGTGACACCACCGCACATGAGAGGAGCGGCGTACTCTGAAGGCAGACCCTCAGGAATGGGAATGGCGAAAGAAGCAGGTCCACGCCAGTTCTTTGCGTAACCACCCATGGCCTTGTCGCCAGACTTGTACTTGCCGTTGTAGGTCATGACGAAGTTGTTGCAGTTGCTCTCCTGCTTAGTCTTGCAGGGCCTGCAGCTCTCGCAGCAGTCGCTCTGAGCACCAACACCAACGCGGTCACCGACCTTGAGGTCCTTGACATCGTCTCCTACACGGGTGATCTTTCCGATGATCTCGTGACCGACGACAAGAGGGTAGTCCGAGGGGCCCCAGCCGGAGCGGAGAGTGTGAATGTCAGAGCCGCAGACACCGCAGTGGCTGATCTCCATCTCGATGTCGGTGGACTCGAAGTTCTTGGGGGTGTAGTCACCCCATTGCATGTTTCCGTCGGCGGCAGAGGGGTCGTGAGCGACCCATCCCTTGAAGTCTGGTGATGAAGACATGGTTGTTTGGAGATGTTTTTGAGTAGGTGATGAATGTAGTGATGTGAGAGAGAGGTACAATTGTTTGGTGAGATGCAAACTCCCTACTTGTCCAGCTGTAGTCTTATACTTATACGCATTTTCTAGAAGTTTTCCAGCATTTGTAATATGTCAAGAGACGGTATGAGGTTACCGTATCACTATCCTAGTGTTTTGCTCTTTTGCCGATCTACGCCGTTGGTATCGGACCCACTTTGACGACGTTTTTGAGCCTCAAGCGGTGCGTGCACAACATATCCGTTAAACCCGCACTCACCGGTCCGATAAGGGTATGGGTCTGAGGCGACAAGTCTGCAAAACTCTCGGACGAGGCTCGCGGTGAAGACGTCAATCTGGGGCGAGTCCTAGAATGTGTATCATCGATCTGCCGGGACACGTGGAAACCCGATTAAGGAAGGCGTTTGCGCGACACTAATCTAGTTCCCGTTGACGTGTCGGGAATTGGAATCGATTCGAATCTTTCCAGGCTTCTAGGCCAGTCGCGTTGTTATGACAACTCTTCCTTTTTTCGAGACGAAATCTTCTACGGCGGGCGGCGTGCTGAATATCAACCCGCTCTTCGGCATAAGTCTTTGTCATGCCATTGCCGCAAGCTTTCAGCACTCGGCATTCTTGATCAATACCAGAGGTATATTGAAGATCAACATATGATCGGAGATTACATCATAACAGGTTAGCATGCTGGCAGCAACCAAGAGAACCGGGCAATCTGAGGATGATAAGATGTCACTCTTTCAATCAGCGTTGAGGAAGCCTCTTGATTTATCGTCTCAGTAGTTTTTCTTTTATCCACGCAAGGATCTTCTTGAGCACATATACCGCTTCTTCATATTCTTGCCACCGAAGGTCCACCTCTGTCCTCTTGTCTTCGAGCGGCTCGCTTCCTGGCAATGAAAGCCTTGCGTCGTATGATTGCGTGCCATCATCCAGTATGACTCTGATGGTACGTTCTTCTCCGACATGTTCGCAAAGAGCGTTCCAGGTCGGTTTTGTAACTTTCTCAAACAAAAGAGTGAGTTTGTCGTCTTTGTATCGGCAGGTGACTGGTAGCTTGAGGAAGAATCGTGGGGTGCGGGATCTCAATTCCAGGGGTAGTACACGTTCGCCGAAACCGTATGCGGAGCCGTATAATGCCTCGTTCAGGGCATCGAACGTGCTTAATCTCATGGAGGCTGTCAGCATTTGCGGAGACATGGAAAAAAGCCTAGCAAGTCCTTGTATTGAAGAAGAGACTGTGTGTTGTGAGGGAGTAGTGAATGATCTCGAGACTGAGCGTGTTGCTTGCGCGCGAATAAGTCTGGAGCTGCGCAGTGGCCACCCTGTCTATGCACCCATGGGGTGAGTGTCCTCTTGCCTCACCGACTTTCTGGAATCACCCAAACCATGATTGCTCACAGAAGGACACCCGTTTCAAAAGGCGTGGCGGCATATCATTGGAGGATGGCGTTTCATGTGGAAGCACGATAGTTTCTTGCGGAAGACAAACTGAAAACGTCAAACACAATCATGAGCAAGAGCTATGTTGCGACAAGCTTTGGAAGGTCACCGTTGTAAACTGTGAAGGCTTTCGAAAGTTCGGGTCGGAAAGACCGAGGCGGAGGTGACGCTTGGTCTCTTGGCACGCGTCACGTACCAAATCCCGGTGCAGAAGACCCTCTACCACCATATACAGAATCATGTCATACCTTCGAGCAAATCTCGAACTATGGAGTACAGAATTGAAGTAACGATATAAACTATCGTTTCTTTGCATTGACATTCTCTTGACTTGTAGAGTATGTTTGCCGGACTGTGTTCAGAATATTGACGCGTTACGCGTCAATTTTCCACTCTCCAAAACCGGCCGCCTCTCTCCGGACACAGACTGAGATTTTCACGAATAGCCACTTGGCAACGACATCACGATAATCGCATCCACAAGCAAATTTTCGTTCCTGATTACTGAGCTTGTCATTTACAGCTATGGTTACATCATCCGCAGGCGTTCTCGGCCAGGCGGCCTCCCTGCTTTGACTTTCTGTACATGGTTTTCACGCCTGATCTCAACCCAGCGACCCAAACGAGGGCGTAATATCGCTACGGTCGGCCCTACACAACCAGTATCACTTCCTGTTTGGAAAAAGCATCTTGTATGGAAGCCCAGCACAGTCGGACCGTTGCAAATCGTCGTGATAGATCATATGATGTGGATTTCGGGGTGAATAGCTTGACAAGCCCACGCGCAGCTGGGGACGTTACTTATCACCGTTTGCCCCGAATGATATCGCAAACGTCGAGAAGATGGAGCGGCAAAATCCTTCGCAGATTGGAAGCAAGACAGTCGCTGATGTTAAGCTGATATAAAGACTTGTGACGTGCGGCAATTTCTTCCATCACACAACATCCATATGTCCACCACTTAGGTCGACTGCAAATTGAATACATGACCAGACGTTGTCTGTTACGATGCCAATCAAGGTTGCGGGTGGCTATATCCGAGTCAGCCGCTACGATGGCGCTACCCGCGACGCTAGAGTTGGGGTAAACCTGGGGAAACACGATGGCGTTGCGGAAGATGACCGGTTGGCCTCTGGCGGTTGGGCATCGATCGTTGGGATCAAGACGCGGGAAGCGATCGCCTGAGTGGCGGGATCTAGACTAGTAGTTACCGATTATCCTTCCGTCAGAGAGAATTGGAAGTGGATTGGAAAGTAAATGAGGGTAAGAGCACGAGGAAAGCAATTATGGACGTGGATGAAGTGATACAGATCATAATTCATGGACGATGGATATATACAGTGCGCAGCGCTATCATGCGAAACTCAAACCGCCAGTTGCGTATTTACAGGGGTAGTAGCGACTCTCATTAGTCTTCGTGAATTCAATGCGTCTCGGTGGTAGACGCTTAAACAGTGTGCTTCTCAGGGTATTCATTGTAGGTGGCGCTCCTCTTGCGAGAAGCATCGGCCTCGATCTCGGTAAGGCTAGCACGGCGGTTGTCGGCGTGCATGTCCTGGACATCTTGGAAAGAGAGGGAAGGAACGAAGCCAGGGGACTTCCAGGCCTGGGAGCACTTGCCGTAGAGCTCGTCGACTTGCTCGAGAGAAAGTCCCTTGGTCTCGTAGATCATGGCCCAGACGAAGAAGATGCAAATAAAGCAGCATCCTCCCCAGACGAAGAAGACCTTAGCACCCATGTTGGCGTTGCCGGGACCGTCATTGACCATGTATGGGGTAGCGTATCCAATGGCAAAGTTGAGCAACCAGTTGGATGCTGTAGTCATAGAGAGAGACTTGGCTCGGACCTTGAGAGGGAAGATCTCACCAGTGACGACCCAGGCAACGGGTCCCCATGAGCAGGCGAAGAAGAAAATGTAGATGCAGACGAATGCGATCAAAGCCTTCTGTGCAGACTGGTTATCAACGCCAGCAACGGTACCGGTAATGGCAACGATGAATTGGCAGACAGCCATACCGATGGCACCGAAAAGGAGAAGGTTGCGGCGACCCCACTTCTCGACGAGGTAAAGACCAGGGAAGGTTGAGGCAACGTTGACGCAAGAGGTAATCATACTGACGACGAAGGGGTTGCTGATTCCGGAGTTCTGGAAGAAGGAAGTTCCGTAGTAGAAGATGAAGTTGACACCAGTGAGCTGTTGGAGGGACTGGAGAGCACAACCAGTGAAGAGACGCTTTCCCAGGTTGCCGCGGAAGCAGTCGAGGTAGGTGGCCTTGCCAAGAGACAGTTCGTATTCATGGTTGGCAGTGATCTCAGCCAACTCCTCAACGAGAGCGGGATCCTCGACATTAAGGCGGCGAAGGGTGGAAAGAGACTTAGCAGCCTTCTCTGGGTGACCCTTCTTGATGAACCAGCGGGGAGTCTCGGGAAGCCAGATGCAACCAAGGAAGAGAATGATAGCCCAGGCGAATTGAACAGCGATGGGAATACGGTACGAGCCGGTATCGTCCCTGTCCTTGGTGGAGTTATTGACGATAGCAGCAAGCAACAGACCGATGGTGATAGCAAGCTGGTAGCAACCGACGATGGTACCACGAATCCACTTGGGTGCAGTCTCGGATTGGTACAAGGGAATAGTGGCACTGATCATACCAACACCGTAACCAGCGAAGAAACGTCCAGCAACGAACATGGGGATAGCGGTAGCAGCAGTCTGGAGGATGACACCGACACAGAAGACGATGTTGCTGACAACAAGACCGAGACGGCGACCAAGGAAATCGGCAGTGGGTGCGGCAGTCAGAGCACCGAAGAAGGTACCAGCAGAGAGGATAGAGACGATCAACGAGGTTTGTTCGGCGGTGACATCGGGGAGACCGTCGGTACGGTTTTTGAAGCCAGTGCTGAAAAGCTCTCGCCAGTGCTTCATTCCTAGGATACCACCAATGGTACCAGTATCATAACTGTAAAAGTTAGCATAGTCCTTTGGTAAGAGATAGAACTTGCATACCCGAACAGAACACCACCGAAGGCAACAAACAAGCCGACCAGGATGGCGGGCGCTGTCGAGCCAGCTACGCCCTGAGGCTTCTTCAACATCAGACCCATGATTGGCAACGATCTAATATGTAAAAGCGATGGAGAAGGAAGACTCAAGTCTAGAGAGTAGAATACTCGGATGAGGATGTCTGCTACTTCACGGCGGGCTGACCATCTTTAAGTACATTTGGGGATGTGTTTCCACGAGCCTGGGGATCTCCATGGGCAGCCGCCTAGTCTGGAGACTGGAAGCATGGAGTGAGCGCGCTAGTCCCGCGGCTGGCCAACAAGCTAGTAAGAATAGGTCCGAAGGTGCTGGGGAAGCTTAGTGTGTGGTCTTAGCCAGGATAGTGCTGGACCTAGAGCAGACGAGATGGGGACCACTCGTACGTCGTAGGACTGTGATTATCAAAGCGCTCAAATCATCGTGAGCCAATTTTGGCCAGATTGGCAAACTAGGAAGCCGAGATTCAACTAGCGCAAGGCTGTTCAGCGATTCCATGCCCGTGTTACTGGAACACGATGGTGAGTATTGTCAGTTTCCCAGAGACGACGTGCCAGACGCGGCTGGTCTTCTGACACGCGCGCTCAACAGTGATACGCAATTCGCGTGCTGGGGCGAAGATGTGGCGTGTGGGCAGTCTGCTGATAGGGCACTAGGCCAGTAGCGCTGCGTTTAGCAAACGCGACCTGTCAAGTCGGGTTCGTTTATGTCGTGAACCACTGACCTCATACCGGGGATAATGCATTCATGTGCAGACAGCCACCGTCTATCGCTACTGCTTGATAGACATGACTGTGGAGCAATGTGTAGGATCGAGATGCGGGCTTGCTGTTCGTCATCCCTCGATCATCAAACGATCACAACGCATCGCTCTTCAACGAGCGTCTGCGGTGTGTGAGTGTCTGGCCGTTGCAATTACCGATGGGCTCCCCAAGCTCAGACAAGCCTTTTCGTGGACGATAGCTTAGACAGACGGCATCGAGCTGTATGCAGTATAGTCGTGGAAGGATTCTGGAATATCGCTGCTTTGGTGCTCGGTATTGCTGACATTGGCCGACGAGCTGATACCAGCCAGCGGTCTGTGAGAAACGGAGCGCTCATCGGAGAGGTGGGGAAAGGGTAGCGTGGCAGGATTTTGCTTCTGGGCCGCGCCAAAGTCGCATAGGAACGACAGGGTAAACGGGGTACATTAGTTCCCATAGCACTCCGTGAGGCTCAACAAGCATGCTTGATCACGCTAGCGTGATCTCGGCCAACCATATGAGCCGGTTACAGTAGCCTCGAACCATGCACCCAGCGCTTGGTCGAACTATCGGGAGGATTTTCTTAAACTAACCAGTGCCGGACTGACGATGCGGTGATGATTAGCTGCACAATGCATCTGGAGGCGAAAATCTCGTACTCTGTATGCACGGAGTCTGTCAGCCACTCCGCTCAACAATCGGGGTCCATTCAATACCCTAAGGTTCCAAGGTTGAAGCAGGGCACGGCTGGTCATGTGGACTGGAGCCAGGTCAAGGTCACCCCGAAATACCTGGAGACTGTGTCTGACCAGTAGCGCTGTATGGGGCACTGGTAATGTCGGAGCCGCCGCCTCCTCCCGGCAATCTTCCCCATGGAGCAGCAGTTTCAAGATGATCACGAGACTCAATTATTAGCAGTCTCGTGATGTGCACGGCCGTGATGAAGGGGAGTTTGCAGACATGACGAGTCGGAGCCAAAGTCGCAGGTCATGTCAAGCTCCCAAGATCGCTGTTCAAGCTCCGAGGCCAAGGCAGCTTGGCGAAGTCACGGTGTCGCCGTGTGATTGACCAACACTTCGCCCGACAGTGTCGGATCGGAGTGTCTGACTCGCAAGCCGTCACTCTAGTTGTGGACGGACGTCTTCACACCCTGCCATAGTGTGCTCAGTCGATCTGGTCGCATCTCCTCAACCAAGAATTGTAAATCTGCAAGCCCCTGGGCACCTCCACATAACCATGTGAGACATGACGACAACGTCTGGGATTCATCGATGCCGTTGTGTTCAATGCGGGGGATCGACGTTAGCCACCTCTCCCCTTGGCACAGTCCTCCCACGAGTGGCTGTGAGGTCACGAGGGACACGACATCAGCTGAAATGCATTGCGCACGCAGCACCAAAAGGTACCATGGGAATACTTCGCTCGCTTGCAAAGAAGATGACGAGTTCTGCTCCGACGCGCATATTCAAGGCGCGCAACGTCTGGGCTTCGACTAGCACTCTCCTTCGCGGGGTGGCAGCAATGACGATGGCCGACGGAGCAACGTTGACTCCCGTCGCATGGTAGCCAGATGGTTGCGAAATGGTGCATCGAGGTACTGCCACAGAATGAACAAGAGACAAGAGGCAAGAGACGTGGAAAGTGGAAAGCAGTCCTCGCCAACCAGCCAATGAAAGCGCATGTCAACGCGTCGTCTGTTCCCCACCGAACGCGTCTTTCACCACCTTCACCGCCCCTCCAAACAACCTCAGATTGACGTCCAGGAAGAAAATGTCAGAAACCCCCGTTCCAGTCCACGAGCCGCCATCTCTGCCCTCATCACCCCTCCCAAAGCGAACAAAAGTCATTGACCCCACACCTCTCTCCCACGCCTCCACTCTACCACGAGGAACAGATTCGGGCGCCGCAACACCCACACCCTTGGCGGCTACACATCTCCCCAGCCACGACAACATGGCAGCACTACAACCCTCAGCGCCTATCGCCGCACCCTCATCAGCTGGAGCAGCAGCGGCAGAACAACAATTGCAAGTCCAATTGCTGAGCCCAAATGCCAAGGCGCCGACCAAGGGAAGCGCATTTGCTGCTGGACATGACTTGTACAGTGCAGAGGACACTATGATTCCTGCACGGGGAAGGGCTCTAGTAAAGACTGATATTAAGATCTCGGTGCCGGACGGGACATGTACGTGTTCCTATATTCAAACATCCACTCTCCAGTCTCGCAGTTTGTGGGCAATCTAGAAGCACGATGCTGATTGATCTCTTGTACAGACGGCAGAGTAGCACCTCGCTCCGGCCTTGCCTACAAACACGGCATTGATACCATGGCCGGCGTTATCGACGCAGACTACCGCGGCCCCGTTGGTGTCATCCTCGCCAATCTCTCAGAGACAGACTTTCCTGTCAAGATTGGTGACCGAATCGCCCAACTTATAGTCGAGCGGGTTGTCATGCCCGACGTAGTTGTGGTCGATCAACTAGAGGATACAGTGAGGGGTGCTGGAGGCTTCGGCAGCACAGGTGGCTTTGGTGCGGCTGCTGCTGCAGCAACAGATGGTACCAAGGCTTAGGTCTGCATATGTCTATGATCTAGGGCATGCTGGTGAGCCACCGTGCTGATCGTGGCAAGAAGATGGATGCTTTGTTATCTAACTTGGTTCCAGTCTCTATTTGATCATCGAATCAAGGAGCGACCGATAGTTCGGCCAACGAAGCTTAACGCGAAACGGCTATGCAATCAAATATCATGAACTCTCGTCCTCCCTGACAGCTTTGCCCTGATTGCCTTCCTGTAGTACCTGCATCGCACCACCGTCCTTCGTTCCAACACCCAAATGCAGCACATTCAACTCGTCAGGCGTCCTCTCGCCAACATGGTCAGGCACACTTTCGCCCTCGTACACTGTCCGTGGTCTGAACCTTTCAAGATCCGGCGGATCCAACATCTCCTTCACGTACCGCGGCACTGTGACTTCACTAGCATTCATGAGCGCCAAATGACGCTTCTTGCTAATCTCTTCATCCGCCTCGTCCCCTTCACCACGGCCCTCTTTTGCAGCGCGAGCATCATATGCAGCCATCTTCTCCTGGCAGACCGACGTTGTGCGCGTGAGTATGGCTTGCATAGACGCGAGAACTTTCTGGCAGGCTTTCGCCAAAGGAAGTTCCTCAGCCGACACATGGTCGGGTGACCGCCAGCTTGATTTCGCATGAAGATTGAACTCAGGCGTAGAAGCAGCGTGTACAGCTTCAATCAGACGGGGAATTGTCAGCGCTGCGAACATGTCTCCTGTCCCTGAGAAGAAGAGAGGTAGTTGCGGGGTGTCGATGCGGAAGAGACGCGGTTTGTAGTCCGAGGTTGCGGTGGAGCCAATGATGGTAAGGTTTTCGACATCGTTGAGGTCGATCTGCGGCGCTTGGGGTTGTGAACCTGGTTGGGATGTTGCTGAATCGAGATGCTGAGGATCCGAGGGAGTATTCGTGCCTGTGCCAGCCTTTGACACTGGTCTCGAGGGTATAGTCTGGTTGTCGCGCGTCAAGCGAAGGGACGTGATGATTACGTGAGGGACCTGGTAGGTCTTGTGAAGGACTTGGATCGCAGCGGCAAGGGACTTGAGATCGGTGATGGGCGTATCAGACAGTAACCTATGCTCTATCAACAACTGCCACGCTTGGTTCCGCAAGACTTCGGGATTTACTTACTCGGCCTCGAATTGGTTCGGGAGAATGAGATCTGCTTCGCGCAACAGCCCCTTGTACTCTGGCACCTCATCTTCTGGAATATACAACTTGCCATTGTCGCCCATGACAGGATCGAGCACTATCTTGGTTAGTCTTGTACCTGTCACCTCGCGCAGTCACTCACCCCAGAAGAAACTGCCAGGCTTCGTGCCAGCATTGAGCTTGATATCCCTGCCGATCGTCCCTATTGCTTGCACGGCCTCGGCGCTGGGCATGTATCCTGTCAGGAGTACATCGAAGTTGGTGAGGTTTGATTGACGTAGTCCTTCATAAAGGTCGAGGATTTCGGTCGCGGATGTTTTGGTGCCTTTGATTTGCTTGTATGCCGTGTGATTGCCTGAGTTGTTAGCCATGCGCCCGTCCAAGAAGGATGCCGGGTGCACCTACTATAATGCACAGTGTTGATTGCGGATACGTCGCAACCTAGCGATTGCATGACAAGAGTGGCCATTTTATTCCCGACATAGCTCAGCTCAATGTCAGTGAGTTGCATATATCGCGACGGCACGCGACTCACCCATGGACTACCTGTCGCATGTTAGCTACAAGACACGCCTTCCGCCTGTGAGTCTTACATGACTGGCAATCGCAAGTACGCGCGTGTCCGGTATTAACGTGTCGGAGGCCATGTTTACACCAGAGAGAGAAATTAGCAGGTAGAGGAGGTGGAATGCAGGTACAAAAGTGCACGCGGGGTATGTTGTTGATTTACTATGTTGATCTTCCTTATCTGAAATTCCACGCGGTATGACGTGAAGCGTTGGTGGGGCAGTGACTTTCCTTTTGTGCCTAGGGCGCGGAACACCACGCGGGACCGCCTACTCGCCAATGTCGCACACCAGAATCATGAACCTAACAGACGCTCGATGCATATCAAAGCCATTGCGCCGCAAATCCCCCACATCTATCCTGAAAACATGCCGCTCGTGTGTCAATGAAATCATGATGCGTTTACTCTTCGTCGCCAATCTGTCCAAATTAGCCATGGCACTGTAACAGTGAGAAGTGGGTTCTTACCTTGGGTGCGAGGTAGAACCTCAGGTAGCTCTGATCCTGGAGAGCGTACTCGACCAGCAGAGGCACCTCACTGGAAAGGCAAAGTTTGACTGAGTCAGACAGGCCACTGGCCTTGCAGAAGTTGGTCAGGTACTTGAGCGAGAAGGTAAGAGAGACGGGCTCGTTCATCTCAATCAGGACAGCCTCAGACTCCTTTTCGAGGCTAGGGTCTTGCTTGAGGATGACGGAACCCGAACCAATGTCGCCAGAGCATGCAAACTTGACGCCCTCCTTGGTGCACTCGATTGAAACTAGATAGACATTAGCTCGCACTTCGACTTCCGGCCACGCCGTCGCAAATGTCAAAAGACGTACCCGACTCGGACAATGCACCCAAATCTCTGCAAATGCGCTGGAACTCAGCAGCAGGCAGGGTGATTGTGGCCGCGTAGTCCGTCTCTGGAATACCCAGGTGCTCCTGGTCGATGTCCATGAGCTTAATGTCATATTCGCTGATTCTGGCTGCGCTCTTGGTCTCGAAGACCAGGTTGACAACATCTGGCGCATCCTCGGCCTTGATGGTGAGAATATCGTCGCTTCCAGCAGCACGAAGCACTTTTGTGAGGGATCCCAGATTGATACCGAGGGCGATGTTGCGGTCGCAGCGGAAGGGCGAAAAGGCTTCGGACTTGAGCATCATAGAGACGAGGGCGACGTGGGAGTTGTCCATGGCTTGGAGCGCGATACCCGAGTCATTGCAATCGAAGTTGCAGTCCTGCACGAGGTCCTTGATAGCGTCGACGACCTGTTCATCGTTAGAACAGCTTTCGGCGAGCTTTGTTTGCGCGAGTGTACCTTCTTTAGGACGTTGGCCTGGTTTAAGCGTGCCTCAAGCACTGTACATGGTTAGTTTCGTTCGCTACACATGGCAGGAAATACACACTTTTGAATGTGGAGGAAGATTAAGTGAGTACGATGGCGCTAAAGGGGGTATACGAAGCGTGGTTGTGCAAGAGACAATTGCGGTGGAGGCAACAATCAATGGAGGGGAACGCGAAAGTGGTTGGCAAACGCGTCGGCCACGCGCTAAATCAGCACAGGGCATAAAGTGCCGCCAAGACCTTACATTGTGTGCCTGAGTGGTGCCGGATGCAGCAGGAGAAGTCACGGTTTGATAGGTGCGTAATACTTTGTTCATAGACGTAAAAGCTGTCTTCTCTTTGGCTGGGCTTCTGACACCCTTGCCTTTGCGCATAGTAGCGATTGCCCACTTTCTGGCTTATGGCAGAGAGCGTCTTCTCCGGTGATATCGGAGTATCCCAGAGCTTGTGAACTTCGAAGGCTAGTGCTCTTCCATGTTGTCAAGACCACAGCATCTGTGGTTACCACATGTCCGAATTCTAATGGTCAACTCAAGTTGCAGTATGCAGCTCCATGATTTCACGCCCTGACCAAGCCATAGAACAACGTCCAAGTAAGCACGAATCCCATCAACCCTCCAAACACATCTCCCAACCACAAGTCACCCAGTGGCCGATAGAAGTATGCGCCTGGCTTGCCATCTGTCTTGAGCGCAAAGAGCAGCACCGACACCACTAGCGAGCCCAGCAGATAGAATATGAAGCCTGCATACGACTCGAGGCCTAATGTGCCGGCGGCGACACCGAAGAGCGATGCAGTGAGACTGCGGATGTTGGAGACAACCTATAGCACGAACGAGTTAGTGGACAGCGCAAGACTGGTGTGGCTTGGACAAAGGCGTACCTGGGTATTGTGCTGGACGCTGGTGCCGACGATTGGGTCGATGGCAAGTTGTCGCTCCTGGTCCAGAGCTGATGCCGCCATTGTGTATCTAGTGTTGTGTGTTGTGCGCCTGGAACTTGACAAGTTCCGCTGGTTGTTGCGGAGGTAGTCGGTCGAGGGTCGGGGTGTTTGATTCGGCCGTACGGTTGCTACTTCGTCCGGGCGGCTCGATGGATGCTCGGATGTGACGTCGCGCCGATGTGCAGCTGTCGGAGATGTTTGCGACGAGAGCGGGACTTCCGGAAAGGCTCCAAGATGTGCGGTGACGCTATGTTGGCTGCTTGTGATACCTCTCGTTATGGGGTGACGGTGTTGGATGCACGGAAGTGGGTTGTGGTCCGTGCCGAGACCCTGACAGCATCCTGTCCAACCCTCTGAGCGCCTGCCAACATGCATCGACATGCAAGGTATCGCGATTCGAGAACATGTCCATTATGGTGTACCTGCTAGCTAGAGACTTTCTACTAATTCCACTCACACGTCGTCATAGAGAGGCCCGTACCCGTCCAGATACCTTGGCGTGTCAGCTTATTCCGTTGCTCTATCGTGTAGACTAAGTCCTTACTGTTCCAGATGCGGTGATAGGAAGTAGTTCGGGGTATCTCTTGCGGCTCGTAAATAAGCAATTGCTTGTTGGAAATACCGAACGTTCGCCATGACGGACGTGATGTTTCCAAGGCTCATAAACGCCTCGGCAGCCTACACAAGGTTAACAAGACGAGCTATTGGCCGAAACTTTACTCACCATAGACAAGAGATGTCCAGTAACGACGCCCTGTTCTGTTGCTACGTATACCGCACGCTGGAGATAGTCTGTGGCTGGCAACAGTAATCCTCGCGCTTCGATATAGACTGCTTGGTGTAGTCGTTGTTCGGCTTCAACCAACCCCCTTGTTGTTGAGCTTAGCAGTCTAAAGTTGCTTGTATCGCTACTGAAGGAATTTCTCTCTGTACGCGCAATGCTTGACAGAGCCTTTTGCGCTCTTAGCAACCAGTTTCGACCGATTACTATAATGATTAGCGGTAATGGGTATATATATATATACAAAGGCACTTACGAGTCAGAATGTCGACATTGTCGGGATATATTTGGAGTAAGGTCACTAGCTGACGCAGGCACCAATCTGCTAAGTCTTGAATAACACCGTTATCAGCATCGGCGAAGGCTACACGCTGGAAGACGCTAATAAGAGGTAACTGCCAATTCCTGCGCTCTTCTTCCGGGACGCTATCAGTTATTTCGAAAGAAACTATCGTGTTGCGGATTGCTGGTAGTTGGTCCCGCCACGAAGCAGGTGAGGTATCGAGATTGGTGTTTATGAGTTGGACAGTTTCCATCAACCTTTGTATCATGCTATCATCCATGTTGGCAAAGAAATGTCAAGTGTGGGAATCCAGAGAAGAAAAAACAATGTGCGTGTGTCGTATGTAATCGTGATGAATAAAGTATATGAGGCAGCCATCCAAAGTACATGTACATAGACATGGTTTGATAGACGGCCCTGCTTGGAAGGCTGCGGCTCATACTTGTGACTGTACCCGCCACAGGCGAAGCAATTTTGCACAGTGCCCGGATACACTGGAGGTTAAAACGCGACTGACCGCTGTCATAAGCGGATCTTGTGTAAGCTATCCGGATAGACCAGACTGGATCAAGTAAACAGAAGTAGCTAGATGCGCGTCTGCGGGTTGCGCCGAAGCAGTACCATGGCGCGACGACCCCCATGCTCATGGCTGTAGCAGCTAAGTCCGAGCATGAGGGAAGTGGTGGCAAGTAGGCGAAAGATGATGGGATCTTGCTGTAGATACAGGGTAGTTACTCCGTCGCCTGCGGTCCTGTTCCGCGAAGCGTTGTCGACAGTCAGTCCTTCTTTTCGAAATGTGTACAAGGTCACCATGTCGTGCTTGGTAAGCCCGCGTCGCGATTAGCTCAGCACGGAGAATTGAGATGGAACTACAGAGTTGCTTTTGCGGGATCTGCAAGCCGGCCACGCTGCAGATGCCATGCTGCAGGTACGTCATCGGCACTGTTATCGATTACGACGGCACCCGTACCTTGCGGTGTATATACAACACCTGAGCCTCGTCGCAGCATGTCGGACGTGTTGGAAGCCGAGCATGTCTAATCAGCCGAGCAGCGAGTAATCCACTAGTATGGATTGAATGGGTCGGAGGTGGGATGGGGAACATTGGTCCGTCCAGCGTCTAGGATGGCATGGTCAGAGAATATGTGAGGCTATGCGACTGACTCGCCGCTGCTCCGGAAGCTCAAGAAGGGGCGCGTCCTCGACGGGTGCAGTGGACACACAGTTGGCTGAGATGGTCGTCGGCCGAGGCAGTGGTATACAGGCCAAAGCGACGAGCATGCACAGCTTCCTGGTAAAGACGGCAGCCACGACGATTGCGCCTCGAGGTTACGCGCGCATATGCAAGGAACAAGGGGTAAACATGTCTGAGGGGGGGTGTTTGCCGGTGCGTAAACCGTAAACGAGCGAACGTTCCCCATGAATGTTTCATGCCAATCACAGACTACTGGCTCATTTCCCGGGACCCTGAGCTTAGTACTACTATTAGCTGACCATCCGAACCGAACCACTACATGTGTCTACAACCCTCGTTGCCAGCTGCTTGCCCTACCCACAACAAACAACACCTGCATCGCCCTCATCCACGTCTCCTACGGCCACCATTGGACCCCACGCCGACCACGCGCCCGCCGCCCCTGCAGCTGCCATCCCCGCCATCTCCATATCACGGGCACCTTCCATCTCCGGATTAGAGCACCCGCAGCCATCACAAGCGATTGAGCGGGAACCGACGACGACAGCCAAAATCGCACCATGCGGCGGTAGCGACATGGAGAACATGATATCCGACGACTCGCCTCTTGCGCAGTTGCTTGAAGGTGGGCTGCCCCTAGCACGATGACGATGCCATGCGCCGTGGGCACTAACCGCCGTCCAGGACAAGGCACTGCGCCATCACCCTACGATGACCACGACCACGACACCGAGACATCGACATCCACCAACTTCCCGCAGAGCTTCGCGCCCCGCGGACCGTCGACGCTGCAGTCGAGGATAAGAGACCGGCTCCCACAGCCGCTGCGCATCCACGCCCGCCATGGCTCCATCGCCCGCATCCACACGGCCTGTTCGGTACGTGTGCGCCTTGGTTGTCTCCTATATGCTCGTTAACAAGACACAGAAAGCCGTCAACTCCCGCATCGGCCGCGCAGACAACGAACGCTTCCTCGAGCAGTTCCGCTACCTCATCGTCGCTTCCCAGCTGCTCGGCGAGCAAGGAGGCCTGCGCGCATCCGCCATTCCCAGCTTCGCGACCGACGGACGCCCCGGCCCTCACGAGTTCAAGGTCGCCCGGATAAACCCCATCGGCGCAGCGGCCACGGGCACGACGGCCTTCGCGCTGGCATGGCTGGTGCACTGGTCGCGCCGCCAGCCCGTCTTCAGCAAGAGCCGAACCCTGCTGGTGATGCTGGTCTTCGCTGCTGTCTTTACCGCCGGCTACACGTACATGCGGCGGCAGTGGCTGCAGTATCTGCGCCAGGAGGCCGTAAAGGGCGCCTCGGACCTGGTCACAAATCTACAAGCCTTCGAGGCTTCGACGTCATCTGCCCTTGCCTTGATCCAAGAAGTGGAGCTTGTGTCACGCGGCTATCGCCTGTACGTGACCTTGCCTTCCGCCATAACTCTGCAGCCCGAATGCTAACACCACGCAGGAGCAGTCCCTTGCCTCCCATCTCCCGCATCGAAGAGAAGGGGCAGGCCCGTCGCTGCCAGCGGCTGCGCAAGAACCTCCGAGCTGCATACGCCGACATCGTTCCCATACTCGCTGAACAGTGCCGTAATCTGAAACAGCTAATTCAAGAAGATGATTTGGAAAAGTATCTCGACGTATACGAAATCAGCAATCCCGACATGCAAGAGGCCGCCCTGGGCTACGGCGAATCTGAATTCGACGATGCCGAAACGTTAAAAGTCCTGCGCATCCTGCAGTATCGGTTATCAATCCTACGACGTGTATACCTCTGTTCTCTCCTGGCAATGGAGGCAGATGGCGGCAAACCCGATTTCGCGCGATGGTCGACAGTGGTCGACTCCATGTTAAATACGGCTCGTCCCGTCGGAGAGTGGAGCGAGAAGTTCAACCGCGTGCTCGCTGAAGAAGAGCAGTTCGTACTCCCATCGCCGGCCAAGGTCGCACCAACTCCTGCTCGAGACAAGATTCGCAATTCTGTGCGCAAGTTGTCTGGATTGTCGAGCGGTATTCGCGGTCTGCAAGCCAAGATGCAAGTACTCCGCGAAGAGACCAACAAGAGCTTGGAAGATACCGAAGACGTAACCGACTTGGGTCACTCCCTCCTCGCACAATACGATTCAATCGGTGCAGATCTCAAGAGTTTGGTGCAAGCTTGGGAGGCAGGCAAGAATGCGCTCGCCTTGAATATCGATCGGCACGAGCGCAGAATCTCCCAAGCATCCAGCGGCCTGCGCTCGCCTGTTCCAAGTCTAGGCGGTTTGACTGCTGTAGATGAAGGCAGTCCGTCTGATGCTCTGCGCGCTCTTAATGGCGACCTGCTGAGTCCCCACCAGAGCGCTCCATCGAGCGACCAGGGCAGCACGTCCGACGACGAAGTTTTCGAAGCTATTGCCCTTCCAAAGACACGAGCCACAATGTCGAGAGAAGAGCGCATGCAGAAGATCCAAGACGACCGCGCTCGTCAAGCCTCGTTACGTGAACAGCGAGAGTCGAATACCAACATGCTGCGAGAATTGGAGTCAGTCATAAATCTAAGGCCACACCGAGTCTCAGCGCCCCCAGCCGGCGCACGAGTTACCAGTCTCTGAAGCATCAGTTCCTTTTGTCAACCGTTTTGGACTAATTCCGGCTACCAGATGTAGCATCTCTTTCGCTTGCTTTGTTTCTTGGCGCACATCGGGTCTCAATTTGATTCTGGGCATTTACGCTATACCACTGCCGCGGTCGCATTTACTTTTCTATCACATACCTTGGAGTCGCAGGACTAATGTCTATAACGCATATGTTGTGGTCAGAATACCCACACAGAATAGTAATGACAAATATCAACATCGTTACATACAAGCTCGGTTCTGAGGAGCTCGCAACTAGCTCTGTCGTCTTTCGGCATTTGGGAAACTTGGATCACGGGCACGCGACGACGTGGCTGACGAGTGTTGGTTTCGGGAAATTCACCATCCTTGAACATTCTGGTAGCAAAAGACAGCTATTGGTACTCCGCAGTACACGTGACAGGAAGAGCCAGTAATATCTTACGACGAGATGCACATACTAAGGTTGCGAATACACTCGATGCGTTAGCATGCATTGTCTTGACATCAAACAGCTACCTTCCGTTCAGAAGGAAGCAATACACTTTTCATCATCTTTTCTATAAAAGTTGCAGTCGAGGAGGCTGTTCAACTCAGCAACATGCTCTTTCTCTTTCTTTGTGCATCACTAAGCTACACAGATGAGATGCAAGAACTGACGAACCACGGATCACTCCGGGGTTTTGCCTCAAACAATGCCTGGTGACATTCTGCCCCGAACGCGTTAGGGTGCAGCTGAAACCGAGTTCACTATGGAGCGCGACTGGTGGACTAACCGCTCTTGCCCAAGACGACCAGGTGATCCTGACTCGTCGGCACCAGCGCCTGCCACCGACCTCAGTCATCGTGTGAACTTGCTTTTTAGACCATCTTCATATCGCCGTATTACTGGGCAGCACTCAATGACGACGAACGGCTCGCTTCTTCTGTGTTCTATCCCTGTTCCTACGACTCTCACGAACAAGCAACGTCAGATCTAAACGCATTCCGCCGGGTTCACGTCTGAAAACGCAGCTAACGACACGGCCCCTCTGCCGAGTACCGACCTAGAAAGATCACTCTTCTCAACACGAATGTCGATGTCTACTCGAGAAATGCCACTCTAAGGTATTGCCATCGAACAAAAGAGATATAGAAAAAGATTGAAAGAGACGTGAAAGAGAGAGCCAATCGACGAGAAACTCAGAGCATACCAAACAATTCGTCCTTGCTCGGGGCCGGTTCTACCGGCCCGCTTTGACCCGCGATAGGGATGGTTGCTACCACAGCTCGCCTATTGTTCGTCATCATCCACGATGCCATCGGTTCGTGGTACGGGAGGAGGCGCACCGTGTCGTCTGCGCATATGGACTCTTAGCCCATCTGATCGAGCATATTGCCTTTCACAACCTTCAATGGGGCATGGATATCGAACTTTGGCCCGACTGGATCCTGCACAAGCCTGAGTCTTGAGGTGACGCGTTAGATTTCCTAATGCGTGTACACCTGTTAAGACAGTGCCACAGCGATACGGACAGGGTACGCTATACTCGCCATCGATCGGAGATGTCTCTAGTGACTGGACCAGTGGCATGGAGTATCTGACGTCTGGAGGTGATGCGGAGACGTTCGTCGTTGGAGCAGCATAAGAATATTGCGGGCTTTGGCTTTACGCCAACATCAGCACCAGCCAGCAAGTCTCGAGAGTACCACATACTAGCTTGGCGTAGGGGACGAAGGCGATAGGGACACATGCGCCGGTCCTACGGTAGTGTACCCCGGATCTATTGGGTAACTGGCTGCTGAATAAGTACTTTCGTATCTGTCACCTGGTCAGCGGATGCCTGACATTCATCGTGTGGCATGCACGTACTGATACGAATTTGCATAGGGCTGCGGCGTTGGACAACCAAATGTTGGCACTGGACCATTCTGCGGGACAGCTACTGTGCTAGTACGATATTGGTATGCGCTGTTGTGTCCTGGCAAGAGAGGTTGTTGGTAGCTGCTGTTGTGGTAGTAGGCCTCGTGAGGCTGGACATACGTGGGTACTGACGACCAGCTCTGCTGAATGTACTCTTCAGATCCAGATCCAGGAGAAGTTATCCTCCCTGCCTGTTCCGCTCCACTATCGCAAACAACTGCTGATGCGAACGGTGCTCTTCTCCTATACTCTCTGTCTTCTTGTGACCAAGGCACCTCGTCGCGCCTCTGTGTCTGATCGTACGCCATGAAGCCAAGGTTACCCGAGACCGTCTTGGAAATTATCTGAGAAGACTTTGCCCGTACAGACGTACAAAGCAGAACAACCTCTTCGACAATATGATTCTGATGGCTCCCATAAGATGACGCGAAGCTGGTTTAGTGGTCGCTAAGCCAACTGTCAAGTCAAGCGAAGCACCTGCGTGCGCTATGTCTTTGTCAGTTTCCCACTCTTCGGCGAAAGATCAATATATTGAAAACGGCTTACAGGTCCGCGTCTATGAGATGCAAAGAGGAATGACCACCATAAGAATGAATTCTCGAGTGACCCAGGATACGCACAGTGTTTATCCTGCTATACGTACTTAGTAACGAGTGGTTTAGAAGACACGCTGCAGACGTTGGAGGACCCTCGGCTGAGACACGACAGCCTGTTGCACGAGCAGTCCGGAAAGGTCAACACCAGGGCATATCGCGCCTCACCGTGTATTTGTCTGTCAAACCGGAACGCTGATCTGCCCTGTCAACATAGCTGCGTCTCAGCTTAAAGGGCGAGGGATTGTGCGACACTTCTTAGCTGGTTTTCACGCCAATCAGCTATGCCAGAGCGGCACCGGATGTGGCACAGCGCATGAGAAGCGTCGTTGGCCTCTATGCCATGGCCTTTGCCGCCTAAGGTGTACTTCAAAATTACAGTGTGCGCGCGGCTGCGGCTGCCGCGATGGTACGCCTCTTTCGAAGACCACCCCAGGAAGCAGGCAAATGTCCTAAGACGTGCAGATACGGCCACTTCCTGCTGGGATACAGTGATGCCATGTGCACACCTGGTCGCCCACACACTCGTCCGGCACCTTCCCGTCATTGAAGGTCAATGCGCACTAACATCGCCGAGGACTACAGGGCGCTCGACTTCTCAAGCCAACGAGCAGATACAGCTATGCCTGAGGATTCAGATAGTCACTTCACCAGCTCATCGAAAGCATAGTTCCCACAAATCTCCAGAGACCTTCAGAGCTATCCTGTCGGTATCGCGGGTATCAGCAACAAGCATAATGACGGACGAAACGGGCGAGTAAGTCATATGTTCTAGCCTTGTTCACCCATGCCGTCACGTTTTGCGCTTCCTGCGCGTCTGACTTGCAGCGGGTTTGTGACGAATACGAAGCTGCGTGGCGCTCCGCCAACGTTGGAAGTTTAACAAGGGATCTCCTGTTCGAACACATGTATCACGATATCGAGAACGCTTTCTTGCAAAACAAAGTGGATTGACGGGACGGCTCGCGACCGGCGCAACGCCGGCTATTAGTGGAAACTTCTCTCGCTCTTCGATACCTTACCGATAAACCCGACCGGCCCGACGGTTTCCCTATTGGCAGGGAGTTTTTTCCCGCACGATGAAGTATATCTCGAGGGGAACAATACCAGCAAAGAGAAGACTCTGGATTGTATGAAGACGAATATGTGACTAGATGTCAAAACTCGAGTCAGACGCCCATCTTCGCTACCCAATGAACATCAATATGTACAGGCTGCAAGGGCTTGGAGAACGCAACTCCAGAGGGGCACCCTGCTGAGCAACGGTCTCCTGGATAATGTGGTTCAATTCATCGCCGCTACAAGAACACGTACCCAACCACTTGGTTTCAAAGCAATGGTCTTGACCCAGCTCTACGGAACAAAGAAAAACCGTTCGCGCTCTCCCACACCTAAATTTCTTTATGGTGATGACGAACATGGCTGCATGTCAACATGACTCGTTAAAAATGAAATCTGGCTAGCGGAAGCCAACATACACCTGAGGTTCAGGTCGTGAAATAGGCTACGGCTCTTGTCCCATTTCGGCATGCGTTGGCTCACATCTATGTGAATATGCTCCAAAACGCAGTACCATCGTGGACAAGGTTCCCGTTACATGGTGCAATACGCGCATGGATGGCTTGTAAGTATTGGCTGAGATCGGCAGCGACAGGGGCTTCTGATATATTGGCAGCGGTAAATCGACTATATTACTCTTGGTACCTCCTAAGTCTCTTATACCCCTCAAAAGAGCAACCATACTCGTCGTCGACAGTCTGCAATGCATTGCATCGGGACAAGTTCTAGAAGGACGCCACATAAGAAGAAGCGGTGTGCACATGAGCATATTAGATATACACATCTGCCTCTGTTGGAGGGCATATACTACAGTGTTTGCTATGAGATCCGGGACTACATATCCCGACGACTGAGAATCGACTTGCAAGCCAGCAGTGCTCATCGACCATGTTGCTAAGGTAGTCAATGCGCTTGGAGGATTTGGTGGCGAATCGCCCGCCGCTGGCCCCCGCCACCGTCGGCAGCAGATGCATGAACAGATCTGATCAACCGTGGTGACTTGCGCGCAAAACCCTTAAGAGGAAGCTAGTAGACTCCAATGCAACAGCAGCTAGAAGCTACTCAGATCACCCTCGCAGGTCGATCCGGAACCTTGCACATGCTGTGCTGCGATAGGCATTTTTCGTCGCACTGACATTGAGGCCTGCCTAGACCAGCCTGTCGCACCGGAAGAAGAAGACTTCCACTATTGGAATCGGGAACCAATACATCTTCTGTCGAATAGACGACATTACCTAGGGCTCTTCGGGTGATTGAGCCCCGGGTCGTTAGCACGTAGCTTCGATGCAGCTATGATCAATCATTCGATAGGTTAGCCTATAATAGTAGGTGCTTTAGATAGTATGGAGTGAGCTCGTCGTACCAGCAATTGATGATCGAGAGGCAACGTTACGCTAACTTTGTTTTGACATCATGGGATTACAGAGTAGTAGTACAAGTGATCAATCAGCGTGCAAGGCCTAAGAGCACGCAAATCTTTTGCCTTTTCTTGTACATGAAGCGAAGACCGAACACCAAAGAAACGCCTGAGCACGCAACTCATCAACCCGCAAAAAGGCTCTTTAG
Organism: Alternaria alternata; assembly: GCF_001642055.1. Lineage (NCBI taxonomy): Eukaryota > Fungi > Ascomycota > Dothideomycetes > Pleosporales > Pleosporaceae > Alternaria > Alternaria alternata. The sequence goes on from NW_017306212.1 coordinate 40,430, forward strand.
CAACGATATCCGGAATTCCGAAACAGATGCAAGCTGCATCCAAGATCTGGCATCACCTTTTCCGCTTCCTTGCCGGTGGGGTATTCAGCTCCGGATGGCTTCGCCGGAGGTGGACGAGCAGTGCGTCTTCACGCCCAAATGTCGATGTGCATCCTGGTTGTTCGCAACGGATATGTCTGTTGCTTCTCTGTCCCAGGCAGGGTTCGTGTCTGGCCATATGACGATTCAGGTTTCTCTGTGCGTATTGACCAGTGAATGGCGGCTTATCCACGCAGATAGAACAGCGCAGACTCGACTTGTCACTTCACGTAGGTCAGCAATGTTGATGAATGAAGTCTTTTGGCCTACCCACTTGGCTATGTTTGAGCTATTATCCTCCTTATCGTTGGCGGTATCAGAAGCTGGAGGTGTTAGGTTCCCTGTCGTTGAGTCTGGATCCAAATCCGTAGAGTTCCATGTTGAAAGATATCTGCCGTCCGGTCCGTTCATGCTGTTCACCTGCTGCTGCTCGAGATACCGCCTCCGGTCTGAATAACAGGAGGTTGCCGCAAGCGATGGCTGCCAGGACTCCCCTACAGACATCGTGCGATGATCGATAGGAAGGTGAGGATACCTTGGTGGCAGAGACGCTAGGTGGACATTCTGTGCTGCTTCATAGACTGAAGGCGGCCAGATGTAGGCAGCGATCTCTTCTGATGGCAATGAGTCTGATTGGTAGGCCCACGCAAGTGTGCGCTCGTCAGCGGTGTGTGAGGCGAGGTACGTCTCGTCATTCGGATCATTTGAATCGCTCTGCTACAGAGTCAGCTCAGCAAACAACGCCAATATTCTGCACCACATTTTGATGAGATCTCTATCATTCTACTCACCATATCGTCAAAGCCATATGTGGTCCTGTACGATCGAGTATTCTGTACTGGCATCATGTTTGCATCGTAGGCCTAAATCGCGTCTGACAACCTGTCTAGGATCGATAGGATACTAGGGTGCACAAAATGAAGCGTGCGATTGCAAGTCCATCTGAAGATTAGAAGTCGATCAATCAGTGCTTTTTGACCAGGTGAATAAGGACCAAAAAGCTCGTTGCTATTAGACGCTCGACGGCCGCCGCAATCGAAGAGTGACCTAGAACCCCGACAACTCATCATATGTGCCTCGTGTGGACAACGCATAACCAGACGTATTCTGAGGCGAGAGCAGTGGTGCGATGTCGCTATCTCGCTGGATGCTATCCACTCATAATTGGGCTGTATTGGTTGCCTCGTTACCACGATGTGCTGACGACTAGTTGCCTTCTGGCTCACCGGTCCTGATAATACGTGGACGAATCCCAAGTCCTCGAAAAGGGCAGATAGCGCCGAAGGCGGCATACAAAACTCGAGAGGGAGGCCTCGGGAACGAATCCTGTCTTGTCTCGGCGTGGGCTATGTGTTGGCGAGTCCATGGTGCCAGAATCGGATCGGATTGTCTTGAAGACCGCCTGGGATCAACCTAGATCGTCTGCCTACTCTAGTCCTTTGTAACAATGTCGCACAGGCGGGGAGAGCGCATCCGGTTCCGCCAGGCATCTGGGGCGACTTCAGCTACCCGTTTCATCGCGCAACTACCGGTTACTAAGCAGGGCTAATCGCGCAGCTGGCGAGGGTAACGTCTGTGATGCCTATGGCGGGTAGGGCTGCCCTCGGCGAGCGGGTAGTCGTGGCTGAGCGGGGATCGGATTCGATATGTTGTGGCGGTACAACAGCAGCTCGTACTTAGAGACTGTGCCCCACAGGGCACAACATAGTGAACGGGAGCTAACATGAACCAGAAAGCTGCCGGCACCGTGCATCATGTTATACCAACCACGTTGGGCATCAGTCTTCATAGCAGTTGCTCGACCGCCTCACTGTTTGGGCAACGATGAGTTGCTGCGAAGTACTGCTTTTCTCTTGCTGCATATCGACGGCGTCAACTGAGCACCCCACTTCAGACGAGGCGGAGGTAGATGGGTCAGCCTTGTGCATGTTTACCACTGCTGAACCGCCACGTCGTTTTCAGGGCGGGATGAGAAGCCTGACACGTAGGTCACTTGATGCCATGTAAATGATTTCACCTGGAGACTGACGTGGTGTATCTGCCTTCTTCTTACCTGGACGATTTTAGTGCCTGCGGCTGTGCATGGCGATGTGGTGGCGCTGATGCCTGCAAGCTCATGCAATACCCTGTCGTCAGTGGCGCCAGCTAGTATTGCGCATGTTTCTTCGAAACGAGATATGGCAAGTGGTCTTGAGATCTTGTGCTAGACTTGTGGTTGATGAGCCATTGGCACGTCGCCGTAGTCACTGAAGCACAGTGTGAGGTATGCAACTGAATTAGCTTGCGTCGTTTGGTTATGCAACTCCGTCTGCGAAGCTGGAGGCTTCGAGCAACCCATTCATTTTCAGAATACTCTACAATACAGCCCTTAACTCACCGCTTCCTCGAGCTTCGGTTCTCCTCTCGTTTTCATACTCCCTCCACCGAACCTCAACATCCTCTTCACAGACATATGTAATGAGCCAGCTTCCGACACCACCCCATCTCCATGCTAAAGGATCGTCGCCCACGTTCAGTCCCTTCTCCTCGTACTGCTCTTGGGTCACCCTCCCCTTGCCATTATATTCACCAAAAGCGCGAAGCATGCGATCACGATCTTGCTGCACAGGACCGTCGTGGACGTGGTAGAGGTACTGTTGACGATTACCACGTGAAACGACGCGCTCTGTGCGCTCACGACGACAGCGCTCATAGACCGCTAATGCACGCTTCTTTTCGGCCGTAGATTTGCTCCTTATCCTGCCTAGACATAGACCGAGGACGTGTCCGTCTTCCAACGACATGCCAGCACCTGACGCAAGATATGGGAGAGTGGCATGCGCAGCGTCGCCGAGTATTGTGTATGCTCCAGTTTCGTGAGACCATGTGGGATCGAGGCCTGGTCGGATCATCAAACGCCACTTGGCTACCGACTGGCAAAGTGCCAGCAACTTTGGGATCCGCGGATCCCAGTCTTTGTACAGAGCACGCATTTCTTCAACATTTCCAGCCAATGTATTTGCGCCAGCAGGCATATCGTCTGGTACTAATAGCACCATGTTGAACAGCTTGCCACCACGGAGGACGTAGTTGACAGCGTGTGCATCTGGACCTATCCAGTAGTTGACCTGCGGGTCTTCTACGAAGCCCCTGAGGTCAGGGTCCTTCAACATATCTTCTGTATTGAGTAACAATCGGTAAGCCAGATCGCCAGTGAGCAGGGGTGGGTCTTCATGGCCTAGTAATATCTCCCTACACTTGGAGTTGATGCCATCGGCACCGACTACCAAGTCGGCCTTGTATCTTGTCCCGTCCTGGCAAATGGCGATGGCACTCGCAGCGTTGCCGCTAACATCATCTTCATATTCGATGTCTACCACTCGCGCTTTTGTAGTGAGCTTAGCACCAAGCTCCACAGCCCGCTCCAGTAGCCCCATGTGCAGATTTGCTCTATGGAAATCCCAGAAGGGTGTACCACACTCCTTTTCATATTCATGGAAATCCATATCGCTTATCTTGTTGCCCTTCCAGCCGATCATGTTGCACAGCCGTGGCGAAGTAGCATGTTTCGAGAGGTATTCTTCTAGACCCCAAGATATGAGGACGCGCGAGGAGTTGGGTAAACATTGGATCCCAGCGCCGATTTCGCCTATCTCGGGGGTAGATTCGAGGATGTGAACGTTGTGACCGGCGAGGAGAATTGATATGGCAGCCCCAAGACCACCTAAGCCGGCGCCAACAATGATGACCTATCAATGAGCATTAGTCGAAGCACGAGAAATTCGGGAGGAAGAGATTACATCGAGCCTACTGGACTCATCCCTATGTTGCTTCTGAATAACCTCAGGTTTAACGCCGGTCATGATGTCACGAGTATGATGCTGTCTGAGAAAGAAAGCAAACCTCACAGTTAATGACGGAGAGAAAAAAGCAAATGCTAGTGTAGCGGTTTGTCGTCCATCAACAGTGTAAACATTTCAAGTACACAGTCACTACTTGAATGGCATCACGTACCACCATCTTCGCCCACCTATCGCGACCCATACGCGTGACAGCTGGCTAGCTGATGATTACTGGACCGATGCGCGACGCCATGGCATTGGCGCTTATCGGGCTAGTCTGGCATCCCGAGGACATGGTGTGGTTTAGGACCAGAATGGGGGAACACTCGATTGGTGGGTACGCAAGTGTGATTGCGTCTACGGACGGGCATTGATGCACTTGTGCAAGAGTGGGGGAAAAGATGATGGTAGATGGATAGAACGTGGCTGGCGTGAGGGGTATGCAGTAGCAGTGACGCGGTGGCCATAGCTCCGAGCTTGAGCTTCCGATATGTGTTCCGATCATTCCGAGATAGGCAGGCGGGAACGTAGACAGTGGTCACACCAACGCAGACAATGACAGAAAGACTAGTGACATTCGCAACTCATTGGCTTCTCTATCATCGCTATTGGGGCATTGGACCATCGTAATCAAGCAGTGAATATGCCTTCCCCTCCTTCTGTAGCTTGAGAATCTCACCACGCGGTGACGGCATCATCGCGTTCTCCGGCACCTTGTTGTTCTTCTTAAAGTCGTCCGCCATCTGTTCCATTGTCACCCACTCGACACCCTCATGTTTGTTGATATGCTCGATAATCCTGTAACCCTTGTCAGCGCCCTTGTCAATGATACGACTCCTCACTGAACATACCTCTCATGCATAAGCACGACATGTGGCCTTCCACTAACATCGGGATGAATTGTCATGGGAAAGACGAACTCGTCGTACTCGCGATAAAAGTAGTCGAAGTGGTCCATCCATATTTGCTCCACGTCCCTTGGATTTACCCATCCGTGGCTGTTTGCACTCTTCTTCATGAACATCATCGGCGGCAAATCGTCGATATACCAGCTCCCCGGTATCTCCACCAGTCCAGTCTCTTGCCCCTTGGTAAGGGGCTTCATCCAGTCTACTGCTTTTTTGCTGTAATCTATTTTGGTCCACTCATCGCCCGTACGCAACCAATAGCAGCGGTGGTCTTCGTGCGACATGGAGTGATCGTATTCGATGCCGTAGCTGAGGAGAAGCTCCGTGCCTTCCTTGGAAGTTTCCCACCATGGAGCTACAGAACCGCGTGGAGGTTTGCCATGACAGAAAGCAGTGAGTTGCTTGTAGGTCTTATCGAGAACGTCGCGCTGTTGCTCGAAGGTCATGTCGGCAGGGTTTTCATGTGAGTAACCGTGGAGCCCGATTTCGTGGCCCGCATCCCGCACGGCGGCGCAGTCTTCGGGAAAGGTATCAAGAGAGTGACCTGGCTGTAGAACGTTAGCGAGACACATCGGTTTCGTGGGAATGTGGAATTTACGATGAACCATGTTGCTTTGATCCCGTACTTGTCGAAGAGCTTCAGCAGGCGTTGGGTTCCTATCGTCCCAGCCCAGAGACCTGTGCTCTGTAAGCTACTGTCAAAATTCTTGTCTCAGACGGGATACTAGCCTCTGCTGATATCGCTCGTAGAGTCTTCACCCCCGTACGAACCGAGCCAACCAGCAACAGCCTGTGAATCGCCCAGTCAGTGACCACGCTCATGCTCACTACGTACAGGATGTCTTACGTCAATGTCAACACCATAGCTGACGAGAACCTTCTTCTTTCCCATGGTGCTTAACGTTCAAGATTCAACAATGCCGCAGCCTGGTGGAAGATAACGCAGTTGTATAGGTAGAAAGAGTCGATGTAAGGTTCGGCCCAAACGCGCAGCAAGAACGACAGTCGCATAGCTCATGATAGCACGTGTAGCTACCCCGCTTATTTTCGGGATTGTTGATGCAGGGTAACCCACTTGATGAAGCTGATTGCTCAAATGGAAGGTGGGGGGATCTTATGATTCATCGTACCTGCCGACGGCTGCTGAGGGTCTTATCAACGCGTGTTCGCGTGCACACGTGCGCATCAGCCCATTCTTCAGAATTCTGTTCAATGCTTCCAACATTTGGACCTAAGCTGTTATGCAGATTGGGATACGTCAAGTCATTTGGACGGCGAAAACAACTGCAATAGTGAACAGGCAGATGGCACGTGATGTTCAGAAGACTGCATACCCGAAATTCCATGGGATATTACAGGAACGGGCCTAGTCCTGCTTCTTCAGTATATCATCGATGGCTGAAGCCGCGCCCAGAGCCTTCTCCTCCTGCAGTCTTCGAGCTACGACCTGCACACCTATCGGCATACCATCCATGCCATCCAAATCAAACGTCTGCCAATTCCAGTCGTCCAGTGCATTCCTTGGCTCATATTCGCTCATCCTCTTCGCAGCTTCTCCATCAAGGGTTTTCGAAACTTGACCAGCAGGCAGGACGACAGCCGGATAGTCGATGAAGTTGAACACCTTTGTATATCCGACCCACTTGCATTTTCGATGAGGGACGGCAGAATGAGGCATGACAGGTGTAAGAAGGACGTCGATTGGTTTGCCAGAATTGGCAGACTTTGTTGAGTTCCAGAGATCGAGGTAGCGCTTCTGCAATGCAAGCTTCATTTTGTTCAACTGCCAATAATCATAAACCGAGATCGCCTTGCCTTTGTTGACAAGAGCTTCTACATGCGGAATGAATGGTTCTCCGCCAGCGGCAACGTCTCGTCGAATGTCCTCGCCACCGTCTGCAGTGTAGTACTGATCCTGAATCTGGTCAGCTTGGAAGTGAATGATTTGTCTTGATATTTACCATGATGTCAATACACTCTTGATGAAGGCTACCTGGAGCCCACTCGATCACTTCATGTCCAGCTTTCTCAAGCTTCATGGCGACTTCGGTTAGTACGCGGGCAATAGGTGGATGGCATTTCACAACCCCATCATCACGCATGATAGCGACCACCAGTGGTTTCAAACGCGCACCTTCATAGGCTTCTGACCGCCACGGCACTGGGCAGCACTTTGGATCTTGTTCCCAAGGAGTTGCATCAATGACAGCTTTGGTGACTGCCGTTAGCGAGTTCATGTTCCGTGTCATTGGGCCAATTACGGATGGAACATGCTCTTGACCATCGGTCGACACGGATACTCCTTGGTACGGTAGGCGTGTGCTACTAGGCTTCAGTGCGTACAGGCCATTCATGTGAGAAGGTATCCGCACGCTGCCTCCAATATCCGTACCCCAACCGATCACAGTGCCTTGGAGCGACAAAAGCGCAGCCTCTCCGCCAGTTGACCCACCAGACGTAAAGTCGGGGTTCTTCGGATGAACGGTGAGGCCCCACAAGGGATTGTCGGTTTCACACCACTAGAAAGCTTCAGCGTCCAACTACCATTCATACATGGAAATTGTGGCATGACATACCATTATACTCTGTGGCAGATTGGACTTTGCAACAATGATTGCGCCCATCTCCTTCAACAAAGATACCAGCACGCAATCTTGTTGGGCCGGCTTGAAAGCGCGCCCAACATAGCCTAGAGTGCTGTCGTAGCCCTTGACATCAAACTGGTCCTTAAGCGTCATGGGTACCCCGTGGAGGGGTCCCAGAAGCTGACCGGTTTCGCGAAAGTAGCTGTCCAGTGCTTTTGCCTGCTGAATCGCATCGTCGAAGAGAATCTCGGTAAGGCTGCGCAAGTCAGCAATTGCTCCGTGGTGCGGGTAGGGCTACGATTGTGCACGTGCCAATTCGTCTTGGGTAGATGTTAGCGACGTTCAGGGACTAAAGTTCGAAGCTTGGGATAGGAGTGGGGCGCCGTACTCGTTGGTGGGCGTCTATAGCGCTGGAAGATGTGGCGTGAGAATGGTATGATAGCTGAGCAAGCCGCGGACCTCACCGGTTGATGTAGGCAGAAAGCAGCTGCGATGCCGTCACAGCACGCGACAGAATGGCCTTTGGAATGATTTGGGCATCATCGATGGCCGTCAAAGTTTGATCGCTTCGGGGTTCGTGGTTTCCGTGGGGTTGCTGGCGTTGTTAATGTGTGACTTTGTTGCACTCAGGCGCATTGTACCTCGGTTGGCGTTGCCTGAGCATTCGTGAATCTCTGGATGGCATCGTCCCGTGTTATTCGCTTCTTCGTGACTGTCTGCAACCATTGCGGCATCTCAGAAGTCGTCATGTTGACTGTAGATGTGATGCTGGAAGACAGCTCTGAAGGTCTGGAAATCAATCATGCACACATCAACAGCGCCCGCGAGCCTAAAACAGGTACACGACGTCGACATGGTATAGATAGCGGCATCTGCAGACCCATCGGCTTCTGATACTCCTCGGAGGCGCACCGTATTGCTGGTCAACGGTGGGGGGAACGATGCAGGGATGCCGAGGTGGACGGGAGCGCACTTCCCACCCGCTGGACTGAACGCGTTCACGGCGGAGTGCATGCGTCTCTTGCGACCCCTTGCGTCGCATCACCCCATCACCGAAAACATTTTCGCATGCAGCAGCACGTTGACGCACTTTCCCAGACGCCATGGCATTCTTCAATGGGTTGAAAATGGACGCATGCTCGACAGACAATCGGACGGTGCCCCTCCATCCTTCCCACGTACCTGCGGACCCCCATCTTTGCTCCTAGTGGCTGGCCGTCCCTGACAACAATTGACTTTATAGCATGGCTCCTTCGTTATGGAACCTCATGAAGCGTTCAACGTCCAACAGCCCGCCGTCATCGGTAAGACAGAAGATGGCACCCGGTATTGCAATCCCAGACGCCGAGTCCCGTTCATCGGGAAGTAGCTTGGAGGTCGCGTCGCAGTTCTCGTACACCAAGAACGATGACTACTCCAGCTTCATGAGCGATGTCATGGTAGTCGGCGCCGGACCAGCTGGTCTGATGCTTGCGTATGTCATGTCATGCCGAGTAGAAAGAGCAATCTGACACCAACAGTGACAACCTGGTACGATATGGTATCAAAGCCCGCATCATCGACGACCGACCCGACCGCACTTCAACGGGACGCGCCGACGGGATCCAGCCAAAGACCATCGAGACTTTGCGCCAGATGCGAATCGCTGAGCCGCTGCTACGCAAGGGTGTCAAGATCTATGACATTGCTTTCTGGAAATCGTCGGCCGAGAAGTCGCTTCACCGCACTGGTCGCGAGATTCACTACCCACCCGTAGTCGATTTGCTTGATCCATACATACTGTTGGTACACCAGGGCATGGTAGAAGGCGTTTTGGAAGACGATCTACGGGAAAGAGGCGTTGTTGTCTCCCGGAACACGGCCTTCGTCGACTTTGACTATACGCCCATGTCCATTCGTCCACTTACTGTCAATTGTCAGCAAGACGTCAACCACGCAAAGAAGACTTTCGCCACGCGATACATAGTTGGATGTGACGGCGCCCACTCCAAAGTGAGAAAGACAATACCAGGTGCGACCCCAGTGGGATCGTCGACCGATGCTGTGTGGGGTGTACTGGACGGTGTACTCGATACCGACTTTCCCGATATTTGGAGTAAAGTGGTTATCCAGTCAGATGCGTTAGGCTCCGTACTGATGATTCCTCGCGAGAGGGGTTTGACCCGTCTCTACATCGAACTGCGGCCAGGATCTACAGAGGCGATTGGAGCGCAGCAAACCACACAAGAATTCGTGCAAAAGCGAGCGCAGGCGATACTACAGCCATACAGGCTCGAGTGGAAGAACGTTGAGTGGTTTGGGCGCTACAAGATCGGACAGCGAGTCGCGGCGCGCTTCACAGACGACGAGCGACGGGTTTTCATTGCCGGTGATGCTAGTCACACCCATTCCCCCAAGGCAGCACAAGGAATGAACACATCAATGCATGGTAGAATCTCCCCTGTACGAACCTGCCTGTGAGACATACACTGACTTGGTACTTTAATATCTTTAGATGCCTGGAATCTGGCCTGGAAACTCAACTTTGCAACGCGTGGTCTTGCGAAGCCTGCGTTACTCGACTCCTACGAGCAAGAACGACAGAAAATCGCGAAGGATTTGATCGACTTTGACTACGAGCACGCGAATGCGTTCCATGACGGAGACCCGGCAGCGCTCGCGGCAAATTTCACAAAGAACGTCGCGTTCATTTCTGGCTATGGCGTCAGCTACGACCTTAACACCCTCAACGTTCAAGCGAAAGGTTACAACAGAGGTCATCTGAAGCCAGGCTACCTACTGCCACCTGCAAAGGTTACGCGCTACATCGATGCCAACCCAGTCGATGTGCAAACCGACATTCCTGCACTTGGCCAGTTTCGTATTTACTTCTTCACTCACAATATTCGCACGTCGATGCCCTTCTTAGAGACAGTTTGCCACGCGCATTCAGGAAACAACTCATACGTTGGGCGTGTCACGGCTGCTGGTAACGCCTCGTATACCGTCCAGCCACCTCTCGCAGCACCTCACGATCAATTCGTCCTTCCTGAACGGTACACACCCGTCAGCGGTGTCTTCACCTATGCCTTGGTGACCGACGAGGATCGCAACAACTTCGAGATACGAGATCTACCAGCGGTACTTCGTGAGTCTGCGTTCACGTTATATCTCGATGACATTCCCGAGAAGGACACGCGAAAGCAAACATGCATGGACAAGTGGCTTGATGGACTTGATGAGAAGGAGGTTGTTGTGGTCAACGTACGTCCAGATGGCTATGTTGGCACAGTGCGGAGATTCGTTGATGGCACCAAGGAGAATGGCATGGCTGCTGTGCAATGGATGGACCAGTACTACGAGCAATTTCTGAAAGACACGTAAAGTCTACATATTCGGTTATGTTGGTTGTTTTCGGTTTTGTGTGCATGGCTTTGGAGTTCCAAGGAGAGGCCAGGGTATTGGCTTCACGCGAATAGATGTATGACTTAGCAGTGTTCTTGTCTCAATGACCCCACACCTTTTCGTTCTCGCACTTGACTCACACATACTCCGATTCTGGAAATCTTGTTCATACAACGTCGTGTAATCTTTCCATTAAGGCTCAGTATTGTAGGTGTGATACAACGAAGACTCATTTTCTTACATGCTTATTTCCGCATATTTCCGCTGCAGCTAGCCAATGTCATGCACATAGCAGTTCCCCCACTCTTATCAACATCTCCTCGCTCTCGCTATCATCCTATCAATGATGACCTTGTTGAGCGTAATCCTTCGCTCTAAGATATGCGACTCATCTCGAACAATGCCGCTATGTGCTGCGCTGCTGATGTGTCTAGCCAGCGTTACCTAGGTATGCAACAGAGATGCATGCAGACTGGGGTCAAGAATGGGAGGTTACGAGGCGTGTGATACATACCCACGTAAAGGGCGGGAGGTGATATGACAGCACGCTACTTAAAGACGGACTATATTGTTTTTTCCACAATCCAGTCGAACACAGCGTGCATCCGACACTTTGTGCAATATCCGTAATTGCTTCAGCTTCACAGTTGCCCCGAGGCGCCATACACCATGCCGATCGAACAGCAAAGAAACATCACCATGGCAGATGAGAAGGCTCAGAGACTATCAGAGTCCAGCTTTTCGAAGGAAGAAGCCGGTATGGTAACTGATGTCATTGACAAGAAGGCTGAGAGCAATTACGGTATGGCGTTCCCAGGCTATCATCGAGCAATGATCATGTTCTGACATGTCGTGTAGTGCGAAAACTAGACTTTTACCTTTTGCCTTTTCTCTCAGTCATGTATTTTTTCAATAGGCAAGTTCACTTCCTTGGAACCCACCTCTGTTCTATACAGCTAGTTGACTCGACCAAAGTGTTGACCGTTCGAACCTGGGAAATGCGAAAACGGATGGTATGGACAAAGATCTTGGCTTTACCGGCGAACAGTATAGCTTGTTGATCCTGCTGTTCTACATCCCAAACGGACTGTGCGATCTTCCGCTTAATATGTTGACGAAGAAGTGGAGTGGTAGGGTCATGCTTCCATCCCGTAAGTCGATATCCTCGCGTTCCAGCACCATCAGCTAAATAAGACATCAACTAACAATCAATTGTAGTGATGGTGGGATGGGGTGCGATGGCCCTCCTCCAATGTGCAGCACACAACTTCGCTGGAATGCTCGTTATACGCATTCTGCTTGGTGCTTTTGAAGCCGGATTCTTCGCAGGCGTCGTCTTCTACCTCACTTTGTTCTACACGCGTGGCGAACTCGGCTTTCGCATTGCGCTTTTCTTCGGTAGTGCACTTCTCGCGGGGGCTTTCAGTGGTCTAATTTCCTTTGGAGTCTTCCAGATTGACCATGCTCAGATCCCAGGCTGGAAGTTTCTCTTCATCATCGAGGGAGCACTTACGGTGGTGCTCGCTCTGATAGCATACGCTTGGTTACCGGCAACCCCTCAATCAGCCTGGTTCTTGACTGATGCTGAACGTACTGTGGCTGAACGTCGCACACTGCGTGACCTGTCTTCATCCGGTTCTCACGAATTCAACATGCGAGAGTGTTTCAAAGAGTGGAACACGTGGAAGATGTTTCCCTGGTGTGTCGTCGCTTTCACCTACCCTGTCGCTTTCAGCACAACGTCGAACTTTTTGCCTCAGATTGTCCAGCGACTAGGATACTCTGTCGTCAAAACTAATCTCTGGACCGTGGCGCCCAATGCTGTGGGATTTGTTATCTTGCTCTGTATAACTTATAGCAGTGATTACTTCCGGGAACGCACTTTCCACATCTGTGGCGCTCTGTGCATCTCTCTCGTCGGACTCGTCATCCTCGCCACAGTCGATGTTCTCGGCAACAAAGCCGTCGCATACTTCGCCTGCTTCTTGCTTTGCGCGGGGGCATACGTCCCTTCTTGTCTTGTGCACTCGTGGCATAACAACAACAACCTCAACGAGAATGCTCGCGCTGCGACAACGGGTCTCATGGTTGGGCTCGGAAACCTTGGGGGTATTGTTTCCGCCGCGACCTTCAGACAAGAGTACGCACCCAAGTATTTGCCAACGCTGTATGCAACGGCAGCATGCAATGTTACGTGTATTTGCTTTACATTGTGGCTAGGCGGGTGGATGAAGCTGGAGAATCGAAGGAGGAACAAATCGCAGGGTGTTGTGCTCAGAGCCGAGGACGTCAAGACAAGTGAGCTGGGCGATGGAGAAGATAGTGAGAGGTGGAGATACTTTACTTAGAACAAACTCTGTAGAGCTCGAGGTAGCATGGCTGCGTGGCTGACCACAAAAGACTTCCACATCTCAGTCCATATACGTGCTTTGTGCTCATCTTCTACATTGGGTACTATGGTCTCAAATATTCCTTGGAAGAGTGAAACTTCGACTCGTCTAGCCCATCGCAAAAGCCGTTGCTGTCTTCATGGAATGTACCGCAACAGTCGCCAAACCAGGTAAGCCCCACCAGCAGCGCGTATGAACCTCGTTCATCCACCCGTGAATCGTTTCATACTCCCTATCAACTCATCAGAACGCTATACACTCATGTCATCATTACTACTTCCAAATATTCTTCTACCTTCTATGTTCTCCGCGCGGTTAGATACCAGGGAACTGGCTCATTAGTTAGTTTGCAGCATATATGGAGATTTCAGTCATTCAATTAATGCAAGGCAAGAAAATTGTGTAGCAAAAGACGAAGGTAGAGCAATTGTCAAGTACTAGATGATGGCATTTCATAAGCCACCAAGACCTGCGCCCCCACCAACTAACCGCCACTGCACTAGACCTCTCAGCACCATCATACCATCGTGGACAACGGCCCATCGCACTTTACTCAAACATCTGCTCACAACTGCTGCAAGCCCGTTTGTACCCCTCTTGCCTACACTGCCAGCGACAATGCGGTCACCGCCAGCTTCAAGGAGCTTTTCGGGCTGAGCCCCGAGAACAGTGTCAAGAAGTGTCTTCATCTCCGCAACAGGATCCCAAATAATCTCATCGTCATCATCTAGATGCTGGAGGTGCTGCGGCAGCTGATCTTCAAAAGAAGGAGGTGGTGTTGGTCGAGCATACCACACTCCCCAAACTACCAACGTACCGAGGTACACAGCCCAAGGGTGATGCCATAGTCTTCCTCCCCCGATATCCGAGGAGCTGAGTTCTCCGTCGAGAATATCCACCCCTTCGCTTACAAGGGCGGCAGCGTGCCAGACTGCTTTCCCAGCTTCTTGGATGTTTTCCGCTACCCATTTCTTGACCACACGTTGAGAGCGCGCGTAGTCGTGGCGGGCCACCGGGCGGCCTAGTATGTGGCGGGCGCCGGCGTAAATTTGTAGGTCGAGGAAGGGTGTATGAAGGAGTATGTGCGCGGAGTGGTACAGCGCTAGTGTGGCGGTGCGGTAGACATGGAATTCTTTAGCCAGAGGGTGTATGGATGAGGGAAGGGAGGAAAGATATGTAGTGCAGAAAGCTGTATAATCCGCGTGCCAGGCGACATAAGAGGTCGCGAGACGAGTTTGCCAATCGCCTAGTGGATTTGACTCGACGACTCCTAATGATGTCTGATCGCGGCGTTGCATGTCCCATGCTACTGACATCAGGCCATGAAGGAGTAGAGATCGTGATAACGCATTCAAGTTCTTAGGAATGGTGGCAGCGTTTGGATGAAGATACATCTTCAGGCATGATAAAAACAACGGAGTTGTTGGTTGCTTCTGCCTTAATTGGTGCCATGTCTCCGCTGAGTCGGCCTCCCAGATAGCCTGATCGCAGGGCATGTTGGAGCGAAGTTCAAAGGCGGACATGCATAGTGACTGACAGAAAAGTACTGCATGTTGCGTGTCCCACATGAAGCATAGAAACGCCAACCTGCGCACTTTGAGCAAAGCGCCATGGGGGTTCAGTTGATGAATACATACCTCTTCTTTTGCTCTGCTTCGCACCATGTCCGCCAGTCATCTTCAAGATCATCTGTTGCCTCTTCCGGTGTTGGTGGCCGGATGATTTGGCAATCGCTTCGACGAATGAGGTTGATGAGCAGGCCGTGAAACAAGTGTGACATGTCGTGTTGCTTCTGACCGGCTCTACTTTTACCAAAGCACTCTACTAATAAGATGGTTTGGAGTACCCAGAGATCTGGCTTCGCCGAAAAGCCAGCATTTGCAAAGATTTGAGGTCGTAGTACATCATGAATGCATACCTGATATGGGTCAGCTAGAATTCAGCTGTGAAGGTGCGCGTATACTTACAGCAAGTTGGTGTGCATCTTTCTCTCCATATGTTGCACCCAGCAGCAACACTGATGCAAGGAGTAGAGTATCAACTTCTGATGGATCGAACGTAGACATGTGAATCAGCGGGTATGTGGTGTTGAAGCGTGTGAAAAAGAGATCGCAGTATGTTTGCAAGCAGGATAATGAAAGTAGCGGGTGATCTCGCATGACTATACTACCATCTGGTACGGTAGGTTGTATGATGTCAATGAGATCGAGTAGCTGCTGACGAGCCAGCTCGTCAATAATTGGCAAGCTTCGTGATGGCTGGAGTAGAGACATGGGTCGCTCCACATCCAAAACAGAATTGCTGTCTATCGCTGATACTAGGACATTTGATGTTCCATCCATAGAAACAGCCTTGGCACCGGAAGGCATGATAGTATCAGTAGCCAACTTGTCTCCTTCGTCGAGTGGCGGCGTGATTATTGGTGCACTTGGTGAGTGGGGATGAGGGAGTCCATTGGATTGGGATGGAAGCGAGCCAAATTGGCCAACTGTCGACAGCGATGCGTCTATATCCATATGGTCCAAATGAAAATCCAGAGCATGACTCGGCTGAGAGATATTGTTATTCCCCATGGACAAGGCAGGAAATGGATCTCCTACGATGGGCTGTTGAGCCTGATCGTTGCTCGTCCAGTCCATGTCAAAAAGCCAATTGTAGTTGCTCATGGTTGTGAAGGGCGCATTAAAAGAGCTTGCCGTATCTGGGTTGAATATCTCGTCGAATGGCGCATTGTCGAAGACTGCAGAGACGAAAGGATCGCTTGAACCGCTTGAACCACCTGAAGCGCTTGAAGGCTGCGTGTTGTCGTTAGACCAGAAACGCTGATCTGTAGGCGAGTATGAACTGGACGTAGAGATGCTGTTGGGATTGAGAGTGATCGATGGGTAATGAGTTCCGATGCCGGAGTCGTTGTCATCAAGGGAATGAGATACCGACGGATTGTTTGATGTTGGTGGCGATATAGGAAGACCTTGATGTGAGAAAGAGTTGAAGTCCGGCAATGACTGCAGTAGGTCTTCACTTTGTGGTTGCGAAACAGACCGCGTCTTCGGACCGTCGTTTGATAAGCTAGGTTTCTTAGTAACTATTTTGCCTTCGGCATCTTTCCACATTCGCTTTCGAGTGTTCAGTATTCCGCAGCCTTCGGCACCAGCTTCTTCGTCTTTTTGACGATGGCGACTAATATGCCTCTCTGCGCATATATGTTAGCGACCAAAGAGTGGCGTATTTGCATTTCATGATTCAAGATAAGGCCGTAACGCCTTGAGGGTTTAGGAAATCATGCAACCAAGCAGAAAGCATCCAATGCGCGAGGAAGAAGCAATGTAGTCTACAGGCCAAGGAAACAGTGCATCATTCTTACCAAGAAGATCTCTCCGCTTAAAGTGAGCCCTGCATCGATCGCAAGTATATTCCCCAGTCGAATGATTCAGCAAATGTCGTTGCAAATGCTCAGCCCTCGTAAAAGACCGTCCACATCCGTCATTCGTGCAAACAAACTTCTTGCCCTCATTCTTGCTAAGATTCCTTCTCTTGCGTCCACGGGCTCCTGAACTCGCACTGTCGACAGTAGTGGATGCCATAGCGCAGGATCAGACAAATTGTTTCGATGGTCTGATAGAAGGATGGGGGCAATGGGGATGAAATGGGGTGAAGAGAGGCTCAAGAAGCCGCATTACGGAATACTACACGATAGCGCGCGTCGGAAAGAGGCATGCTTATCGGAGTCGAGAAGTCCGACTATCGCGGCCGAGTGTGGAGTTGAGTCGTGCCGCTAGTGGGCGGGGTTGCGCGTGGTGGCGTAGGCTTGGGAACGCATCCTCAAGAGTGGGGGTGAGGTTTTCCATCGCAGACAACAGCCATGGAACTCTCCCAACCGATTTGTTCTTTTTTTCATATGTCCTACTTGCAACTCGAAGCAAGTGCGTGGCCAAGATGCTGCGAACAAGATGGCTGATAGTCGGGCTGACAAGGCGGAAAGCGCGGAGAATTTGCGGTTATCTCCGCTGGGCGTGGTTCCCATGCGGGCAGACTATGGAGGCCTAATGTGGAGTTGTCGTGATGGAGGATACGCCAATGGCAGGGGGCGGTTTATGTGAGCTGCATTGAAGATAATCAACATGGTTGGTGATAGTTGTTACTCTATCGAAGCCCGACGCGACACGACGTTTTTGACACACTTGCAGCGCACTCATTAGTCATGGCACAAATGAGCTCATCGTTGTCGGCTCTGCTTTCCGATCTGCTGCGCGATAGGCATGTCTCAACCGATAACGTTGTAGCGAACGCTACTGTAGGAGACTTCACATTCAAGGATGCTTCTCTGATACCCGAACAAAAATGCGTTGAATCAAGGACTTGCTTACGCCACAGCGACCAGGAAATTCGTCTCTCCCTCTTTTCTTACCGCTCTCGCCCGGTCAACAAGATCATCGCCAACCGCTAACCTCAATCTCTCACATGTAGCCGGGCTATCCAGATTCCAGCCTCCATCATCCTTCTTTCCATTCATCTTCCTTGCTGCCACGACCGCCTCTCTCAGCGCAAAGAAGACTGTTGATCCCAGGAACAAAGGCGGTTCACCAATACCTTTAGAACTTTGTACACTTCTCAAGTGATTCCATGATAGTGGGTTGCCGTCGTTATCATGACGGAGCATGCTGGCATTGAAGACCTGCGGGATATCGCTAAAGCCGGGGATCTTGTATGTACCAGGGCCTCGAGTGAAGAGCTGACCGGTTCGGGTCCATAGCGTCTCTTCGATAGTGAAGAGACCTTGGCCTTGAATGAAAGCACCTTCAATTTGCCCATAGTCTATGGCAGGATTAATGGAGTTGCCGACGTCCTATAGTATTATTAGCATGTCGGAATGGATACATATCAGGATAAGGCATACCATCATTATGTCTGATCGGAGCACGGTATGATCGCCAGTGAGAAGATCAAGCTCAACTTCTGAGCAGCACGCTCCTTGTGTCCAGTAGTAGTACATGGGCTTGACAGTCTCTAGGTTTGTATCTCCCCAGGTGTACCCGACTTTAGGCATCTTCCAGAAGCCATTTGCAGCAAGGTTAATACGATCGACATAGGCGGCATGAGCGAGTGCCTTGAGGGGTGCATCTTTCCCTAGCTTCTCGCGATACGGCTTCAGTCGCTCGTTAATCTGGTCGCATGCGTTCTTGACAGCCATGCCGTTCAAATCAGATCCAGAAGACGCAGCGGTAGGAGAAGCATTTGCAATCTGGTAGGTCTGGCTGTCTTGGGTGTAGATCGCATCGAGTGGGGTACCAAGCTCTTGCGCTGCGATTTGACACATCTTAGTGTAGAGTCCTTGACCCATTTCCGTTCCGCCATGATGTAGCAGCACACTTCCATCGTGGTAGATCTTGATGTATGCAGCCGCCTGATTGAGATGCAGAGCTGTGGCAAAGCTGAGACCAAACTTCGAGGGAACGAGACATATGCCTCGCTTCCTCCATCGGTTCTTCGAGTTGAAAACCTTGATGGCCGCCTTCCGGTTCTCGTAATCAGCCGACTTGCTCAGCTGGTGCAAGAGCATCGGAACGTGCCAGTCCTCGTCTATCTTTTGGAAGAACGGAGTATGTTCCCCAGGCTTGTATAGATTTTTCAACCGCAGCTCATCGACATCCATCCCTAGACCTTCTGCGATGTTGTACATGACGGTTTCCGAGAAGTACATGCCCTGAGGCGCGCCGAACCCTCGATACGCGGTGTTACTATGGATGTTGGTCCTGCATACGTGACCACGCAGGAACACATGTGGACACTCATAAGAGTTGTCAAAGTGCGTCAAGCATCGGTCCATAACTGCTCCGCTCATGTCTTGGGAAAAGCCACCGTTGTTGTACACATCAGCTTCAAGGGCGATGAGCTTGCCCTCCTTTGAGACTCCCACCTTCCAACGAGCCTGGAAGGGATGTCTCTGACCGCTAAGTAGCATGTCCTCATCGCGGTTCAGCATGATGCGCACTGGTCGCTTCTCTTTTCTGGCAGCTATTGCGGTATATACCGCGAAGGGCACGCTACGCGATTCTTTTCCACCAAAGCCGCCTCCCATACGCTTCACACGTGCGTTGACGCGGTTGCTCGGCACACCCAAGACTGAGCTCACAAACTCCTGGGTCTCCATGGTGTTCTGCGTCGACGACCAAACTTCCATAGCTCCGTCTTCTCCGGAAGGTATCGACAGCGCTGCGTTAGTTTCGAGGTAGAAGTGCTCTTGCCCGCCTAGCCTGTTCACACCTTCAAAGATCCTGTCACATTGAGCGAAAGCGTCTGCCATCTTGTCGTCGATCGCGAGGCCTTTCCTTAGGAACTTTCCATGTGGATAGTAGCTCTCGGCTGCGATGGCTTCGTCGATAGTCAGGATTGGAGGTAATTCTTCATAGTCGACCTTCACAGCTCGAGCGGCCGCTTGAGCTTCCAGAGCCGACTCAGCGTAGACCATACCAATGACCTGGCCGTGTGAAAGTACCTTATCTTCAGCAAAGAAAGGTTCGTCTTTCTTGATCGAGCCCCAAATGTTGACATCCGCGGGGATGCTATGTCGGTCAATGTAGCCGACAACGCCAGGCAATTCGAGCGCTCGGTCCCAGTCGATGCGCAAGATCTTAGCATGTGCCTTTGTTGACATGACGAGTCCACCAAACAATTCACGGTCTAATCGCGGCATGTCGTCAATATACTCTGCTTCGCCAGTACACTGCTTCAAAGCAGATAAGTGTGCTACCTGTTTGCCCACCACACGTTGTTCGTAAGGATTGTAGTTATCTCGAGCACCACTGGAGATCTCACGGTGAATCTCATCAATCACCTGCTCATCGACGTTGCCCAGACCGAACTCAGCGGCGGACTCATGCCAGAAGCGGAAGAAGAGCGACAGGGTGAGCGTTTTCCGGTAGTCAGCCATGCCTCCTGGAACGCCATACGGAAGATCGTAATCCTGCAGCAATGCTGTAAGAGCAGCATCAAGAGTTCCCGAGTGAAACCAAGGCTTTCCTAAGAGAGCCTTTTGCGTCTTCGGTGACTCTTTCGTCATAGGCGCCATGCCACCGTACACGATCGAAGCGTTCTCTACTAGGCCTTCCGAGTCAAGACGCACTCGAAATGCAGCCGTAACAATTGCTATGTCGTCGTCCTTACGTTTCGCTTGCTTGTATGCTTTGAGAACCTCTCGTGAACCTGGTGGAGATAAAGGAATTCGAATGCGATGGAGCGCTGCATCAGGCGGGAGAGTTGTAGTCCTGTAAGCGACAAAGAAACTTGACATTGGAAGATCGACGCGACCATCCTTCTTGTTAACAGCTTCAAGTGTCGCTCCGGCTGCGACTAGCACGGGATTAGCGTCCGAAATGGGCGATGCAGTCGCAATGTTGCCAGCTAATGATGCAACATTGCGAATCTGGCGACCCGCAAAGTATCGCAGTTGTTTACGAAGGGCCTCCAGCACCATTGCACGCTTCCCAAGCATTGCATAGACCTTCTTACAAATCTCTTCCAGCTCGGTAAGCGGTGTGTTTGCGGCAACGACAAGCTCGTTCCCTGCCTCAAGCTCTGCATACATTGGCAGTTTTGTCTGCTTCAGCTCTGATATATCCGAGATGTAGACAGAAACAGCAAAATCGGAGTTTTTGAAGCGAACTTCCACTTGAACCTCGCTAGCACCACCGATAAGCTTGGCTGATGGGTACGCATCTTTCAAATCTACGAGCTGCTCAAGCTTGGTAGGTCGAAACCAGATCTTCTTGTCGTTGCCGTAGCATAGCGGCTGTGGCTCGTACTTCCATAGCGCGGGAGGAAATATGAGCTCAGTATCTGGAACGTACTCTAAAAACTCGATCGTGGGTATCCCTTTAACCGAGTCTGCCGCTGGTGCCTCCACTGTAGATGTAGTGGTCTTCGTCTCGGCAGCAGCATCATGCTCCTTACTCTTCAGTGGTTTTGCGTAATCGGCGCCGCTGATAGCAGGATCTGCTTGAGGCTGTTTCTTGGCATCTAAGATGACTGGCATGTGCTCGTCTTCCGATGCCGATGTAGGCTCCGTTGGAGGCGATGAGACGTCCGACTTGGTGTCTGTGGAGCTACTATCGGATGGTGTGTCTCTACAACAGCCACCTGGTCGACCGCAGGAAACTTTGGATGGACCAGCGCAGCCATTGCGGGTCAGATCGAGGACATCTTTCTCCAACTTCTCAGATTCGGTAGTCGTTGGCTCGTCCTCCTCTGCCAACTGACCCTTCAAATCCTCAGTGACGAAAGTCTTCGCAGCTTGAAGTATCGGCTTGTAACCTGTACATCGGCACAAGTTGCCATCAAGGTGACCTTCCATCTCAATCTCACGAGCGCTGAGGTGAAACTTCTTTGTCTCCGGGTTGTATGCGTTGCGTACCACTGCGTAGAGACTCATAACGATACCCGGTGTGCCTGTTATGTGTACATCAGCACAGATCCTGGAACCGCGATTAGGTATAACCCACAAAAACCACATTGGCTGCCGTGCAACTTCGCTATCCTTTCTTGTAGAGGATGTGGTCGGTGGACATTGCCGATACCTTCGACCGTAATGACATGTTTGCCATCAATACCAACCAGGGGAAACAAGCATGCGTTTACCGACAGATGTTTGATTCTCTTTTTCTCAGACTGCCAGTCTGGAACCTGTAGGACAACGGTGCATGCGCCGCATCCGCCTTCGCCACATCCCAGCTTCGTACCTTTGAGGTTCGGCTGAGCGCGGATGTAGTCTAGCAACGTCCAGTGCGGGTTGGGATTACTGATGACCGTTTTCCGTCCGTTGATGTACGTTGTGATATCTGGTGTTCGGAAAGTCGTCTCGATGAGAGGCGTCAGGGCTTCCGTAGCGGAAAGGCCCCGTGGTGGATGGGCTGCACTGCTTTTTGGTGGAATCGGCAGAGACATGATTGGAGTCGAACCTTGACAGAAAGCGATGAGACGGTCAAAAACACGATACCGACTTCATGATATGGTCAGCGAACATGCGCTTCTGCAGCATTCACACCTTCCTCACGTAATGCTATCGCTGATTGGACATGAGGCGAATGTTCCGATGATAGACGATTTCGCCTTTCCGATGGCTAGACCCGTAATACCCCACTCTTGGACCCCAGTTCAGCCGTGTAGTACAGATGGCTGCTTGTGCCCACACCGCAAACATCACCCTCGTCACATCTCTTGCTGAATCTGCCCCTCCCCCATTTCTGCATCTGCAAACACCACTTACTAACATGGGATCTGCAATGATGAAGACGACTGGTTTTGAAATTAGCGTCAGGTACATAGGAGACCCTGAGCAGCGACCATGTAGCTGTTCAAAATCTTTTGTGGTAGCCACGATCCCATACCTTCCCCTTTCACAATCTCTAGTACACGTTTGGAACTTGCAAATATGCCGAAAGCAAACAGCCCGACTGGCTTCCAGCCACTCAAAGAGACTGCGCTTTTTTCGCCGTTCAAGCTAGGCCCTCTGCATCTTGAGCACAGAATCGTGCAGGCACCATTGACACGTATGCGAGCCACCAAAGAAGAAGAAGGCGTTTTCGTGCCCAAAGAACTACACGTTGAGTACTACAGCCAACGCGCGAGCAAGGGGGGGCTGCAATTAACAGAGGCCACTGACATCGCCAAATACGTAAGTCGTTCGCAACTCGTTGGAGCAAACGTGTTGACTTGCAGCAGGCCAGCGGATACCCAGGTGTACCGGGCGTGTTCTCTGAATCTCAAATCGCCGGTTGGAAGAAGGTAACCGATGCCGTCCACTCGAAGGGCGGTTACATCTTCTGTCAGCTATGGCATACCGGCCGTGCTAGTCCACCGTCGTTTCGGGCCGGAGCGCCAACTGTCAGTTCAAGCGACGTGCCCATGGAGGGCAATTGGCTTGACGGCGTTGCGTGCGCTGACCATCCACCCAAGCCGCTGACTGTCGAGGAGATTCAAGATTTGACAAAGACCTGGGCTGAGGCTGCGAAAAAGGCTATCGAGGCTGGATTTGACGGCATCGAAATCCATGGCGCGAACGGATACTTGCTGGACCAATTTCTGCACGACAACGTGAACAGAAGAACAGACCAGTACGGCGGATCGATAGAGGGCCGGAGCCGCTTTCCTCTTGAAGTCATCCAAGCGTGCTCAAAAGCCATCGGTGCTGACCGAGTTGGTATTCGTCTCAGCCCATACAACTACTTTCAGAATACCAAGGACAGTAACCCTAACGAACACTGGGAGTACCTGTGTGAAAAGATAGCATCGCTTCCGGAGGGCGAGAAGCCAGCCTATGTTCATATGTGAGCTGATCAACTTCGATAGCCAAATCAATACTGACAATTGCTAGGGTCGAACCGCGTTTCGACGAAGTCCTAGACGAACAGGCTAAGATGGACGCTCTAGCCGCATACACCACAAAAGGAGGCAAGGGCGTAGAAGCGGAAGCAACTGTGAAAGTTAAAGGCAATACGCTGGTGAACTTCCGCAACATCCTGCAGAAGGGTGGTGTGAAATTCATCGCGGCTGGTGGCTTCGACAGGAACAACGCCGCGCCGAAGGTCGAGTCTGGAGATGCTGATCTTATTATTTTCGGCCGGTGGTTCATCGCAAACCCTGATCTTCCCAAGCGCCTCGCTGAAGGTCTGGAACTAAATCAGTACGATCGCAACACATTTTACGGCGCTGATCCACCGCAAAAGGGGTACACGGACTATCCTTTCTATGCGCAGACGGTGTCTGCTTGAGCGGTTATCTGGGCACGATGCATTAGTGGCGCTAGCATGATAGTCGCATTTTCTGCGTGCTGATAGAACAAACTGCAGTCTCCAAAACATGAATGTATGCATATGTGAGACTTGCAGCCAACGTTCAATTTGCTTGTCGAGATGGAGTTGTCATCCAGATACGCGTCCCTGGAACGCGAAAGTGGCGCGTCATGACGTATTAGGCCGAACCGGGTTACATTAAATCATTCAATACTTGGGAATTGCAAAGCTAGCCAGTCAAAACCCATTCCCAATCCCAAAGGCAAATCAAGACGTGATGACCAGAATCACATTTGTGCGCTGCACATGGCTACTGTCTTACGGGTTGACAACTATAAAGCATCACACAGCCTGCTTTCTTCTATACGTAGAAACACTATGCGCTCGAGGACTGTCATGATTATTAGGCAAGACTACAACAGGCGAGATGCCCGAGTTTGGGGTGGAGCCGATGATGCGCAGCTTCATACCATAGGAGCCTCTTTGGTGCTACCACAAAGGCGACAGCGAATTACCGCAGGACTTGGTATCGTGAGAACGTGGAATAACATCCTCAGGACCAGCAATCACTGCCTTGCAAAACAGATCGATGACGTACTGGTAAGATCCGCGACTACTCATACCCTACTCTACGTCATTGGATGTAACTTCTCAAACTCCCTCACAACTTCCTCGACGAGAAAAATGTCTCTGCCATTTGTAAACCCCGTAATCAGGATTGGCCACAACCGGCGTGCAAGCACCAGTTCCGAACAGTATGCCTCCTTCGAAAAGCTCTCACCAACAACATTCTCGAACGTCCGCTTGGCTTCTAACAATCCTGCTTCTTCTGGTTCAACCAATGCTTCACCATTCCACATGAAGGACGGAGCGCTTGTGCTCAGGAAAGCTGGCGCAAAGAGCGCCAGGTCCCAATCCATGATAGCCGTGATTTCCACAGTCGATTCCGACGTAATGGAAGCGAGGAGGTTGCGCGGATTGAAATTGCCGTGGTAGAAATGGAACGGCAAAGAATCAGGGATAAAAGCTAAAGCGTGTAGTATCTCGAGCATCTTGATGATCCTACCCCAGAGATCGTCACAAGCGGGCTGTTTTGCCGCAATAGCATACGCACGTTGACGGGTGCAGAGGTTGAGCAAGAAATCTTTTGTACTCTGAGGTTCGGAAAGTGAGGTGCTGACGCCCGTCGAATGAGTAGTAGCTCGGGTGCGAGGGACAGGTATTGGTTCAGTACTGATGATATCGTGCTTGAGATCGTAGGTGGTGTTGCGGGTGCTAATGAGGCCAGGACACCTGTTCTTGATCTTTCTTATATCTAGAATGATGTTGGAGATAGCTCGGACGGCGCTGAGTTGCTGTGCTTGGTTCAGTGTAGGCCATAGGTTGCCGAGAGGCTGGCCGGGTAGCCACTCCTGAAGCATGTATGGGTAACCTAGAGCATTCTCTGCGCCTGCGTCAAAAACGATGACTTTGGGGACAGGATGTCCAAGCTTATAGCCCAAGTATGCTAGGGTAGTGACTTGATGGTGCATGTTTTGAGTAGGATCGCGCGGAATTCGCAACACGAATTGCCTTGAATGGCTTGTACATTTCTTTCGACCTGTAAGACATGGCTGAATCATTTCACGTATAGCCTGAATCGAATACCAAGGAGCTCCCGGCGGCTTTTTGCAGAGCCTGACGCCGACGATGCGGTTATGTCGACCATCACGCATCTGGTATATCTTTACGTTATCGGTGCAGTAATCAGGGAAGAGATCGAGCATGAGCTGTTTAACTTTGTAGCGCATGGTTTCGTAAGGCTCTAACTCGTTTCCTCCTTCCCCTTCTTCCTGTTGCTCTTTGACTGGCGACTTTATTGGAATATTCTCAGAGACATGATTCATCTCTTGGTTCTCCCGGATCACAAATGCAGCATCGCGTTCCATTCATTCGTTCTCGACGTGCGAATCGCTGAAAGGGATGATATGAGCCATTGTGTTGGCTCTGAGTGAGATCTCTGGAAGGATTACGCTGCTTGTAATGATCCTCCGGAGGAGTGCCGACAACCAGCATCGCTCCGTTTTCGGAGTTGCGCACTATATGGGTTGACCGGAAGAGTAAACAGCTGGTGTTGTGAGCAAGCTGAGCTGAGGCTCCATTGTTGAGGTAAACGACGTGTATGTCTTTGTTTGAGTAGCAACAGCGTCATCTGTGTGCTCTTTGTGGCAGTTACCTGCTGAACTCAACACTGTCAAACAAGAACACTATGCAAGCTTCTAATCACTTGTAGACGACTCGGTGTCTGAAGATGCTCTACTAAGCGAAACTTGGGTCCATCAACTTCATCCCACTCTAGTATCGCTGAGAGGGACGCGGCAGTGAGAGACGTGGCATAGATAGGGAGGTTGCTCGATTCAAGATGCATGTTTGTTAGTCCGTAGACGGTATCTTTCAGCAAACCCAGGTAGTGGCTAGGAGCTGAGCAGTAGTATGTTTGTATCTGACGAGAGCTGTCGGAGGTGGCCGGACCTTCCTTTGTCGCCATAGTTTGGACCCTGCGGCAAGCCTCGGCCCGCGTCATCACGTTTGGCAAAACTCCCCCACGTCGCGTCGCCTCTTCTCTTCTTCCCTTCTTTCCACCATGTCAACAGTCACGATACCAAAATTCAGCCCTGGTGAAGCTGTGACAGAGCAAGATGGGTTGATCCATGGCGTTTCGGCGCAGGAGCTGCAGGTGTTGGGGGAACAGTGCTTTGATGCGAGGGCCAGAGCTTATTGTATGTGGCAGTAGTAATCGAAGAGATGCTCAATAGAATGCCATGCTGACAGGATGTTTGATCAGGCCCATACTCCCTTTTCCGCGTCGGCGCATCCCTCCTCCTTACCACATCTTCGGCGACGGATACATCTGCAGCCCACACTATAATCGGCGCAAACGTCGAAAACGCGTCCTACCCTGTCGGCACTTGCGCGGAGCGCGTAGCCATGGGTACAGCTGTCATGGCAGGCCATCGCATCGGAAGCTTCAAAGCCGTTGGTGTAACGACCGACATTGACGACTTCTGCTCGCCGTGTGGAATGTGCAGACAGTTCCTGCGAGAGTTTTTGAAGCTCGAGACACCCATCTTCATGTTCAACAAGGAGGGCAAGTGGATTGTGAGAACCATGGGCGAGCTGCTTCCGCTCAGCTTCGGGCCCGATGTGCTGCCACCGCGGGAGGAGTTGAGGAAGAACCAGGAAGACGACAAGGCGAAGACGGCGTGAAGCATGTCATCCTCGGAAGTGTTGATGTATTCTCTGGTTACCAGAACTAGATGATAGACTAGATACGACAAGTTCTGAAACCCTGTTATATGAAATTCGAATTTCTGCTTGTTTCGAGCTTTGTATTGAAAGCATATCCATCCAAGTCGTCTAAGCACATAGATACCATGACCCTTCCCCTGCCCCGCGGCAGCCACCATGCAGCCCGATAAGGTCCCGATAAGGTCCCCATCTCAGCCAACAATCGCACATGTAATTCGCATCTCCGCGCCCCGTGGATATGTACCCTGACATAATACCTTCCAACCAAGCAAGTAGCTGGCAATTGATCTGATGACATGATGTGATGGTTCGCAGACGCGCTGCTGTGCGCGTTCTGTTCTTCTCCCTCTGAACTCTGTTTATTATCAATTGTCGCAACGGCACCTTGAGCATATTTGCAAACATGGCCACTGCGAACGGGAATGGAACACGAGATGCTGGAATTACGGACTCGGAGCATTTTTCGCCGTATAGAGCAGATGGAAAACTGGTATGTTTTGCAAGAAAAGTTCCCAGGTTTGTTGCAAGAGATTTGGCAAGATTTGGACACAAGTCTTGAGGACTATAGGCAACATGGGAAGAAGTGATGATTAACGTCGCCATGTGATCTAGTATGGTTTCGTATGCGTAGTTACAGGAGCAACCCAACCCGTGGGAAAAGCAATCGTCGCTGAGCTTGCAGGCAAGTCACGTCCATATCCACCTTACAGCCACTCACTAACATCTCTTTGCAGCACACGGCGCAGCATGCATATATGCATGCTCTAGCCTCCCCTCAGAAACCTACACCGAACTCGCCGACTCAATAAATGCGCAATACCCAAACACAAAAGTCATCGGCTACCCTTACAAAATCAACTCGGAAGAAGATACTCTCGCCCTGATTGATGACGTGCTAAACTCCTGGGGCCGACTCGATGTTTGGACATCTTCTACCGGTTTGCTAGGACCCCCGTCTATCAACCAGACAGGGCCGAAAGACTTGTACGCAGCATTTGATACAAATGCCATGCCTGCTTTCTTCGCGCTCAAGTATGCGCCCGCTGCAATGCAAAAGACAACGCCCAAGGGGAGTTATCCTAATGCTGCACCAAAGGACGTTCCGTATGGGAGTATCATCGTCGTCACCAGCGTTGCGGGCACGTATGGTGGGTGTTGGGCTCCTGCTTTTACAATGGCTTCGCATGCTGCACTTGGTGTTGTACGCTCTGGTGTGCTCGTGCTCAAGGGAACCGGTGTGCGGATCAATGCTATTACGGCTGGGCAGATTGATGTCGGCGTCGATCTGAAGGATTGTGGTGTCAAAGAGATGGCACAGGGCCAGTTTCCTCCCGCTGCACTGCAGGGAGAGGAGAGCCAGAAGAGAACGATTGGTTTGGAGAGAGCAGGGAGGCCAGAGGAGGTAGGTAGGACGGTGGGATTCTTGGCGAGTGGGTTCAGTAGTTATATTACTGGGGCGGAGTTGAAGGTCGATGGCGGAGCGGGGGTGATGAACCCCATTACTGTTCCCGTTTAGGGTGGATAAATCGTGTTCAGAGCGTGGAGATTGTGGCATTGAGTCGGTCCTGATAGTTGTGATATGCACCTAATGCTGCAGCACAACCGGCACCCCCTTTTCCCAGTTCTCAATACTCTCTTTGATGTTGACCCAATATCTCAACTTGACCGCTTCACTCTTGGCAGCTTCTAGGTCATCCCTCTTAAACGCCTGGTCGATTATCTCCGTGCTCTCCGCTATTCTCTCCTCGTTCCTCTCCCTCATCTCCACTAAGTCCTCTTCGCTCTCTGCCTCTTCTATGTTCTCTCTCGCCTCGAGCACCTCCATCAATAACTCTGGGTCATCCACTTTGGCCGTTTCGTCTTCTGCTACTTCTATTCCGCGCAGAGACAGCAGGTATTGCGCGCGCAGAAGCGGGTTCTGGAGTGTTTTGTAGGCCTCGTTGATGCGTGCTGAGAGGGCTTCGGCGCGTTTCTTGTCTGCCTGGGGATGGAGGTCGGGGTGGGCACGGGCTTGGAGTTGGAGAAACTCTTTCTTGAGCGCAGAGAGATCGATAGCAAAGGGGCCGTCTGGCGGTGGTCCGGCTGGAAGGGCATTCGGGAAGAAGGAATAGTGTGTTTGCGGGACCTGCGACGATTGTGTTGTGGCACTCTGCGTATCAAATGGCTTTTCGACGGTATTGGACGACGAAGACGTCGACTGCAATCTGCGCGATATCGCCTGGGTCGGTATGCGGTGTGCGCAAAGGAGACATGGTCTTGGGCTCTGTCGTGCGCGGAATGTCCGTGTCGTTGTTTCCGGAGTAAGCGATGCGCGGATTCTGCGCGCTGCTGATGGACGTAGTGAGCGCATCTTTGGGTCTGTGAGCGTGTTTACGAACGCAGTCGGTACGGGAAAGTGGTGGTGGTGATAGCGAATTTGGCAGTTGTCGTGACTCTTCTAGAAGCGCAGCGGCGAAAGATTTCCGCGTCCACTCCCGACCGGTTACGTCATCCATCGCCGACACTCATCTGGCACAAATGCGGAACAGATGCTAAAAAAGCGATCAAATGGGACCACGAAGCTCGTTCGCTACCCATCTTGTACATAGCTGGTCACGAACAATTGATTCACAACTCTATCCGAAAATCCAGCAAACATGAGCGCTCGCTAATTGGTTGAGCCATCTAGAGCATACTGTGTGGCTATTTCTTCACCTGTCTTCTCCACAATACATATTCATCCTACCTATGATGTTTTCATAAGCAGGACAGTTATCGAATTGGGACGATGCTTCGCTAATATGCTCATATCATTCTACATCTAAAACATTCTGTTAGCTTGATTGATATCACGTCTAAGTAGTACTGGCAACTTACCTTATGTACTGCAAATGCTGCGTGTCTGACTTCAAATGACCTCGGAAGAGCTGAATGTTATCGACGCGCGCGCCTTGACAGGATTCAGCCATCGTAACGTTGATTGTTGGAAGCATGCAACGTCATGCGACATGCAGAACGAAGGAAGTCCTCGCTCAGGAATCAAGGGACCTCGGTCAAGCTCCGTCTCGACGAGCATCGTCTTTTCCTACCTCATCAGCCTGTCGTACTTGCTCCTCAAACCATTGCAACAATCGCTCAGTGGCCTCGATGTTCCGTCCCATCATCTCGGCATCCTGCACAAGACGCTTGACGTGCTCAGCGACATGAGTCCCTTCCTCGGGCTCGAAGGCTCTAACCCGGGTGATACTATGGTCCAGATGGCGTAGTAACTCCTTTTGTCTTGACCAGGTTGTGCGTATTCGTTCCGTTACAGTTCTCGGACCGTGATAGCTCATTTGGATATCTTCAGCTGGATGTTGGGGCGTTTTGTACGACTTTGTGACGTCCTGGAAAACTACATCTAGCTCTGTGCCCATGGAGCCTGCTTGTGTAACCTGTTGTAGTTGCTTTTGCGCATCGTATTCATGATACTCAAGGGCCGCATACCGAACTACCAGATCAGAAGCCATGTTGTTGAGCAGCTGTAGTTCTCGACGAATGATATCCTTCTCCCTGTCTTCCTGCACATGTTGGTAAAACTCATCTTCTCTCTGCGCAAGGTGCGGCCAAACATATTGCAGCTCGGCGCCCACCTGCTTTTTGAGAGCCTGGACTTGCTCTAACCAATCCTGTACTTTGCTCGCATCTCGTGACTTGAGATCGTCCTTGTACGCACGATATCCGTTTTCCACATCAGGTCCTTCAAGTTCGTTTTCTTTAAACTGGATCTGGATGACAGTTTCTCTCTCCATTTCAGCTTTTAGTGCAGCCAATGAGCCACCACCAGGCCCGGAACTCCCTCCATGCCCCACTTGAATCGGTCCACCAGGCATGTCACCCATTGCCCCAATTTGCAGAGGGCTGCGGAGAACTCCCATTAACGAAGATGAGTGGTACCAGAGTGCGAGTTTGCCGATTCGAGAGAGGGATGCCTTGGCCCTTTCGTCGTTCTGTAGCTTTTCATATTCCTTTTGTCGAGCCGTAGTAACCGTCTGATCGAAGAGCTGGAGGAGTGTTGGGGGATATTTGAGCCTATCCACGGATTGGCTGACCTTGACGTTAAGCGCAGATCCAACCATAGCCGCTCCAAAGAATCGTGAGAAACCATAGGCACCTGGCAAAGCCCGCGGATTCAATGCCATGAATATTCCTAGTGCTCCACCAACCAATGCCATATCTTCAGAAGTCCAATGCTTTGTCTGTTCCCATAGCTTGCCAGGCTTGGGTTGTATGTTCTCCATATTGAACACACCTCGATTCAATTCATGGCGCCCGTATATCCCAGATGCTGTCCAGGTAAGGTCTACGGCGCTGATAAAGGCGGCGGACTTGAGAAACACGCCAGGTCGGGAGCGGCCGACAAGAGCCAGGCTGCCAGTAACGACCGCAGCGCCTACACAACCTCTCCATGGTGCTGCGATGAGGTCGCTTTGTGTGGCAATGGCGGGAGGCGGTTTGAGAAGGGAGGGCAGTTGTCCCTCGCCTGTCCTTGTCAGATCTGAAGCTAGGTATCTCTGGGAGGTCCAAGTGCTCACCTTCAGGAACCAGCAATCGCACCATTGTGGATTTTTACTTTTACGAAACGTGTAGAGGAGGAGGTACGACCGCGAAAGCCATCGGAATTTGGCGTTGCAAGGTCAAAGTTGGCGGAAACAGTAGAGGCGTAATGCAAGGCTGGCCAACATTGAGGGACGCGTCCATGATGTCGAAGCGAGATGCGGCGCGACCCTGGCGGTAGCGCATCCGCCGCGACAATCGCAACCTGAAGCTTTTCTGCTACCCTTGTTCGTACTGATGATGGTTGTCGATTCAACAGCCATATTCGAGCATGATGTCGGTGTATAGAATCTTCCTGATAATTCCAAAATTTCCTGCAAATCTTTAGACTAGTGCATCGTCGATTGTACGCTTCTCCGATCCAGCGTAGCAATGCTGCTTGGACTACAGAGGTGGCGAAAAAGAGAATGTCATATAACGTTATCATGCCAGCCTTACAACCTGCACTATTCGAATGCTCATAGATCTTAACAAACATTTGTCGAATCGAGCGCACGAGTATGAGGATTGTAATTGGCTGCTGTTGCAAGCTAGTCAAGTTACCCCACATCATTCGTATTCGTGATGTGGTATCCACGGAGGCCACTTCGACCTCCCTGCAGACCCACCATTTCATAATCGGATCTTGAATAAGTATATGAACAGAAAAGTCCAGAAATATTCCATCAACAACAACGCCAACTCAGGTGCTTCGGTCTTATGGGTATGTGGTCACAACCACTCATTCAGCTCATTCACCAGCTAACCAAAACCAGTCTAGTGGTATGATTCTCGCTTAGGGAGCCCTTTTAGGACACAAACCCAAGCACAGCTTGCGAGAGGCCCCGCGTTCGAGTCGCGGTAAGACCCCATTTTTTGCTCTTGTGGACGACTGGGTAGCACTAGGAATGCTGGAAGTGGTTATGTTCTTTTTGCAGTAGCTTAGATGGGTGGGTGGACAAGTGTATATGTTGATGCTCCATGAACAGACTTTGTTGCACGACAGCATGCTTACGCTCAAGTCATTTCAAATGCAGTGCCACGGCATAATACTTACTACGCAGGTTCTTGCCGATATATGAAAGTATAGTGGAATATTGACATTGTTTTGCGAATTTATACTGCATCTACCTTCTCTGTGTCGCCCTTCTGATTCTGTGCAACACCAAATGTTGCTCCCCCTTCTTCAATAAACCTACGCTCTTCGTCTGTACTAGTCCTACCCAAGGCAGTGTTCCGATGGGGATACCTACCAAACCGTTCCAGTATGTCCCTGTGTTCCTTCGCAGACTTCTGGTAGTTCTCAACCCACATCTTCGTGCCATTATACCCATCTATACCTTCGAGTTCTCGAGAAAACTCCGTCAGGATCCCATCGGCGAGGTCATGGGCAGATAGATCTTCAGAGTGCATCAGAGGCATGTAAAGCCAAGTCCTGTGCGCAGCAGAGAGACGCATGACTGGGTGTGTATCTGGGCGGGGAATGGGCGAAGAGTGCGACAAAATGTTGCGAGTGAATGCATGAGCAATACGATCGTAATGCGTGTACACCAGTCGCAAACCGTCTTCTGTGCGGTATATGTTCCGTGGCATTTGGTCTAGCAGCAGTGCGAAACTCAGTGCCGTCCATGCAGCTTCCTCTCCTGTCGCAGCATCTGCCTTGCTTTCCTCCTCCGCAACGCGCGCAATCTCGTCTAGAAATGGCTGCGCACTCGCTTCTGGGAATTTGTCTGGTCCGATTGCTTCAAGCGCATTCACGCATGTGCTTCTACATTGTCCATCAAAGACGTCTCGCTCTTCAGGACTGCTTGCGAACCAGCGTTTTGCAACGCTCATGTCAAAGTTCTGACCAGTCGTATCAACGCCAGAAAACCACAAGTCTGTTATCTTCTTGTATAATGATCGATTGAATATCGCAGGGTCGAGCGTGAAAGTAGACGTAGACATGGTGCGCTGATACGTAGTGGAAAGGCTCGATGGGCGGAAGTTCGATGGGCGGAGACTCGACAGATATAGGCTGGATGTAAGAAAGCGCAGCGGCGTACGAACTGCGAGGCGGGTAAGCATGTTCTGTAATGTTAGCTATGAGACTATGCACGCAGTTTTTATAGATCGAATAGAAACAGGTTCATGACGCGCTGTTTGAGCCTGTTGTTTGCCTGAATCGCGATTCTTTGGTAAGGTGGACACGCTCGGTGGTTTGGGAGGAGCCGACAGCGACGGCTGACTAAATGGCCGCCTGAACAAGGCTGGTTCGGCCTCTGTCGCACTCCTTTCATGAGCAGGATCAAACAACAGGCTTCCCTCTAGACCGCTACAACATGTCATTACCTACAGACAATAATGTCAGGACTTGGATAGGTAGCTAAGAAGTCTTTGAGCGAACACTAATGGAAAGACTTCGTGTCGTACTGGGGGCGGGTGTTTGGTGGAGCTGCGCCAGCGCGCAAGAGGGCGCTATAGCACCTGCATCTTCCCCAACGCCAGAAACAATGTCTTGTCCCGGACCGAATACGTCGGACGTTGGAGTAAAGTACAATACGTGATCAAGGTAAGCTCACCTACTCCGCATTCCCCTCTTCTGCACTAAGCATGCGCAGCGTAGGATTCATCCAACCGAACATGTGGGGAAACTTGCATGATGGCACGTTCAATGCGCCGCGCCTCAAGATGCGGCAATATTCCATGGACATACCCCCGTATATCAAATCTTCAAGATGATTCATTAAACGTACTGCATGATTCTACTTCTATTTTGTTGTCTCCCTCCAAATACACCTTGAGACTGTCTCTCCTCAGCTAGCCCCACATGTATACCATCGTCCTGGTCATACTATTCTTCGTAGTCTTCATCCTTTACACGCGATACAAGAATAAGGCACCATCGGGAACAAAAGTCGCGCCCGGACCTGCGGGTCTTCCAGTCATTGGAAACGCACATCAATTGGGCCAACAACCACATCAGCAAATTACCGCTTGGGCCCGCGAGTATGGCGAAGTCTATAAGATCCGTTTGGGATGGAACGACTGGTATATGATATGCTCGCCGGATGCGTGTAAAGAGATTCTAGACAAGCAGTCAGCGCATACAAGCTCCCGAGCACCATTGCCGGTATCCGGGGATGCACTAGGCGGCGGAATGAGGTTCCTGTTCATGGAGTACGGTCCAGAATGGAGGAAGCTAAGAGGCATCAGCCATAAGCTGTTGACACCAGCTGTAAGTGCGACGTTTAAACCAAGTCAGGAGTTCGAGGCGAAGATGTTGCTTGAAGAGATATTGAAGGGTGCGGACCCAGGGAAAGGAAATGAAGTGAGTTACAAAGCGATCAGACGATATACTGTAAGCGTTATCATGACGAGCACATATGGGAGAAGGATACCGGAATGGGTGAGTGACACATACAACAGTACAAACATGGGTTGCTAATCAGCACTAGGACTGCGATGAAGTTCACGGCATCTACGATATCATGAACGATTTCTCTACAATGGCAAAACCAGGTACCTACTTGGCAGACACGCTTCCGTTCCTCGGTAACCTTCCACCACGACTACAATGGTGGCGTAAAGGAGTGAAACCATATTTTGATAAGCAAGCGAATCTATGGATGTCCTTTTGGAGTACTCTTAAAACTCAGATGGAGACCAAACAAGCCCCAGAATGTTTCGTAAAGCAATTCATCGAGAGCGACTATGAAAAGCAGGGTATCAGTGAGTTACAGGCAGCATTCTTGGCTGGCAGCATGATCGAAGCTGGAAGCGAGACGACGTCGGCGGCGCTCAATACGGCCGTTCTGTACCTCAGCGCAAACCCACTTGCACGACAAAGAGCAGTCGAGGAAATAAGAGGAATTACCTCGTCCTCTCGATCCCCAACGTTCGAGGATGAGTCAAGACTTCCCTACATCCGCGCCATCGTCAAGGAAACCCTACGTCTACGCCCCGTCACAAACATTGGTACGCCACACTATACTACCGCGCCCATAACCTACAAAGGCATTCACATACCTGCCAAGTCAGTCGTGTGTCTCCAACAATACCCGATTCACTACAATCCAGATCATTTTGCGGATCCCCAACTTTTTAATCCGGAGAGATACATCAATTACCCCCGTGGCAGCGGACACTACGCAGCTGGCCCAGCTGCGAGTCGCGATCACTGGGCTTTTGGTGCGGGCCGCAGGATCTGCTCGGGTGTGCATCTAGCTGAGAATAGTATGTTCATCGTATTGGCGAAGCTACTATGGGCTTTCGACATTTTGCCGCCGCTTGATCAACAGGGGAATGAGCTGCAGGTAGATACTAGCGATGGAGCGTTTGACGCTGTCGGAAGCACTACGATGGCGAAGCCGTACCGGGTGAGATGGAAGGTGCGAAGTAAGGATATCGAAGACACGATCATAAGAGAGGCAGCCGAAGCTAAGAGAGACGGCTATGTTCTAAGAGGCGTGCGTGTTGGTGAGGAAGGTGTTGAGTATTAAGCTTGATAGTGGCGCTCTCGTGTGCGACTTGTATCGTTCGGCATAGTCTTCATCAGGTGTGCTTGTTGCAGTGCATTGTTTAGTCAATGCTTCCATTTGTCGTTTGTCGTCTCCAATTGGGGTAGGTGCTTGTGTTACCTGCTCAATCGCACTTCTTTCCCTGTCAACTTCGTTCCCCTCGTTCGATCGCGACTACTGCAATAAACCAATGACACTTTCGCCCAATGCTCTATTCATGTCGTCACCCCAGAATCACAGCTTGCTGAATCACTCGAGCTCACCGGTTTCTGCAAGACCGTTGACGCCAACTGCACAAAC
The DNA here is from genome assembly GCF_001642055.1 of Alternaria alternata. Lineage (NCBI taxonomy): Eukaryota > Fungi > Ascomycota > Dothideomycetes > Pleosporales > Pleosporaceae > Alternaria > Alternaria alternata. The sequence goes on from NW_017306212.1 coordinate 77,024, forward strand.
ATCAACCTCACTAGACGAACGTCCGCTATCCAAAGGCAACACCAGCATGCCATCACCGTTACTGTCCATTGATCCACAGCGCCCTTCTTTCTCGCCAGCTGACTGTCGCACCCTCCAGAGGATGCTGCACGACGTGCGCAGCCCTTCACCTCTTTCCCCAACACCGTACTTTAGCAATGGACCAGCAAGTCAGTCAATTTTGACTGAAACTCCCAACAGCAAAAGCTATGAGGACAATATGAGCTGCAAAAACCTCCAATCAGCTCACGGTGACGAGCGACAAGACGGCTACGAAGATGAAGACGACAGTATGGAGCTGAGCGATGGCGAAGATGCTTTTGGAGCAGGTGAGAGGGATAGAGATACGATCGAGGACATCATGAACATGCCCGGCAAGATGGCATCGTCTGTGCCGGTTTGCGACTACAGCAGATCCTATCCTCACAATCAGCAAGCCTCCGACGGGGCCAGAGAACTGGAGCGCCGTCGCGCTTCAATCGAGAGAAGTTTGAAGGAGCAATGTCGGCAACAGAAACGAGTGCAGAAAGCAGCCGCCGCAGACGGGGATTACAACTTTGATATGCCGATCGATGGCGTATCAGACCACAGGCTAGCTATCGAGGAGACCTTTGACCTCAAAGCTCTCTACAAAGATAAAGAGATGCATCGAGTGGAAGGACAACAGATGGCCACCAATTCGTATGATGTGAGGCATCATGTACGTGAGTCTACACAGCCTCCGCTAACCATACAGCAGTCTTCCGAAGCTTCCAGAGACTGTCATCAAATGGTCGTTTCACCCAAGAATGTTCGCAAAGCCTTAGAAGACACGCCACCAGCATCGAATTTCTCCGTCAACTTCTCTTCCCCTGCTTGCGCTGTCGTACGGACCCCTAATGGCAAGCACGTCGACTTCGCAACCTGCGACTCCATCCCAGATTCGCCCGTAGATCACACACGCAGCTGCGTCAAAGCACAAGAAAGCGACGAAATCTCGCCATCGGAACATCAAGGTCACGCATCTCCCCAAAGAAAACTCACTGAGCTTGCGCGAGAGGCCAGAGTTGAAAAAGAAGAAGTAGCGGAGCAGAGAGCTTTGGCCGAGCTAGATAAATTCAGGGACATGGACCTTGCGCCTATAGAGACGGTCATGGACGGCGGATCAGCAGGAGACCTGATCACGTATGGGACTCCGGTGAAGGCAAAAGATGAAGAACTATTTTTACGTAGGGCACCTGATGGATCTGGCTCCGAGCTTGAGGGTTGGAATCATATAAAACGCTGGCAATCTTCGATCTCTCCACCTCGCCGAAATCCTTTTTTCATCGAGCAGGATCGAGAGAACGGTGCGGGTGTCGAAGAGTCGAATACCACGTCCGTTTCGACGCAGCAGCAACTCTCTGTTTTCCCCAGACGACCTACTTTCATCACAGTCATCGGTATGCTTCCAGCGGTAATGTTCTGGGCCACTATTGCACAAGTCGTCGATTGCAGCAGTAAGGTGTTCGACGTGCTCATCGAGAGATTGACAGGTTTAAAAGTGTAGAGCACTAGCTAGGAACACAGTCACGGAAGCTTTCTACTAGAAGAGTATGGTTGTTTCCTCAGGGTTGAGACTATAGAGAGGATAGTAGGCACTTACATGCAGGTGTCGATCATACGTTGCATGTAAGGTCTTTGTACATTACTAGCGACAAACATGATATATTACGTAAATCTTTAAGAAGAACAAACCACTTTTTCGAGGTCGCGATTCCGCTTCATGACTCTGCCTGCCGCTGCATAACACCTTGGCTATGCGGTTCAACGCCACCCAATGCAAACTGTGTATACCATCCCTGACTAACTCTACCTTGGCACGCTCTGCACCTATCCAGATCACGCTGTTGAAGCGTCGCAAAACCAATTCCCATCGAATTGAAACGATATCAAAAATCACTCCGTGATTATCTTGATTATCATCCTCTTCCCCACAGGCCTTGCAATTGGGTAATCGAAAGACACTGCTGGGAAGAGGATGCTAACCGTCACCTCGTATTCCTCTCCCCTTCTTCCCCACCGCCATCTACCTCATCCTCCCCATCATCATTATCATGACCCTCATAGTCTGTCAGATCATCGCTCATGATGTGTAGTATCTGACTGAATGTTCTGCTCTTCCAGCGACCCATGCCTTCCATGAGATCTGCACAATGTAATAAGGTGCGGCGAGCCGCGAGATATCCGCCCTCGAGTGTGATACCAGTTATACTAAAGCTCCCACCGTGGTGTATGAATTTCACGACTTGCGTGGTGTCGCCGAATGCTACAGGTGATTGCGGCGTATCGATAAAACCAAGCTGACCAACAGATATCCAGTCTACAAGATCGAGAAGCTCGATGCACGAGTCGTTGATAGGACAATTGGGCGTTGGGGGAAGGGCGAAGATGTATAAGCCTAGGACGAGGGCAGCGTGAAACAGAGCGACCACGCTGTGTGGGTTGACGATATCACTAACTTTTCGGTCGAAGAGTAGTTTGTAGATGTGGGCGGCGTGCAGCACGCTCCTTCTTGCGCTTGGTGTTTGACACCATACTGAGATGTCTTCCAGAGCGTTGACGGCAGGCTCGGGACCGGAGCGTCCAGCTGCGAGTTCGAAATAGCGTATGTTTGCTCCAAGCACCATGCAAGAGGCATGCCAAAGGACAGCGGAATTCAAGTCCGCTGTTCGAAGTGCGTCGATCGAAGAACTGGAGAGGTTCACCAACAGTGGCAGGATGTCTCGACTACGAGCATCTTCAGCGTATATGCGCCAGGGCTGTAGCTGCTTTTGATTTCCTGTCACTTGAGCAAGCCTATCGTTGCTCTCATAGATGCGTAGGAGGAGAAGGGTCAATAGTGAGCGAAAGCTTGATGCATCGAGCTTCAGTCCCGGGGTCGGATGGAATGACGGTGTTATCTTCTGCGAGTGAATTCTTGCGCCACGCTGTACAAGATTAAACCATTTCGCTGCGCTGTTGACGTGATATAGGGAGTAGTCCGAGGGTGGCAAAATTTGTACTGTTTCGGGGCGGATCATTGGCGACGTTGATAGATAGCCTGCCCACCAGCAATCTGCTTCTATGAGACCAAAGATGATACGTTTGCCGCATTCAACCTTGGACCAAGCCTTCCACTTGGAGTCGATATCGATCATCTCGTCGAGAAGAGGGTCGATCTTTACACCCTCATTAGCGGAGAAAAGCCCCTGACTTTGCGAAAACTGGGACAGTTAGTTGAATGACTGGGAGCAGTGTATGTAAGCGGCCATGTACCTCGATGAGCTCTGCATACATCTTCTCTGCTTGTGCAATACGGCTTTTTCGCTACGTGAATGTTAACCAACAATGTATGCTATCGATTAGTGCTACTCACTCCTGTGATCGATGCTAAATTAAGCGCAAGCAAGCTAGTGGCAATTATCCGCATTTGCCTATGCGGCGGATGGTCTGTTGTCGGTAGTGATTGCAGTTCCGCCAACGCAAGTTGTAACACAGCCTAAGCATATGTTAGTCGTCATAGGGCATATACCACTGCAATGTTGCTTACAGGAAATGTGCGTGTAACAAACTTTGCTGCACCTGCCGTACCAAGGATGCTTAGTCCAATAAGACACATACAAAGTAGCAGTGGCCGGGGCGCATTCTTTGCCGAGAAAGTAGGAATATGGATGATTGGAAGGGTAGGATGAAAGTAATAGAGATACATCTCCAATGCGATATCCAAGATTTCAGCAGGTGGGAACTGCACACCCTCGATACTTGGACTTCCTGCTGCATCGCCGCTCGACGACGCAGTGTCGCCATAGGATTCTGACCGCGGCGGTCCGGATGATGGTAAATTGTTCAGCGTGCTTTGGAGCCTGCTCCTGCACTCTTCGTCCAGCCCCCAACGCGAGTTTCGCCGTTCTCTTTCGCTCATTGGAGTTTCCATAGCTCCAGAACCAACTTCTGAGAGTATGTTGGTGCATTCGCACGCCACTAGATTCTGCCATAGGTCTGGCATCAGCCGCGTAGATTTGCGATTCCTGGACGGCCAGCAACTTTGGACTCGCTGAAACCGTTCTCGTGGGACTCTGCTTGCTATTGAAACACTGCTACCCGATGGACTAGCTTGATTTTCTGGGACTGCTCGAAACGCCTCATGGTCGAAAAAGCCGTCTACACCCAGGTGGTGTGATCCATGAGGAGTATTCATATCACCTTCGAGGGGAAACAGCCATGTTTGTAAGGCGTCCGCAGGAGTACGGTTGGGAACTGGGTTGTTGCTTTGAACAAGCTCAAAAGCCCACTGATCCAAACTCGATACGTGTCCGGCTGGTGAGAATGTGAGGGCCTCCATAGCCGGGTCGATCGGTGGACCCATACTTTCGTGAGGATTTCGATTGGACATCTGAGCATGTTCTGCACGCGCAATGATCATAGGTGATGGCGATCGCCATGGCGTGTCGGTTCCGGGTTCGAGATGCTGCGCCGCGTTGATGAGCGCTTCTATTCGGTCCTCACCGGGTGACGGCGGCTGCAATCGCGATGGAGGTTGCCGGGCATGAGTCTGCGGAGAAATATGCGCGTTGTACTGATCATTCACGTTGATTTGCGGTATTTGGGATTCTCTTCTCCTGGACATAGGCGAGAAGTTGGAATCTTCACGGATTAATGGCGTTGGTCCTGGAGTCGGGCCGTTTGCGGTTCGTGATGCAGATGGTCGTGATGTTTGGTTCTCGTCCATCGAGTTGTGACGGAACTCTTGCTGATCGTTGGTGTTTTGTTGCTCATTGCTCTTCATCCGGTTCATAGCATTCTGCGCGTGGCCTTTGCAGTGTCGGAACAGAACATCGCTATTCGCAGAGGTTGGACGCTAGTACGGAGGTTTTTCATTGGGGGACTCACCTGCGCGAGAAGTGCTTTTTGCATGTCGGGCACTCATAAGGTCGTTCTCGTGTGTCTGAGATGATGTTTAGTCAACGATGATAATGAAGGTTTATGATAGACGGACGCGACCGCTCATGCCTTTTCACGTGCTCTACTGGAGGAGAGGTCAGCCCACTTTCTTGACGCGCTCGGCCGCGACATACATTTGGTGAATGTGCGATCGCACATGCTGCACTGTTTTAACGCCATGTCGCTCGTCGCAAAGATTCGATGTGTAGGCGGATGTCGGAGGACCCTTCGAAGGTCGGTGTCTGCAGGTGCTGTCTAGGTTGCCAAGAGATCGCGGACTGCGGGGGAAAGCAAGACCATGACTCGGCCTAAGCATTATAGGCTCATCTCAACCTTCATCTACAAAACGCATATAAACCTGCAATCCTGCTGCTGCAGATTGCGCCGCGCGCATATGTGTGCCTCCGAAGGATACAGCTGATTTTCAAGTTGGTGGTCCACAATCGCCACTTGGAGATACCTCCGGCGTGCAGGACCCTCAGACCATCGTCTAACGCCATGCCATCACCAAACACCGCAAATCGCACCGTGCCTTGTCGCACTTGTTGGATGACGAGATAGATGACCCGAAGACACGCCTCAAATTTCAAAGACTTCTCGAAGGATTCCGTCCTGCTCCAACCCCGGATCGACTCTCATGTGGGACCATGAGGCGTACGCTAGTGGGGCCTCCCCTGACTGCTGACCGTGTTGGAATCTCCGACTGTCTCATTCGCCTCATTTAGGTGACTAGCTTTGCTTGATCTGGCGCATTGAATCAATCAATTGCTACTTTAGATGTCGGCTAGCCATGTTTCATTCTGTCAATCTTCCGCTAGAGGTTTGCACATCGGATGATCGCGTCTCAGATAAGTAAGCGGATGGGTATACGACTAACGTACATGAATTCACTGAAGGGACAAGGCCAGTTGAGAGTGAGCGTGTGACATATCATTGTCGGCTCAAGGGAAATACCAGAACTGAGATTTGGAATGTTGGTCAGTAGCCAATGACAAGCACATGACAGTTACTACCATCTGCACTGAATAGTTTGCACATCTTCGTCAAGTCTGGCACAGATATTTGAGCTACGAGGGCCAGGCCAACTACATGAAGCCGATATTTCTTTGTATCAGCGTTTAAGCAATCGTTCCTTCAATTCAAGCGATGCTTATGCTGTTTTCGCGAACATATCCAACACTGCAGAATACACGACTAGCAATACACCTCCACCTGGTCCAAATCTAAGTATTTTCGCCACATATCCCTTGTATAACGCTCTGAACCCTTCTTCTCTTGCAACGACCTCCAGACTCGGCCACGCCCAAGCGTACTTCTGCCTTACACCAGGTGTTTTAGCGACGCTCTGTATTCGACTCTTGACTACATCTAACGGGGTGTTAAATGTCGTTCCCACAACACCTCCCACAAACCCGGCGATGAGATCGTTCCCCATTTTCTGTCTTCTCGGGTTGCTCGATGTCGCTGGAGCGGGTAGCTGAGCCCGCACTTGGAAAATGCAGCCAAAATACCCGGCGTTCCATACAATGTGCCGCCATAACGTGGCTTCGAAACCGTTGTATAGTGCCAATAGCCCCTCTTGGCGAACTACTTTGACGAGACAGTCGAGGAGGCCGTTATATCGTGATGCAGAGGTCTTATCTTGTAGTCGAATCTTGAGTAGCTCGAAAGGAACAACTACGAGGGATTCTGTTGCGCCGGCGCTGGCACCTGTGAGGATTGCGAGAGGTTGGGTTACTGTCGGAGTAGAGAACAGGTGTTGATAAAACTGTGTGAAAGTATCGTTCGCCGAGAACTTGATAGCACTGCCTTTGATCAGCTGTTGTCAACTTGAGAGGAAGATTTGATCGTACCGCTTGGGTACCTCCATCAATATAGGCGCAGTAATACCGCGATATAATCTCAACACACCCTCATTCCTGATAATCTTTTTGAAGCAGTCCAAGACACCATTGTACCCTTCACCATCAATGACTTTGCCATGCTGAAGTTGGATCCGTGTCTTGACTACATCAAGCGGGTACCTGTCAATGTTCTTAGTAGCTTTCTCGAATTCTAACATGAAGGTACCTAATCTCACATTACCAAAATCTCTGATATCCCAGCAACAGCCCCAGCAGCGAACTGATAACGGAACGGCAGTGCCGTTGCATTGTTACCTGTTTCAACTGCAATAGTCTTAGTTGTCATACTGAAGATACCTAGGTATCTACTTAACCGTGCCTGGCTTTTACACGTTCAACATGCGTTTACCAGCCATGCCATCCTCGCACAACACTCTCAGTACGCATTCTACCCCCACTAGTCGTATACCACATGGCTGGCTTTCGCAATATCAAACCCACATGGCACATGCAGGGCACAATACATCCGCGATATGGCCAAGAGCATGTCGCGTGAAGGACGTTGTGGGGTGCATGCTGATGGCGCATGTGGGGCTAGCGCACTTATCCGGTGATCCGCGTCGAAGAAAGCGGAGCCACGTGGGGCTTCGCGAAACGTCACTCTCAAAGGTTTGCTGACGGCGGACACGCGGCTTGGGAAATTCGGTGGTTGGGTCTTTGAGAACGTGCAGCGTAAGACTAAAAGCTTGCAAGGATATCGAATCATGTGATGACGCGTAAGTTGATGAACCGTATTCATTGGCACGCGTTCTTGTTTCGAGGATTTGGAATGCAGGGGTAGCGCGCAACATCAACATCTACGCAACAACTTTCTTATCTCTCAGCTCCTTGATCTCGCTCTCTCCATATCCCAACATGTCCCTTAATACCTCATCGGTATGCTGCCCCAGTAACGGCGGTGGACTCCTGATCCGCGGCTCGGCTCTCGAATATTTCACCGGATGATTGACAAGCTTCACCTTGCCCACTGCTGGATGATCGATCTCCTGGATCATATTGCGCGCAAGAACGTGTTCGTGTTCAACCGTGCCCTTGATATCATTCACAGCCGCGTATGGCATTCCGCTTCCGTCGAAGATCTCCAGCCACTCTTGTGTTGTCTTGGTCATGAGTTCGGCTTCGACAAGCGTATCGATCTCCGTACGGTGTTTGACGCGGAGCGCGTTTGTGAGGAAGCGAGGATCGGTTTTCCATTCCGGGCGTTGTAGCTTGTCGCAGAGGATGCCATAGAGGCGGTCGTTGCAGCCGCCAACTGCGATGTTCGTGTCTTTTGTTTTGTAAGCTCGGTAGGGTACTACTGTCGCTATGGCCAAGTCAGTATGATCCTCGGTCTTACATCTCAAGTCTGCGCTTACCATGTGCAGTTCCCCATCGACCACTGTCGCCTTTGCCTGTTACCAGCGCACTGCTCGCGATGTTTGCCAATCCCGAAACCTGCACGTCGCTCAAACTCGCATCGATCCACTGGCCTAAACCAGTCTCTTTACGCGAATATAACGCCGCCTGTATGCCAATCGCAGTGTACATGCCAGTCATGATATCCGTAACCGCTACGCCAACCTTGACTGGTGGTCCATCCCTCTCTCCAGTGATGTGCATCAAGCCCATCTCAGCCTCGACCATCACATCATAGCCTGCACGATCGCGGTATGGTCCCGTTTGTCCATAGCCGGTGACAGAAGCGTAAACAAGGGAAGGATTGAGCTTCGCAAGGGTTGCGTAGTCGAGCTGATACTTTGCGAGCGATCCCGGGAGGTAGTTCTCAACAAGCACATCGCATTCCTGCGCGAGCCTGTGCAGAATGGAGATTCCTGTGGGGTTGTTGAAGGCTAGCCCAATCGACTTCTTATTACGATTTACCTGCATCAAGTCAGAGAGTCACATACACGGTTAACTCATCAGACATACGGAAAGATAATATGCGCTTTCGCCAGGGAACTGACGCTCGACACCGTCCGTATATGGTGCATCTGGTGGGCCCCAGGATCGTGTGTCGTCGCCTCGTGTGGGGTGTTCGATCTTGATCACGTCTGCTCTGATCACTCATCAGCGTCTGTTCTATCTAGCTATGTGTTCATTACTAACCCAAGATCTCCAAGTATTTGTGTACAGTATGGCTACTTGATATTAGCGACTGCGTTTCCATTTCGCCGAGTCAATCACATACCCCAGCTAATACTCGGGTCATGTCCAGGACTTTGATTCCTGCCAAAGGCAGTTTCTCAACCATTTGTTTGGAAACATTGTTCTTGGTCGCGATACTTCTTCTCTGTGGTTGCGATGTTCGGGTAGCGATCCGACTGGCTATGGGTTGAAGGTACGCGTGTGGTGCCGCTCTCGCGACTGTCCTGAAAGAATACATGGTCCTGCTCTAGGCTCGCCATGTCCGTCAACGGTGATATTAAGAGAACGTAGCTTGATGTCTGAAAGTTCTTGCCCCACATGAAGCTTGTGGGGTCCGCAAAGGGTCCCGTATGTGAATGCACAGACATTTTCTGATATGACAGACGTTGAGACAGTATTCATTGCACAGTATTGAATGCGGTATATACAATGTACATGTAGTGTTGGAACTCGCACAATTACATCGCTAAATTGACTGAGACACGAAATTGAGAACACAAAAGAACATTTATGCATGGACGCCGTTTGTTCCGTTGGCCTTCGAGTCGGAGGTGAGATATTGCTTCAGCTCTTCAGCGTGAACACCCTCTGTGTTACTGGTGTTGGCGCCATGCGAAAACCCACCGAAGTAGTACGGTGCAAGCCTCTTCTTCTCTGCAATCTTGTCGTCCTTGATTCGAGCCAGTAACTCTTGGGCTCTCTTGTTGGCAGAGAAGCGATCCGGAAGAGCATCCCAAACCTTGTAGTCGGTTCCCCGTGTTTCGATTGTCCCGCAGCCCTTACGAGCGTATTCAGTAAAGAGGAAGAGACGGCTTGATTCGACCATGATGGTCAATTGGTCTAAGTCGACGTTAGCAATCTTCCGACTGTTTGGTAATGAGTGTGGCTTACCAGTGAGAATCTTCTCGGGTTGGCTCTCATGTATACGCATACCATGTTGGTATCCCTCATGAAATCCACCGTGGGGTGTGTGACCGCCCTCAAAACTACCTCCACCAGGTCGGAAATCGTCGCTTCTTCCAAGACCTTGTCCGTATAGACAGGCAAGGAATTCGGAGGCGGAATTGCGGTGGAAGTAGGGTAGTCGGAAAGTGTTGGTCGCAACATCCCACCTGGGACCGAACCAGAGGAAGTCTGCTAATGGTGTCAAAGGATCACGGGATTTGGCTGTGAGGACTGTGAAGATCGATGGGTCAGTGTGATCGATGGATGTGCTGTTTTGCGAAGAGAACTTCGTAAGATCATACTTGTACGGAACAACGTTACCGTGCCATGCGACAAGATCGAAGGGGCTGTGGTCTTGCTGTATCGCCACGAGCTGACCGTTGGTCTTGTTGACGATCTGCCAGTCTACGTGCAGATCATCATCGATAGCGGCTACCGGGTAGAGGAAATCGCGAGGATTGGCAAGACCATGGCCACCTAGTGGGCCAAGATCCGGAAGCTCCCACATCGACCCCCAGACTTCTGTGATATAGCCACGCGCCACTGGTGTATCCGGAGCCAAGTTCAGGCAAAACCTAATACCACGCTGTATAACACAGATCTCACCAGGTTGCAAGAAGATCTTCCCCATCTCAGTCTTTATGTCAAGGTTGCCTTGTTGCGCGCAGATAAGGAAGTCGCCATCGGTGTTACAGAATGCTCGTTGTTCCATACTCGAGTTGATCATGTATACGTATAGCGCAAGACCCTCTTTGATGTTTGGGTCTCCGCTGCCGCAGAGTGTATGCAGGCCATCGACGAAGTCAATTTTCTCATCTTCTTTTGGCAGTGGAAATGGATGCCATTCTGCTTGCTCAGGGAGCGTCTCGACTTTAGGATTGATGGACAAGAAACAGTTTGTGATATTCGACTTTGTCTCAATCGGAATGTAGCCCTCTGTGATACGTTAGTATATTCGTGCAGGAAGTTTGATAGCAACACATACTATGAGCAGCTGCGGGTCGGCATCGGTACATATAAGTACTAAAGTTGTGGGCGCGGGGCGCTGCGAATGCTGAATATGTGATGCCTTCAGTATAAAGTCCGAATCGAACTTCCTGAGGGTTATTCTGAGCAACGGGTAAAGTGCCTGGAATGACCTCTGATTGATGTCGATTTCCCCATCCCGCTTGATAGTCGTAGGGGTCGTTTGCACGTGTTGGCTTCAGTCTTTGGAGATCTGTGAAGTGGAATGCCTTTTGGGGATCGGTGACGAGCTTGCGTTCTTTGAAGTCTTGCATGATGTTGAGTGTATGACGATGGACTGTAGGTGTGATCAAGCTTACCATGTCAAGAATCAGCCTTATATTGGACTATCCATGGCTATGGAACTTTAGGCCGACATCTGCCGCAGCTAGGTGGTCCGGCCTGTGCATGATGTGGTGGCGGGGCCCGATACACATAATAGCGGGGTTACCAATTCGGTAGCTACGGGAGCTGTGAGGAGGCCCACATGGATATCATTGGGCAAAGAGTCATTATCTTGACCGGGTTGGTGGGACCCGTGAGATGAACGTGCGATGCACTCTCCCACATGAAGGCTGTCGCAACATGGACCTAGTGGCTCACTTGCGGGGTTCTTTGGCGGTCATGATAAGGTGGTCAATCGAAAGTATAGTGCTGACTCAGGAAACGCATTTACAATGTGGTTGTCAAGTAATGTCTATGCATGGCAAATGTGCTCTCATGTTGTTTATCTGGATGCAGCTAAGACCTCGTCCACCATCAATCCACACGAGCCTAGATAGTTCTTCGCATCGCACAGCGAGCTGAGCTCTTGGCTGGAAATCTTGTCGGTAATCTCGGACCGCGTCTGCAGAGCTTCTAATAAGCTGGTATCGTTCTCAATACTTTCTTTGCATGCCTCGTAGACAACATCGTGCGCTTTTGATCGACCGACATGCGGAGCAAGGCCCATCATTACAGCTTCAGCGACGATTAGACCCCTAGTAGAATACAGATTTGTGAGCATCTGCTTGGGGTTTACTACAAGGCCAGAAAGCGCAAAGTCAGCCTGGTTCAGCGCTCCAACAGCAATCACAAAGCTTTCTGGGACAGCCACCCATTCCAGATGCCATGGACCAGAAGCACGCTCGAAGTCTGACACCATACCGTCGAGCACCAAGCCGGCATTTGATCGTAGAATCTTCGATGCCGCCAGAATGACTTCGCTTGAAATGGGGTTCCGCTTCTGTGGCATAGTCGAGGAGGCGCCGCGGTGCGGCACAAAAGGCTCTGAGACTTCTGAAAGTTCGTTTGAAGACATGATGATAATGTCCAGAGCAAGCTTGCCTAAGGTACCACCAACAAGTGCAAGGTAGTTTGTAATTTCAGCAACTCCATCTCTGGCGACATGCCATGTGATCGGAGGATCGGTCAAACCTAGATCTTTCGCCATTTCCTTCCGAACACGGATGCCATCGTCGCCTGAGCCTAGTGAAGCCAAAGAGCCTGCAGCTCCTCCAAACTGGACCATCAAGGCACGCGATTTGAGCTGCTCGAGGCGCTCGAGGTGTCTTTGGAATCCAGATAGCCATATAGCACACTTGTGTCCGAAAGTAATGGGCAGAGCATGCTGAAGATGGGTGCGACCGGCCATGGGCGTATCCCGATGCTTTCTTGACAAATCTTCCAGGTTCTTGATGACGGAGCGAAGCGTACGCTCAACAATCTCAAGGCCTTCTTTCATCTGCAGCATGCTTGCCAGATCCATGATGTCCTGTGTTGTTGCTCCCCAATGCACATAACGTCCGGCCTCGTCACCACATGACGCGGAGAGCTGTCGGACCAAAGGAAATATGGGATATCCGACGATTTCGGTTTCGTTGCGCAGCCTGTCGTAGTCGAGTTCTACTTCGCGGGCTTTGGATGTCACAATCTCTCCGATATGTGAAGGTATCACATTGCATTTTGACTGTGCCCTTGCCAATGCGGTCTCGGCATCAACGCACCGATTGATGTACGCTTTGTCGTCAAACACCTTCCGAATCTCATCGGTTCCAAACAGCGTACGGAAGATGACTGAGTCGATGGCGCTCACGCTGCCGAGTGATCGTCGTTGAGGACGGAAGGTGGTTTGCCGGGGGATGGCACGCAGTGGGGCGCGTCGAAGCAAGAACATGATGTTGATTGTAATGGCAAAAGCACCTCAATGAATCATGAAGGGGATATGAGGCTCTAAAGAGAGCTTCAACAATGCCCAAGACATGGCTGGTGGCTCCCAGGCGGTGGACGTGTGGGACGCGGATGCAGCAGCATCGTGTGGGGAAGACACTGCCGGGCTAGAATGCGGGCGGCCCCCTGTGTTTACCGCTTCCCAAACTGGCTAGGCGGAATGGACATGTGACGCGCGCGACAGTTTCGTGTTCCGAGCTTCACTACCATCATCTTTAGATCATCACCATCAACGTTTCGTTAGATTTCTACAATGCTATGACTCTCGAACGAACAAAGAAGCAAGGCCTAGCCCGGTACTCGCACACATGCTGACAATGCCGATCTCCTTGTCTTGACGTCGCAGCTCGCCAAACAGTGTAGCAGTTTGCCGAGCACCTGTCGCCCCAGTAGGATGTCCGAGAGCTATCGCACCTCCATTCGGGTTAACCTTGTCTTCATCGAGACCCAGCTCCCGAATGCAAGCGATGGTTTGACTGGCGAACGCCTCGTTCAGCTCGATAACATCGACGTCCTTTAGTTGGATACCTGTCCACTCCAGTAATGCAGGTATCGCGTATATTGGGCTGATGCCCATCTCATCGGGAGCGCAGCCTTTGACTTGTGTACCGACAAAGCGGCCGAGTGGCTTCAGACCACGCTCTTCAGCCCATGAACGCCGAGCGAGTATGGTCGAGGATGCGCCGTCGGATATTTGAGACCTGGTAGGTTAGCCACGTAGTAGCTTTGATCTAGGTCAACTTACGAGTTGCCTGCAGTACTCTTGCCGTTCTCGCCGAACACAGGCTTGAGCGTCGACACTTTTTCAAAAGTTAAGCCATGTCGAATACCATCGTCCTTGGTTACTTCATGCCCTGCAGGCTGACCGCTTGCTTCGTCTATCCTCTGAACCGTCACTGGCGCTATCTCCCAGTCAAAGCGGCCTTCCTTTTGGGCGCGACTTGCGCGACTATGACTTCGTACCGCATACTCGTCTTGTGACTTTCTATCGACCTTGTATCTTTCCGCCACATTCTCTGACGTGATTCCCATCGGCATGAGACAGTCGCGAGCATCTTTGACGGTTGATCCTAGTAGTGTGGGCGAAACATCGGTCGGGAGGCCCCGCGAGGCGTAGTTCCTTGACATGCTCTCTACACCGCCAGCAAGCCCCACGTCAATTTGGCCCACCATTATCGAGTGCGAAATGTGGGTGATGGCCTGCAGACTGCTCGAACATTGACGATTGACTGTGTGAAAAGTCGTCGAGTTTGGAAATCCAGCATGATTGAGTGCCATGCGCCCGGTCTTTGCGAAACCAAGTTCAGCGAGTACATTCCCAATCATGACATCGTTCACATCATTCTTTTCAATGCCAGCTCGTTGTACGGCAGCTCTCATAATCTGACATGTTTAGCAACAGCGTAGTGCATTCTTATGCCGACACTCACCGGCATCAATATGTCTTCTGGGTGAGCATCTTTGTAACCGCCCTTGAAACTACGATTGATTGGCGACCTGACCGTAGAAAGTAACACAACATCGTTCGGGCTTTTGTGCAACACGTTTCGCGCAGCTTTGCTAAAGGATGCCATTTTGACGTATACACTGAGAAGATACGCGTTGCATTACTACAAGAGTAGTTACCTATTGTACTATATCAAATGCCCGAGAATGTGCCGCATTGTGATTGTGGTAAGGGCTGTGGCGGGGCGACGTGTATGTGTGGGGCAGGATCGGGAAGACCCCTCTATGACAACTCGGGCAACACCGCAATGATGCTTGCCGGATTTAGCTTGCATGCAGACGCGACTGTTCACTTTGAACATTTTCACACGCAAACTGAATTCAACCAAACACTACACAATGGCGCTCCCGACCAAATACCAAAATGGCAGCATTGACTCCTCTGCCAAGGGGGTGTACAGAGCGTCGCCCGTCAAGCTCATGATCTACGGAAATGGTAAGCAGCCTATGGTTACGGCTTGACAATAACTTACTATTTCGCACAGGAACCAGCAACCAGCTTTCGGATGTCATTGCCGAACTCGGTGCTACTAAAGCCTTTATCATCACCGGGCGGTCGTTGTACGAGAAGACGCCTGTGATCAAGAACATTGAGAAAGCACTTGGCTCTGCACATGGTGGTACATTCAGCAAGATTGGACAGCATGCGTATGTGAGATGCAGTTTGATTTCAGCAGTGGAGACTGACATGTCGTAGGCCAATTGGGGATATTAAAGAAGCCACAGCCTTGATGGCAAAGTCAGGATGCGACGTCCTCATCTCAATAGGTGGCGGATCGCCTATCGATTCGGCCAAAGCGATCGCGTACAATATCCATGAGGAGACCGGGAAGTGGATACCAAGTATCGCCGTACCAACAACGCTCAGTGTAGCAGAGACGACACAGAACGCCGGCTTCACCACCAAGGAAAAGCACAAGATCGCTGTGAGCGACCCTGAGCTTGTACCCAAGGCTGTTGTATACGATGGTGAACTTGCCATATACACACCTTTGAACCTATGGACAAGCACAGGAATCCGATCATTGGACCACGCAGTTGAGCTGATGTACCACCCTCTCGCTGCTGAGATTCCCACGAAACGCATGTCTCTGGAGGCTATCAAAGATCTGTTCACGTACTTGCCGCAGTCGAAAGCCGACCCCGACAACGCGGAAGTGCGAACAAAGCTCTTCGTTGCGTGTTATTCCTCACTTTTCCCTTTTCTATACACCGGTGGAGTCGGTCTCAGCCACAGCATAGGTCATGCGATAGGTGCTACCTATAGCATTCCGCATGGTATCACCAGCTGTCTCAGTCTAGCGCCGACAGTACACTTCAAGGCTAGCAACCCAGAGGAGGCAAAGCAGATCGCGAGGATCATTCCTTACATTGGGAAGCAAAGTACAGGCAGCGATGAGAAGGACTCGCATCTCGTTGCCGACGCTATCGCCGAACTTGTTGAAGAGCTAGGGCACAAGACCACTTTGACAGCTGTAAGTATCTGAGGCATGCCAGGACGACTTGTGCTAATCGTCGATCAATAGTACAATGTGCCGACCGGCGATGCAGAAGAGGAAGCCATCGCGTCACGTGCGCTACACAGTAAAGACCACAAGGATTTTGCGAACTGTGAGTTATCACGTATGCATTAGGGACTTCCATCGACTGACATGCTACACAGTGAAGCGAATCGTCCACGACTTGTACTAATGCGTTCCCTAAGCACAAGCGATAGGTAGCTTCTATAGCAAAGTACTCTTACCAATTTTTTCAAAATGTAAAACCACGTCCAATGCGCAATACTGCCAGAGTGTCTATTGGCGGCAAGTTTTTTTTGAGACGCGATAGCGCGTGGACACGTGAGCCAGTCCAGGTCGTTTTGCTGTTGGAAATGTTTTCCATCTCCGAGCCCCAGTGCCTTTTTCCGCCTCTCTAACGATCCAATGAACGTGCGTTTTGGCCGCAACCTCCGCATCTTGGCCGGCTAAGTCCTTATCCACCTCCGATTGTGGAGCTTTGCTCTTACCCGCCATCGGCACGGCATTTGGGTCGGTCTGACCCAATCGGCTAGTTACTATGATGCATGCCCATGGTACTCGTGTGGGGAGCGTCAACTCTACTGTACACCACATTTCTCACACGCTGTCCTTGTGCATTGAGTTTTGCGGAGAAGCGGAGGGCTGAGCCAGGTATCGTTGTCGATTGAGCTCTCATTACACTCTTGAAAATAGCCCACGCCTGCAGTAACCTTGTGCGCCATCTCAAACTGTCTTGAACAGTTTGAAGCTTGTTGGTTCGACTTCTTTTCCTCGTTGCGTTGCGATTCACGAGCACGACTCTCACGATGCAACGTTCTCTTCTATTTTCCGCACGCCGCCACGGCCCAGCGACGGGCTTGCGGTTCTTCTCTGCGAGCGCGTCTCGGCCAGCCATCAACAAGATCGTCTCCTCCGCACAAGAAGCCATCAAGGACATGAAGTCCGATACGACAGTCTTAGTTGGTGGATTTGGCTTTTCAGGAGTACCAAACACTCTCATCAATGCTCTACGCGACCGAAGTGACCTCAAAAACTTCACCGTTGTCAGCAATAACGCCGGTATGCCGGGTGTTGGGCTGGGACAACTCTTGGAGACAAAGCAGATTGGCACGATGATTGCGAGTTACATCGGAGATAACAAGGTGTTTGAGCAGATGTACTTGAAGGGTCAGCTGAGTCTGCAATTGACTCCTCAAGGCACGATTGCTGAGAAGTGCGCTGCTGGTGCTGCTGGTGTGCCAGCTTTCTACACACCAGCAGCATACGGAACAATTGGTATGGGAACAAAACAGTTGCACGTATACGACACGGCTAACAATATGCAGTACAAACTGGTGAACTTCCTGTGCGCTACAACACCGACGGTACCATCGCGAAAATGGCTCCTCCAAAAGAAACACGCGAATTCAACGGCAAATCCTACGTGATGGAAGAAGCCATCTTTGGTGATTACGCCTTCGTCAAAGTCGCAAAAGCCGATCGGCTCGGTAACTGCCAGTTCCGAAAAGCACAGAACAACTTCAATGAAGCAATGGGCAAGAATGCGAAGATGACGATTGTCGAAGCAGATGAGATTGTTGAGGACGGCGAGATTGCACCAGAAGATATTCATCTCCAGGGAATATACGTGAAGAGAGTGATCAAGAGCACAGTTGGCAAGGAGATCGAGAGGAAGGTGTTCTGGAAGAGTCCAGAGGAGCAGAAGAAGGCGCTCTTGGAAGGTGGTAAGTTGTGTTCATGCTATACCACGAAAGGCATATCACTAACCAAATTTATCAGGTTCAACCGAAGCATCACAGAAGCGCGAGCGCATCATCAAGCGCGCAGCTCAAGAATTGAAGGATGGCATGTATGTCAACCTTGGTATCGGCATGCCTCTAGCAGCGCCTGCATTCTTGCCCGAGGGCACCGAGATCGTGCTCGAGTCAGAGAATGGAATCTTGGGTATGGGCCGGTATCCCAAGCCGGGTGAAGAGGTGAGTCTGCGATAACAGTGAAGTGTTTTTAATATCATTAACAAAATCAGGACCCTGACCTCATCAATGCCGGAAAGGAGACTGTTACCCTGATCAAGGGCGCATCAACGTTCGGCAGCCACGAGTCTTTTGGTATGATCCGATCAGGACGCATAGATGTCGCCATGTTGGGTGCTATGCAAGTAAACCAATACGGAGGTTTGTTTTACACTTCAGTCTTGTTTGCCTTTCCGTTTACTAAACACCTCTCCAGATCTCGCAAACTTCATGCTTCCCGGAAAGGTCAAAGGCATCGGCGGGGCCATGGACTTGGTCGCAAACCCTACACAAACCAAAGTCGTCATCACCATGGAACATGTCGACAAGAAGGGCAACCCCAAGATTCTAAATCAATGCACATTCCCCCTCACCGGACAGAAGTGCGTCAGCACCATCATCACAGACCTGGCCGTATTCGACTGCGATCGCGTTGAAGGACTAACCCTGAAGGAGCATGCAAAGGGTGTTACTGTCGATGAGATCAGAAGCAAGACGGAAGCGCCGTTCAAGGTTAGCGAGGACTTGAAGGAGATGAGCGTATAGGCGAGACTAGGAAAAGATACCAATAAAGGACCATTTTAATTTCACTTCAGAATTGTCTAAATTTCGAGGCTCTCGAGACCACCTCACCTACTGCCACCCTCCACAGCATCCAGTCCTACGTACGCCGGCGCCGGCACATCCTCACTTATATCCCCCGAAGCACTCCAATGTTTCCAAACCAACTTCCTTTGCTCAATCTCATCTGCGATCGCAATGGCCATGTCAGCAACACTTATCCCGGTCAGTCTTCCCTCGAACACGTCTTTGCCCTCCTGCTGCTCGCCCACCAACACCATATCATCAACGCTAACCTCATACTTTCCAGTTCTCTTTCCCGGACGATACAAAGCAGATGGCGAAACAAAACTCCAGTTGAAAGTCTTACGGTCTTCAAAAAACATGTACGCCGTCCGTCCCGCTTTGATGAAATCCGATGCGTTGTCTTTCACGCAGATCTGCTTCTCGTAGTCTGCGATCACAGTTTTGTCTTCTTCGGTGGCTCTCCCAGAGCTCTCTGCTAATCTGGCTTCACGATACCGTCGCAGAGAGGTACCCATGATACCCAGACGCTCCTCCATATATGCTATGTGTGCGAGAGACGTTGAAATCGCCCGGCGGTAGGCGAGAAAAAAGTCAGGATGGTCGACGCACGGAAGGCTAGTGCCAGGAACGTGAAGAGAGCCTGCGCCACCGACAAAGAGAAAGTAAGACGATGGGCATATCTTGTGCGCTAGGAGAATCTTCCTAACGGATTCCAAGAACGGCACTGTCGTGCGTCAGTCACTTTCTGTACATGTCCGTGGTCAATTGAAGGCATACTGTACAACAACGCCCCTGCACCAGCTGTGTGTGGTCCAAATTCGCTGACCAGTACATCGATGCCCTCAAATTGCTTTGCTAGATCTTCTGTAGAAACCTCATCGATGTCTACGGGACGTGGAACGTAGCGCGGATGCTTTCCCAATTTCTCTGGGTTACGCGATATACCAAAGACGGTATGGCCTCGATTTAATAGCTCGACACAGAGGTAAGATCCGCCGAAGCCTGCAGGGCCGATTACACCCACGCGTAACGACGAGGATGACATGATCTGATCGAATGTCAATGTTGTGATGGCTCTTCGATTTGTAAACCTTAGGGTGAAGTACCTATGGGAATCTGCACATGAGTATTACCCCATATCTTTGTCCTCTCACAGGGTCCTGATGACAGTGAGGCCGGAGTGGTAGCGCCGAGGATATTGAGTTGGGGTAAGGAAGCTGGGGAAGTGAGGGGAGAATGTGGGGCATTGGTAAACGCACATGCAGGGACGAATGACGCTAACTGCTTGAACGAGACACGCTTAAGCATATGGTGAGCATTTCGAAGTCACCTATTTGACCAAAGAGACTATCTCGTAATTGAACTTCCTATCTTCGAAAAAACAGAATCATCTGGCAGCATGGCATTGGCAGACAATTATGCGTTCATTGGTCAGTGGGAGACGACAGATCATATCTGGTATCGATCCACTAATAATGATCAGGTCTCGGAGCGATGGGCTACGCAATGGCTGCTAATATCCGAAAGAAGATAAACCAGTCTTCGACCCTCTATGTTAATGATATCAACGCGTCTGCTTGCTCTCGCTTCAATGATGAATACTCTTCGTACGGCCCCATACAGATCGTCGCCACAGCACGCGAAGCGGCGGAAAACGCAAAAGTACTTATATCAATCGTACCAGGAGGAGCTGATGTGAAGAAAGTGTATCTAGACGAGAATGACGGGGTCATTGCGGCAAAGAAAGACGAAGAAAGGATCATGTTAGAATGCAGCACGATCGATGTGAACACAACAAAAGAAGTTGGTCAAAAGTTAAGAGAAACGGGGACAGGAACATACATTGACGCGCCCGTCTCCGGAGGAGTACCAGCTGCGGAAGCAGGTACTCTAGCGATGTTGATTGGTCATCCAGAACCAGCACAAACACCGACCTCTTTGTCCTCTTCAGATACCCGACTACAAATGACGCTGTCCATGCTTGGTCCAAAATCAAAAGCTTTCTACCTAGATACCCTCGGCGCAGGCCTAACTGCAAAGATATGCAATAACTATCTCTCTGGCACTGTTCTTCTCGCAACCGCCGAAGCCCTCGCAATAGGAGTATCCCATGGTCTTGACCCCGCTGCCCTATACTCTGTGATCAAGAACAGTACTGGCCAGTCTTGGATGTGCGACCATGTCATGCCCATACCCAATGTACAAACCGAATACTGGGTGCCTAGCAACAGTGGGTATAGGCCAGGATTCAAGACGCAGATGATGCTCAAGGATTTGGGACTGGGTATTGAGAGCGCGAATCAGGTGGGCATTAGACCTAGTATGGCAGAGAAAGCGTTGGAG
This sequence comes from Alternaria alternata, assembly GCF_001642055.1. Taxonomy (NCBI): domain Eukaryota; kingdom Fungi; phylum Ascomycota; class Dothideomycetes; order Pleosporales; family Pleosporaceae; genus Alternaria; species Alternaria alternata. The sequence continues at coordinate 98,138 of NW_017306212.1, forward strand.
GTTTGGGAAGGTGCGGCGAAGGATGAGAGGTGTATAGATAGAGACGGTAGTAGCATTTACTTGCATGTTGGGGGTGTGTTGCCGAAAGGGCACGAGGACAAAGCGAAGAAGCAGGAAAATGGATCCTGGGAGTTTGCTGATTGAAGCATTGTGATATCGAATTGAATATGATCTTGTCGCGATGCGTGTGCTGAGGCTTCCATATGTATTTCACATTACCTATTTTCCTTGGAAAAAGTTCTGAAAAACGTCCTGAATAGTATCAAATCCTGCCATCTCTCCCAATTTCAGGATTCTGTCGTCTCTTCCAATCTTCGCTGGATCACCATCCGGAACCCACCTACTTGTAACACCATCAGCACTCGGTCCGTACACTTTAGCACTCAGCTTTTCAGTCTGCACAGGCGGCCAAGGATCCTCTCCATTGACGAATTTGATGAAGTCTTCTCCATATTCCCGTGCCACTTTCTGTTGCGCATCGTCCAGGTGGTCGTTATAGTTCTGGAAGAGGTATGAGACATCGAGAATATGGCCTGCTTCACCCTGAAAACGACCCTCCCAAGGTATACCTTCATTGAAGTGGTAGAGGAAGAACTTTGAGTCGGCGGTATTGGGCCAGCCTTTAGCGAAGGCACGAGAAGGCGCATAAAAGGAGATTTCGGAGGCGAAACGCAGAATCGAAAGAATGCCTTCGTCGTCTGGGGTCTCTGGAGTGATACTGTAGGCTTTGAGAAGTTGTTCCGCTACATCCGGATGATTGGATAGTGTAGCCTTGCAGGAGTCGATGAACTTTTGTGCGATGCCGGGGTTGCGGCCATCGAGACCTAGATATGCAAGGATGTTGGCCTACATATGATCAGCTCATTTATCGCAAGTGCCAAATGGTCATACTTACATCTAGTTTTGACTCTCCTATCATGAAAGCCTTGCACCACCTCCTACCTGGCATCATAAAGGCTGGGCTATCCTCCTGAGATGAAACCGTAAGGAAGTCGGGTGAACCAGGCATAGTAACGCCATCGATAGAAGGTAGCATCGGCGCTGTAGGGGGAACCTTTTGCCAAAGGTCGTCCACAGGCATACTCAAAAGGGCCTTGATACGATCCTCTGGTGACTTGTCTTTCAGACCAAACGCGTCTATGGCTTGTTGGTACGATGACTCTGCCACAAATTCCGGGATAGGCTTGAAAAGTAGTACGGCTCCTCCAGTGCTCAAACAGCGCTTCATCAGCGGCTCCTTGGAGCAAAGTAAGACTGTCGCAGATACTGCACATGTCAGTCAAGCTTCTACGTCGATATTCTCGCCCACATACATCCGCCGGCGCTCTCTCCGCATGCAGTGATCTCATCCGGATCACCTCCAAAACCGCCTATGAACTTTTTGATCCACTGAAAAGCTGTACGCTGGTCGTAAAAGCCATTGTTTGCTTTGTAACCTGCTTTGCGCAGTTCTTCGGAAGTTGCGAAGCCTGTGAAACCTAGTCGGTAGCTGTATATATCAACACCTGTATGAAACTTTTGTAGAACACCAGTACACTCACTTTATGGTGATACCAATGACGGGTTTCTTCTTCTCGACAGACATCCTAACTATGGGAGCCGGGTCATAGTGCGGGTACCAACTACTTCCGACAGCGAATCCGCCTCCATGAATGAAGACAAAGACAGGAAGCTTCGCGTTCGGGTCAATAGCGCCATCCTTGTTCGTTGGCACAGTGATATTGAGATTCAAGCCTTCGAGATCGGAATGCGCAGGAACCTCTGGGAGTGGCAATGATTTCTGGATAAAACCAAATTCACGTTCAATAGCACCAATTGGAGACACTGGAGGAGGTCTACTTCAATCAGCATTGATGTTCAAATTTCCATGGCCGACATACCCAAATTTCGAAGCGTCTGTAGCGCCAGCTCCATAGTTTTCAACAAGCTCAGGTGCGGCCAAGCGATCCTTTATCGAAGCATACTTCAGACCAAGGAACTGTGCTATCCCATCCACACTCTTGCCCTTCAATTCACCCAGGTGTTCGTGTTTGAGAGTTGCCGACATGTTAGCCGTTGCGTGAGAAGAGATGGTGCGAAACAGAAAATTGGCGGTTATCCAAGGATCACCAAAGTGTTTAGTATATTCTAGCGTATTCTTGGATCGGCGGCGTAAGGATACGTATCCTTGGAGCTGTCCGTATGCAAATAGTTCCGTGGGGTAACGAAGACCCGACAAATTACCCCGCACCTGTTTCTGCCACTCAAGCAGTGGGGCAATCACCAGCAACCAGAGGCCTGCGCGATGTGGGGGTAATTCAACGATTAGGTCTCGCATCTACGAGAATATCGTGATTTGTGACATCGTAGTCTGGGCTTTGAGCTGGGCAGTTAGCCAGCACGTATACGGCTAGAAAAGGAATTATCCACGTCCATGTTATATGCAGCCAGCTGTTTGCACCATTGATCCCAGCTATGAAGGCTAACCTACCTCATACCGATGCCTGCGTTGAACTTGCTCTTCTCGATGGCGGCAGCTTTTTAGGAGATTTGAGCCGTATGCATGCTGGCGAAAACGGTACGTTTCGCATGTATAACTGGGCATTCTATGTCTCGCACCAGGGAAGACATATACTTTGGGATCTTGGATTGGACGAGGTACGTGGACTGGAGGCGAAGAGAAACACCGAAGTTTTCTTGTGACTGATTTGTTTTTGAAGGACCGAAGTTGTTATACTCCATGGGTTAACAAATTCATGCTAGAGCATGTCAATCACGTTGGACCTCGGAGGACCATCGTCCAGCAGTTATCAGAAAGAGGGGTGTCCGCAGAAGATATTGATACCGTATTGTTCAGGTATGAGCTCAAGGTTGAATGTGGCTCATGTTCGCTGAACAGAAGACAGTCACGCTCATTGGGACCACTCGCGACCCATCAGCGACGTATTTCCGAATGCGAAGGCGTACTTCGGTCCAGGAACAAGGGCAGCATGCCAGCCAGGGCATATGAAGGATCCAAGTCTGCAGTGGGATGGCCGCTTCTTCGACCCGGAGCATTCGACCGAAAAATGGGACGAGCTACAAGGTGAATGGAGACCTTTTGGCCCGTTTGAGAGAGCGTTGGACTACTTTGGTGACGGCAGTTTCTGGGTCCTCGATGCGCCTGGTCATATGCCAGGCAATATGGCTGCTGCAGCAAGACTGCAAGGCGGCGAGTGGGTGATGCTTGGTAGCGATTGTACGTTGCGTCGCGTTGTTTTCATTGGCCTTCGCTAACCTTGCAAACTAGGCTGTCATTCGCGGTACGTTGTCCTAGGATAGGCTGGGCGTATGCTGACCGTCATGGTTGTTACGATCGGGCGCTTGCTGACTGGTTAGGGATTTGTTGGACGGCCTACGAGAAATTGCGGAGTTTCAGGGACCAGGGGCAGTGAGCATGTCTCTTCATACAGACCTCACTTCTGCGAAAGACACCATTGCCAAGATACGACAGCTGGAAACCAATTTTGGTGTTCACACCGCGCTCGCGCACGACGCGTCGTGGTTGAAGCAGGGCACAGATCAAGTGCTCATGTCGCTGCTGGACAGCAAGATGCGCGTCGCAGCCAAGGAGAAGATACCGTTTGATGAGATACCATAGACCGAACATGAGATACTATAGACCGAACATGAGATATGAGTCCGGTTTAGTGTCCGAAGGTTGGATGCCTGATATTCAAGTAGCGCGGCGACGCGCCGGTTACGCGTTTTTCGTGACGTGATTGCTGATGGGGTAGGTATGCGTACAACGGGATGCCTCGATACCACTCCTTCAGGCATGAACATAGCAATAATTCAGCTGTGAGCAAACATGAAAAAGAAGTAGAGGCAGAACTCAAAATTGTTGTGCGACGCTTGGAGACGCGGTTGCGGTAGTCGGTTGCCTCAACTGCTACGACCACGCTAGAGACGCAACCAAGGAAGAACACCGTCATGATATTCTGCGTGACAATATGCTACGCTTAGCGTTTGCATGCTCGGATTCGATGACTTTGAATCATTGAGATACCAAAGTGTTAAAGATAAGTGTGCTAGTGATAAATCATGGTTGTCAAAGAGATGAACGAGTTATAGGTCAGGTCGCACTTGAACTACTAGTGCGTGAGGCATGGCCGAAGAAACACCTGCACGTTGTGAGGCAGCAGTCATGACCCAACTCAACAACACTGACTTCTTCTGATCAAGGCTTGATACCACCACCAACACGACGATTCATTCTCGATGTTTCACATGATAGCCTAGCTGATGCATCTATGGCCGCATCAGGCGATGAGGCGCTTCCACATTGACAGTAGGCGTCCAACTATGCGCTAGTTGCTTAGTGCTGATCACTTGCATCCATGGCACCAAGATCGGGGCCCAGACCTACTGAATCGCAAGACCTCAATAACATTGGAGCCCCCAAGCTCAGTGAGCCTCAACCTCTAGGCTTTCATCATGGCTCTCCGCGACTTACCATGGGTGACAATACTCTTCTCCGGTGTCGTCGCGGCGCTCGCGTACGGGACGATGAGGCTGATTCAAGTACGGCACTTCTACAAGGACCTTGTACGTGGACAGTATCCATTGCGGACTGCTATCGAGGCGACACTGACGATCCATGTAGCCCAAGCCGCCTCACAGTTTTTTCTTTGGTCATCTCAAACTGCTAGGCGAGACTTTCAAGTCACTGCCAAGCGACGTTCATTACCAGGCAGCGGCCGTTACAATTGCCAGGAAATACAACATGCCTGGTCTCTTCTATCTTGATCTGTGGCCCATCGCATGGGGACAGATTGTTGTTACAGATCCAGATGTCGCACTTGAGATGACAGCCGTTCGAAACCACCCCAAACACGAAGCAGAGGGCCAAATGATTGATCCATTGATTGGTCGTGGGAACATTGTCACAGCGAATGGGCCGCAGTGGAAGCATCTCCACAGGATGCTGAGTCCTGCTTTCGCCATCTCGCACATTACCAACATGAGACCAATGGTTGCTGACGAGGTGATGAAATTTCGGTCGATTATCCACGAGAAGGCCAGATCTGGAGAGGTTTTCAAATTGGAAGACCCTACTCAACACTTGACGTTCGATGTGATCTCGACTGCGACCTTTGGGCGATCTCTCGACGCACAAACCAAGGGCAGCCCTGCTCTGCAGCACTTTGAGAATATGTGTCGTGCTTACATGGCATCGCGAGAATCTGTCAACTACATCCGGAACTTCTTTGTCAACAGAAAAGTTTCGGCCGAGCGAGACAAGTTAGATGCCATCGTAGTAGATCTCATCAAAGAGAGATTCGAGATTGTAAAACGTAAGTAATAGATGTATTGGAGCATTACTGTACATCATTGACGTGTAGCTCGCAGGCGATAAGCTCGATCTCTCCGAAAAGCGAGGATTAGGAATCATGGATCTCATCTTGCGAGATTATATTGCAGAGCGACAGAACGACGTGAAGGAGCTCGACCACCAATTTGTCCAAGATGCTCTATCGCAAGTTAAAACGCTATTGATCGCTGGAAGCGGAACTACGTCTGACACCGTCTGCTTTGGAGCTATGATGCTCAGCGTCCACCCTGAAGTAGTTCAAAAGATGCGAGAAGAGCACGACCGCGTCTTCACCCCTGGTATTGAGGCGACTTACGAGATGCTGAAAACGGATCCTTATAGAGTGAACGAGCTTACGTACACAAACCATGTTGTCAAGGAGATCCTCCGATTCTTCCCGATAGGCAACACTGCGCGTAAGGGCATTGATACTCTTAAGTACCAGGGCCGAGAGTGGCCGGCCAAAGATATCATGATTTGCCCAGTCCAACTGGCTATGCACATGGATCCTGCGATATTTCCAGGTAAGTAGCACCTGTCAAGCTTCGTACCTGGTGCGTATTCAGTTGCTGAAACCTGTCCCTAGACCCGCTCAAATTTGACCCCGATCGATATGCACGAGAAGATTTCCCGCGTCACGCATGGCGTCCATTTGAAAGAGGTCCACGTGCCTGCCTTGGTCAACCTCTGGCTATGGACGAGTTGTTGATCACGTTCTTGTTGACGATACGAGATTTCGACTTTACATGCGCAGATTTGAAACCTAACAAGACGCCTCGAGTGGACTGGTTCGACCTGGATTTAACGTTCGGCGACCGCGCCTTTCAAGAGTTCGTGTTTGAAGCGAAACCACGCGATGGCATGCCAATGACAGTCAAGAGATCCAACTGGCCTTCGTAGTCGTATCAAATACTGCCGATCTTGGATGCAGACAGCCATCTTAGACGGGCATCCCGGTAACTCACATTCTCCAAGGTTTCGAGATACGATATACAGCCGAAGGTTTGAAGGACAGAATCCATCAAGTTGAGCACAAAGACAGCCAGAAGATTCTGGGTGAAGATACGAGCTCACTTGCAAGTTGGGGAACGGATCGTCTCGGACCGAATATCGGTTCAAAACTGGTGGATGTACAGATGATTCGCAAGACTTCGACAGTGTAGTAAGGTTGAGATACGTTCGGGAGTTGGCAATGCATTCCGCGGCCAGTTATACGGTCAATACCATATTGCAGGTCTTAGTTGTGAGCCACTGAGCGATTATGACGAAACATGCGGAAATTACTATTGTTGAGACATAAGCAAATATGATCCATGCTTCCATCCCGTTATTCAGTCACCCCGCACCCCGCATCAGCGCATCCCTTGCAATTCTTCGGCCGATGCTTATGCGAGCTTGTCATGTATTCTCAATATTGACCGAAGTCGTCCAGGTCTTGTTGCCGTGCCTTGCCTACCGCTGACAGTCGTGGATTTCCATTCAGCCTGAATGCGCAGCCAATCGGAGAGCAGTTAGCTCCACTTAGCGCAAACCCCTCACAGACTTTGCAAGTACCATGGGGCTCCGCATGCGGCTCGGGTATACTCTTGGCTGCCGTATGCCTCTGGGCCAAGCATCGGGAGTGGCTTCGGACACAAGAGTGGCTCGGTGGTCGGAAATAAGTGGACTGGCGACCGGTACTCAACCGCGTGGCCATCATAACCATGACGTATAGACATCGTGGGCTTATGTCTTTACCAACCGTGTGCTGACGCAGGGTCACCGACTACGGCTATTTAGTTTGCTATAAGATATGTGGTGAAGAGATGTGAAAGAGAAGTATCCGGACCATCCGAACCAGACAACCGGCATCATGCTCACCTCGACGCGTTCGCTGCAAGTGTTGCTCGTCGCTGCGACAGGAGCTTATGCTCAATTCGTTTTCCCTGACTGCACCAGTGGAAGGTTGAGCAATGAGACCATTTGCGATGCTTCAGCATGTACGTTGATCTATTTGCTGCTACATCGACCTTATAATACTAACTTGTTTCAGCACCGCTGGCTCGCGCGAAGTCTCTCGTAGCTCTTTACACACTCGAGGAGAAGATCAATGCTACGAGCAGTGGCTCTCCAGGTGTCCCTCGTCTCGGTATACCGCCTTACCAGTGGTGGAGCGAGGGTCTTCATGGTATTGCCGGTCCTTACACCAACTTCAGCGATGAGGGAGAGTATAGCTACTCGACTTCTTTTCCTCAGCCCATCTTGATGGGTGCGGCCTTCGACGATGATCTGATCACCGAGGTTGCAAAGGTCATCTCAACCGAAGCGCGTGCGTTCAACAACGCCAACAGGACTGGTCTTGACTTCTGGACGCCCAACATCAACCCTTTCCGTGATCCCCGCTGGGGTCGTGGTCAAGAAACACCTGGTGAAGACCCCTACCATTTGTCTTCTTACGTCCAGGCTTTGGTTCACGGACTTCAGGGCGATGCGTCTGACAAATACAAACGTGTCGTCGCAACTTGCAAGCACTTCGCTGGCTATGATATTGAGGACTGGAACGGAAACCTCCGCTACCAGAACGATGTGCAGATTTCTCAGCAGGACCTTGTTGAGTACTACCTCGTTCCCTTCCAGGCCTGCGTTCAAGCGAACGTGGGTGCTTTCATGTGCAGCTACAGTAAGTCTGACGTCAACCGTTCGTTGTGTGTATGCTTGGAACTAAGAGAAGTTAGACGCGGTTAATGGTGTGCCAACATGCGCCGATCCCTACCTACTTCAGACGATTCTTCGTGAACACTGGGGTTGGACTAATGAAGAGCAATGGGTTACTTCCGATTGTGACGCCGTTCAGAACGTTTACTTGCCTCATGAATGGTCTGCAACTCGTGGAGGTGCTGCTTCCGACGCCTTGAAAGCTGGTACCGATCTCACTTGCGGTACTTACATGCAGGAACATCTGCCCGCTGCCTTCCAGCAAGATTTGCTTGAAGAATCTGTCCTCGACCAGGCCCTCGTCCGGCAATACTCATCGCTTGTCCGCCTGGGCTACTTTGACTCTCCCGATAACCAGCCTTACCGCCAGATTGGATGGGACTCAGTCGCCACGAATGCTTCGCAGGCGCTTGCCCGCAGAGCCGCTGCTGAGGGTATCGTTTTGCTGAAGAATGATGGTACGCTGCCTCTTTCACTCGATTCGTCCACATCGATTGGTCTTTTCGGTGACTGGGCAAACGCAACCTCTCAGCTCCTTGGTAACTACGCCGGTGTCTCTACGTACCTGCACTCTCCGTTGTACGCCCTGGAGCAGCTCAACGTCACCATCAACTATGCTGGAGGAAATCCTGGCGGCCAAGGTGACCCAACGACAAACCGCTGGTCCAATCTTTACGGCGCCTACTCTACTAGCGACATTCTCATGTATGTTGGAGGTATCGATAACAGCGTTGAGGAGGAAGACCAGGATCGTACATACCTCACATGGACTGGAGCCCAGCTTGATGTTATCACCGAGCTTGCTGAGACAGGAAAGCCAGTCATCGTTGTGGTCACTGGAGGAGGTCAGATCGATAGCACTCCTCTCGTGAACAATCCCAACATCTCCGCCATCCTTTGGGCTGGGTACCCTGGTCAGGATGGAGGCTCGGCCATCATCGATATTGTCACCGGAAAGACTGCTCCTGCTGGACGTCTACCTACGACTCAGTACCCCTCCAACTACATCGCGAAGGTCTCTATGATGGACATGAACATGCGCCCTGGTGAAAACAACCCTGGCCGCACCTACAAGTGGTACAATGGAAGTGCTGTCTACGAGTTCGGTCACGGTCTGCACTACACCAACTTTTCTGCCAACATCACCACCCAAATGCAGAACAGCTACGCAATCTCTGCGCTTACACAGAACTGCAACAGTACCGGAGGGTTCCTCGAGCGTTGCCCATTCGCTGCTGTAGATGTTGAAGTATCCAACGACGGCGACGTCACATCCGACTACGTCGCTCTTGGTTATATTGCCGGAGAATTTGGTCCTGCGCCTCATCCAAAGAAGTCGCTTGTCTCTTACAAGCGTCTCCACAACATCACCGGTGGAGCTTCTGACACTGCAACTCTCAACCTAACTCTTGCATCTCTTGCCAGGGTCGACGAGATGGGTAACAAGGTCCTTTACCCTGGTGACTACACCTTGTTGATCGACAACCACCCGCTTGCAAGTATCAACTTCACTTTGACCGGCGAGCAAGCTATGCTAGACATGTGGCCTCAGCCGCCTGCTAACCGCACTGCTGAGGGAGTAAAGGGTGTTGGTGATTACTGGTACGGAGGATATGGAAGCGAGTATGCAGAGGAGCCTGCAGATCTACAGAACACTATGTAAATGAGCTACCGTTTATAATGTAATGGAACTTGTGGAGAGACGTCATTTAATGACTCCTTCTACATGCATTTGCATTCCCGTATGTTTACTCCTCTCACCTTCACCTTCATATCAAACTTGCGCTCGGACCATCGCTTTTGTTTGCTCCAACTGTCAGCGCACTGCACCCTTCACATATACTCCTCCTTCAACAAATCTGGAGATCACTTCAACTTCGGTCTGCGACAGCGAAGAAAACATGACGCTGTGCGACGAGTGCGACAACGAAGGCGCTCTGCGTTGCAATGGTTGCAGCGCGAGTTGCTGTTGCTCCAAAGAGTGCCAAAAGAAGGCATGGCCACTCCACAGAATTCTCTGCAAAACTTTCAAAGACTTTCAAGACTGCCCCAAAGCCGAACACTCTGGTGAGAAGTACACTCGAGCTATCTATTTCCACCCCGACGAAGACGCCCCACGTTTCATATGGCTCAAGACTAAGGATGAGATGGGAGAGTACGGGTGTAGCTATCTTAGCGTTTTTCCTGGTCCACTTGCAGCTATAAACAAGATGGAGTCCGAGTCCGGAGAGTTCATTCATATGACAAATACGCAAATCCGACACAACTACGCTCTCGCCCGCCTACTTCCATACACCCTCTTTTTGTCTTCCCGCGAAGACTTTCTTCATGACGGATCCACGCACAACAAAGCCAGCGATAAGATCGTTGATCTCAACTCTGTTCACCTGCACGATTGGAGAGGTCCTATGATCGCCTATGGCACTGACGTCTTCGACGACGTTCCCCACAGTTACAACCCATCCCACAGTCAAGATCTCGGCCCCTGCGACCTTCGGATTCTCGCACACTGGCTCAACACTTACTATCTCAAGTACGGAAATCTCCGAACGATTGAGGACCTACAGCCAGAATTGAGTAATGTGGTTGGCGTGCGCATCAACTGCAATGGCGACGTCGATACCGACGGTCGTCCTCGTTACGAGCCCATAGAGCTTCCTGCCTTCCATCGTATCTTTGAACAAACAGCTACCGACGTTTCCAAGCACATCGCAATCCCTCTGGTTGTTCAGCGCATTCCTGGAAGTGTCAAGAAATGGCAGAAGCATTCGGAGTCATCCTCGAGCAAGTTCCCTTGGGTCAACACAGCGGGCACTTTCCTGAATATCGGCTGCAAGCCCCAGAGCAAGCGATCCGGTTTCGACTGGGGGTTTGCACCACCGGAATGGCAGACATCCGTTGGCGCTGTCGTCGTCGTGCGCAAAGACAAGAAGAAGCTGCTCCCTGAACATGTTCACGCGCTTGTCGAATACCACCAGCATCATCTCATGCGTGTCTTCGGGGAAGAGTCTCAAGGTATGCACTCCGATGGGTAGCTACCTTCAAATCGAGGCAAGGAGTGGGTTATGAAGTAGATCAATAAAGAGAAGTTCCAGGAGTACTATGTGGCTTGGAAGTTGAGGCAATCAGAAAATACAAAGGTGCAGCAGATCTCGCCTTACGACATTTAGACTACTGCCAGCGCGGTACACTAGTACAAAATTTTTGAGAAGATGTGCGTTCAGAATTCGTGAACGTTGACGATGTAAACAAGGAGGGTTTTCACCTGAATAGTCATTAGCATTTTTCAAGTGACACGACACCACGATCTTCCATGCAACGTTCTCGTTCTAAATTCTTCGTGACGTCCTCGACTCTTTCGCTACAGGATGCTAGAGTTTTCTGTAACACAGTTTATAGTTTGCTAGCATATCCGCCTGCCTCTTTAGTGAAGAGCACTTTCATCGGCTCCGCGAGCAGATCCTCCGTCTTCATTGTCTTTCCCAATTTCTTGAAGTCCTCGCTCTTTCCATGTGTTTCCAGAGCCGCTTTGTTTGCATATCTAACGATCGTCAGCTTTGAACCTGCTCAGATACCAAAAAAAAAAAGAGCTTACGTTTCAAGCATCACGAATATTGGCGCATCGCCCTTGGTTTGACGATGTATATGATACCGGAGCGTACCAGGCTCGTTCGCCTTTACAGCTTTGGCTGCGGTTGTCAGAAGCTCTTCGACCTAGAAAACATCAGCTGCTTGTTTGGAACGATAGTGTTGGTGCTGATTTCGAGGCATACCCTATCTGCCTTGCCGGGCTTGGGAGTGATGATTGCAATGACATCGAAGGGGCTGGACATGGTGAAGTAATCTTCAACACGCAATTGTTCTAAGGGTAGCTGGCGAAGATGGAAATATTCCAAGATGTCGCTTCCGAGTAAGGAATGAGATTCTGTACTTGAGAAAACGAGACAGATGATGATACCACAAGTCGCGTCTTTGACGCCGTTGCCGTCTGCAAGAGTGCTCCGCTCCTTTTCGGTAGAGCCGAAAAATGCCGAGGTACGATCCAAACATACCTAGCGGCATGTCCTGAACTTTCACTCTCCCTCTCATCATGGTTGCATTATCTGAAAATTAATGCAATGAGAATCTATTACTTGAGTTTCCGTTCACCAATGCAATTGTGGTCGCAAACATTATATTCGATGAAAGCATACCTTTTCGAAACATGTGTGACGGCAGTTGAAAGAACAGGATGAACCTCCGCAGATGATCACTAATTGCGAAACCGGCGAAGCATCAGATTCTCAAAGGTCCATCACTCGAGATTCCGACACAGATTCGATTCTAACGTGTACATTGAAGCTGGCTTTGCAGGTCTTCATTTGAAAATATGACAGTGTTTCTTTTCTTAGCTGCCCACAACACCTCGTCATACATCGTCACCACCGCCTGTCGTTTCCGGCTCAATGACTGCTCTTGTTCCGAGATCATATTTATCGCCTTCCCGTAGGAAGTAGAACCTCGCATTGGGCGGTGGTAGAGGCCTCTCCCAGCTTCCTTCCCTGGACCAAAAGCCGCCGTCGTAGATCAGCGCATACGTGCTGCCGATGACTTCCAGCTCGTTCTTGTTGACTACTAAAGCAGTGTCTTCGTCAATCGCCAGCCCAAGTAGCTCTGGGTAGGCGTTGAGAATCTCAAACATGTCGAAGTGCCTGTTGCGTACCAAGACGTGCTGGTCGATGGCTGAGTTCTTGAGATATCCAAAGCCAACAGTGTGATCACCTAGAGGAGCCGCGTTAGTTTCGTTTGTGACGATATATTGCTGGTAGATTACAGCATGATCAGCGACCTACCTATCATGATGGTATTATTCGCTGTATCACCGCGTGCGAGGAAACTGCCAATGATGCTCGCGCCAGCACTCGATCCTGAGATAACACCCCCTGCATCCAGAACAGCCTGAAAAGCCACTTCAGTCTTGGTTCCAGCGTATGCATCAACCAACCGCCACTGTCGTCCACCACCAAAGAAGATACCCTTGGCACCCAACAAAGGAGCGATGAACTCGTCGGTATCGGCGACGGCGGGGTCATACGTATGCAAGACGGTTACATTGTTGGCACCATATTTTCGGAAAGCCACGGCTGTGGTAAAGTTCTGGTCATAGGTATCTTCGCCGCCGGCAGTGGGAACAACTACGATGGATGCATTGGGGCCTCCAGCGAGGGAGATGATGCGCTGGTAGATGCTCTCGCTTTGTAAATTTCCTCCAACGATCACGAGATGACCACTTTCTGGGCCAACATAGGTTGTGTTGGTGCCGTTCGTCGCGTATATGGGATTCGCTATGGTCGTTGCTGTCAAGACAGCAGCGCAGAAAAGAGTAGTGAACCACATTATGAAGACACTGATATCATGCAACACCCACATTTGAAAACCGAGACGCCTTTACATATGAACTCCACTGCCAGTGACGGCATCTTATCACGGAGTTGAGGCTGGGCATCGCACCATCGTGGACTTTTGGTCCGATTGGGTCGAGATCGATAGCACCTGCCTGAAATGTGTTAAACTGTCACCGCAACCCCACTCTTATATTTCCCGAAACATTGGCATGGAGATGGGTGGCACAGAATGTTATATTGTTGCAAGATGTTGATGGATTGCTAAGATAGATGCACACGCTGATGCGGCGGATGCCCTGGTGAAGACGCAAAGGCGCTAAGCGAGGTGATGATGTCACCGATCCAGCCTCTTAGCAAAGTCGATTTCAGGAGTCTTACGGAATGTATCAAAAGAGGCCACCGAAAGTTGACCTTGGTTCTGCAATAGATGGTTGTTGAGTGTGGAGCCTTCCTATGAATGTTGGTAACCATGCTTCGGATGTGGAAGCTCGGTAATCCAAAATCAGACTGCATTTTTGAGGCAGCTATGATTTCAGCCTTAAAATGCAGCATTCGATGTCTGGCTGGAAGGCATCATTCCTCGGCGCCCTCCATCTCAACATCACCTTCTTCGCCCTCTTCCTCTTCTCCACCTTCGGCCCACCAGAGTGTTGGCCCGAGACCAGGTTGGCCCATCGAGCCCTGTCAAGGGTATTAGACACGCCCAAGAATTTCATGACTCGGATTAACTCACAATGATCTTCCAAGCTGTCGGTCTCTCTTCAATGATCTCACCCTTCTCATCCTTTTCGACAATAGTCGGCCTCTGATCATACCATTCCTCATGCTCTACCCTGAATAGAACTGGCTCGCCCTTGTCGAAGAACAATTCAGTGCCTTCAGAGTTCCAGATCCAGACCATCTCAGCTTTGGAGAAGGACGAGTTTTCTGGTAGGTTTTGATAGGGGACAAAGACTTCTGACGTGAATTCCAGGTCAATGATGATGCCTTCTTCGTTGGAAGACTTTATCCGTCCATAAAGAATTTCGCCGCGGAAAGGACGGAAGACGGTCATGCGGAATTCGACTGAGTTGGGTGTGAGAACAGATTACCTGATGGGTCAAATTGGACTTACTGTTCACATTAACAAGACCTGTCCCGTGACCGATCAAGCCCTCGGTCGCTGAAACGAGGTCCCACATACAGAGGCAAAGACCAATGCCGGGAACTATCCTATTGCTGTATTTGTCGTTGACTACATCTTTGATGGCTTGTGCGCTAGGCTTCTCAAAGTCTTGCGGCTTGATCTGTATCAAGTCTTGAATCGTGGTCTACAGTGCGATTAGTAGCGAGTCCACACTATGACACAACGCGATCATCAACGACTCGGTATACGCGTAGTCGCGTCCAATGCTCTCATCTTTTCTTGCTGCTCAAATTTTCTGTCAAGCGGCGCGAAAGCGCAAAGAGGACGTATCAGACCCCGGGTCGGGCAGAGACTTACAAGTATGAACATGATCGCAGTTTCGGAGGCTTCATGGATGTAAAAGTAAAGGGTCGGCCGCTACCTAGACATGGTGGATATAAACAGTAGAGTCAGTCGCGAGACTCCTCTGAGTGACGGCTAGCGCCGCGCTAGTAATATCGATAAGGAACTTTTTGGTCTGCGGACCCCCGAGGCGCGTCGCATCTCTCTCGACTGCCTTTTTCGCGACTTATACCACATCATGTACGTTCTCTGGTAATTAATAATTGTAATACTTTGAGCCTTCGAATCACACGATACGCAAATACACGAACAACACAATGTCGTTCCGGTTCCCTCCACCTCCTCCACCGCCGCCGAAGGCTACATCCAGCGAGCAGCCATCCGCGAGTCAACGAGGTAGCCATGCCCGAGGAGGTGGTGATAGAGGTCGCGGGAGAGGTGGAAATCAGCATCGAGGAGGTGGCTTCAACAGCATGGGTGGAAACGCCAGAGGCGGCCATGGACAGAACCGCGGACGGGGAGATGCGCGTGGCAGAGGCGGTCAAAGAGGCGGCTATCAGAACAACAGGGGCGGCGCAAATCATCGAGGAGGGCATAATGCTGGCAACGGGCAGTACCAGACGAATGCGCCGTCAGACAGTGCTTCTGCAAATGGCAACAACAATTCTACCTTCGCTGGCGGCGCGCAACAGTATGACCCTAATGCCCTCGCTCAGGTCATGTCATACATGTCTACACCGGGCGGCGTACAGTCAATGGCCGCATATGCAAACCATATGACGAGCACGGGCAGCTCCTCCTTTCCCCAGTCCTCACCGTCTCAGCAGACCCAATCAAGCCCGCGGTATTCGCCTCAGCAACACGCCGGTCAGAAGAGAAAGTTGAACGATCGGAACAACAACCCAAAATCCCAGTCGAACGGACCGCAGCCAAGTTCGAAGCCACCGAGGGCTAAGGCTGCGGTACCCCCACAGGTCCCTAGCTTCGGCTTCTCTCTCCCTCCACCACCCGTAGTACGACCGGACAACAAGAAGCGCAAGGTCAATTTAGGACTGTCACACCAGCAGGTCCCGGATGAGAGTAGCGATGAGGAGGACGTTGACGAAGAAGCCGCATATACGGAAAAGCTCAAGGGTGGAGGGTTCGCGTTTGAGCACAACGGAGAGACAATCAGCATACAGACAGGGGCAGAGGTCGCGGCATGGATCAAAGACCGAAGAAAGAACTTTCCCACGGAACAGAGAGCCATGGAGAAGGCAGAAGAGGCTGCAAGGAAACGAGCAGCCGAGCTTGACTTCTTGCGTAGAGTAAGTGGCAAGCCACCCAGAGAGCACAAGAACGACGGCCCGAACCCGGAGACGAAGCCTCGCGAGAATCGACAGGACGGCAGGGTGAAGAAGGATGATAGGGTAAAAAAGGAGGCCGACAATCGTAGGCAGGAAGAACTTGCAGCGTTGCGGAAGAAGCTTCACGAGAGCATGACGAAGAAGCAGTCTACGCCAAACGTAGTAGATTTAGGCCTAGGGTACGAAAGCGAGACGGAGTCTGAGGCAGAGAGTTCGGTATTGTCAGAGTCATCTGTGGTATCGAGTTCCGAAGAGGACGAATCCGAGTCGGAATCAGGCGACAGCGACGAAGCACCCGAAACCACATCGTCCAAGGTTGCTCCGCCACCCATCAAGGTCCCACCTCCTGCGCGAGCGCCGAAGAAAGCTGAAACGAAGAGTATGAGTGTGTGTACGAATTGGAAGCGGAACGGGAGATGCCCATATATTAGCAAATGTAGATATCAGCATCCTCCAAAGGAAGAGGAGAAGCTACCGGGACTGTACGAGCGCATGGTAGAGCAAGAGCTGGTCAAGGCAGATCAACTGGCACTCGATGCGATCAAGTACCTGGGACAGAATGGCTTCTTGGGCTGAGTGGAGTCTGTTCATTCTCCAATGACATATGTACATCCCTCGTCTCCCACCCATACTTCGTGTACCTTGTTCGCATCTACGTCCCATCTTGCGCCAGGGCCTATTGTTTCCTTTTTCGCATCAGGATCGTCGGGATATGTATATGTTATGGAGCCATTGAGGACGAGGTGTGTGGTCTTGCCGCTGTGCTTGTGTGGCGAGTAGTGCGCGTTGCTGCAACAAAGTCAGGCTGCATTCACAGTGGTGGGAATGTGATGGACTTACGGGCTATCAGTCCACGTAAATACGTGACCGAATCCCCAGGAACGGACTTGGCTTTCTGCTTCTTTTCGTGACTTTACCATGGTGAATGTGCACCTAGCGATTTGCGTCGAAAATGTTTGTCTCCAATACATCGATGGCATCTTAGGATGCTGGACCCTGAGTGACGTCGGCGGCCTTGGCAAGGCTGGAACGGCACATGTCAAGCCTAGACCCTATTCTCCCAGCACCACAAACAGGGCAGCCCGCCTTTCTTTCACGTTGCGCGTGCAGCAAACGTCGAGTGTTGCGTGTCAGCGCCCCACCAATTGGATGATCAAACGCCAGTGCGGCAGGCCAAGGCAGGCACGAGCTGACCATGAGGCTATTGCGCCCGCTTCAACGTCGCGGGCCGCACCTCCTCATACCTCTACAACTAGATCCCGCTGCCACTCCACACTTGGCCTGTAGTCCAACAGTAAGCTGCACATACAGCTGCCTACTTTAGATTACAAGTACGTTGGTTGCTTGCGCATATCCTCGTCCAATTGCACAAGGAAGCACTAACACCCATCAGCGAGCTGAGCTGCCTGCGCTCAGCCATTATCCAGGCACACTGCCACTTTAGACTCTCCTGCCGCCTATAAACCTACCACCGCCTCTTCTGACATCTTCGCGCTGCAACATGACGCCCACCAAAGACAATAAGCTGGGCACCCCCAAGGCCGTTAACCCAGAGCTTCAGGCCGGTGGTGGTACGGCATCGGCCTCTACCACAGCCCGCAAGGTCGATGCCTTATCACCGCTCCTTACGCAATACATCAAGGCAGTCTACGACGAAATCACGAAGCGATACGACTTGACGACAAAAGAAGGACAATTGAAGTGGCTGACGGAGGAGCAGCAATGCTCAGGACAGAACGCTGAGCTTCTGGCCGACGGCTCCTTCTCACACTTCGCCAACTACTTCATGTCAGGCTCGGCAAGTGTCTTGAAACCTGCACAGCCTGTAGACGAGTCGTATCCAATCTCCAACTATTTCATCTCTTCAAGTCACAACACATACCTCACCGGCAACCAGCTGTCGAGTGACTCCAGCGTCGATGCCTACAAGAACGTCTTGATGCGAGGATGCCGTTGCGTCGAGGTTGATGTCTGGGATGGAGATGAACTTTCAGATTCCAGTTCAGACGAGGAAGCTGCCATGGGAAACCCAGGATCGGATGACGCAAGGAAAGAGAAGAAGAAATCCAAGTCGGGGCTTAGCATCCGCAAAAGGCTAGGGTTGAAGTTTGGCAGGAAGGGCGACGAGGAGAAAGAAGAACAAACATCCCAGCCGCCTCAGGAGGAAGATAACAAGATCAAGCCCTGGCATTCTGCTTCATACACGTCAAGGGCCGAACCTAGGGTACTTCACGGCTACACTTTGACCAAGGATATGACTTTCCGCGCTGTATGTGCCACCATCAGGGATTACGCATTTGCTGCATCAAACCTGCCACTGATAGTCAGTCTCGAAGTACACACTGGCCCAGAACAGCAGGAGATTATGGTAGAGATTATGAACGAGTACTGGAAAGGCATGCTACTTGAGCTACCTCTAGATCCCGCCCAGGGTCTAGATGAAGCTCATCTACCGACCTTGAAGGAGCTGGAAAATAAGATTCTGGTCAAGGTCAAACGTGGGCACATGAAGCCAGTCGCAGCCGAGCCTCAGCCTACAACGCTAGCCGCACCAGCGTCAGCACCACCACTAAAGCACACCACAAGCGCTGATTCTGGCACTTCTGAGTCATCCGAGGTTGGCCCAGATGGAGAAAAGAAACCCCCCGCGCCGAAACCTAAGATCATTGAAGCGCTATCGCGATTGGGTGTTTACTTGGGGGGTTATTCATACAAGACTCTCGACGCTCCAGAGGCCAAGATACCTACTCATGTCTTCTCTTTATCTGAAGGAACCTTGATGGAAGTTCACGAGTCCGATCCTGTACGACTCTTTGAACACAATAAGCACTTCTTCATGCGCGCTTACCCCAAGGGCTTGCGACTGACTTCGTCCAACTTGAACCCTTCCGTCTTCTGGCGTGCTGGAGTTCAGATAGTAGCACTAAACTGGCAGCGCTGGGACGGCGGAATGATGCAAAACGAAGCCATGTTCGCGGGTACAGGTGGCTGGGTTCTCAAGCCTGAAGGCTATCGTAGCACGAGCCAAGAAGCGACACAGAAGACTGCGATACCCCATCACGACCTCGATTTGAGCATTGAGTTCCTCGCAGGACAAGACATCCCTTTGCCCCCTGAGGAAGACGACCCGAAGGACCTCAAGCCTTACGTCAAGGTTGAATTGCATGTTGAGTCGCACGAGGAGCGCAACGCTGAACCCGTGCCCGGAAATGGAAGAAGCCAGAAGGGCGAGTACAAGCAAAAGACGAAGACAACCAGGACCACGGATCCCGACTTTGGCGGTGAAGTTGTCAAGTTCGCTGGTGTACCCGGCGTTACAGAAGAATTGACATTTGTCAGGTAAGTCCCATCTTTTTTTTTTTCGCTACGTGTCAAGTACATGCAGGTCGCCGTGGGAGCCGCAAGTACCATTCTCGCATGCACGGATGCCCTTACTGGTCTACCGAGAAAGGTGGTCGAATGCTGGTATTTCAACCCTATCTGGATGAGTCTGCATCATTTTTCTGCATACGCGAGGTTCGCTAGTTCCACAGCTTTCGAAACGGAGATTTCGAGTGAGCGGTCGTGGCACGCAGCTACGATCAGGGCCACGACCGGGATCACCAGGCTTGCGGATCGCCGATATTCCCGTTCGCATCACTGCAGCGTCATTGCTTTGTTGTTTTGTTGACAGCACTGCTTGTATTTTTGTAGACTCCGGTTGTTAGCTATTTGGTGTTGAGCCATGCTGACATGCTTCTCCCAGGTTCAAAGTTATGGATGACGAAAGGATTAGCGACGATCTAGCGGCTTGGGCATGCTTCCGTCTCGACCGCCTGCAGACGGGTTTACGCATGCTGCATTTATACGACTCAAATGGTGTCATCACCAAGGGTGTGCTGTTGGTCCGCATCAAGAAGACGGTCAGTACGGCTTGAAAAACTATTCGTTATTCCTGACCGCTACTGTTGTTGTCTCTTTCCTTGGAGCCGGTGCACTTCTTGGTGCGACTCCATGCTAATGCACTGCTAGTTGTTTCCGAGAGGTGCGAGGGTTCAGCGTGGGAAACAATTTGATCATGAGAGTCTACATCGTCATCAGCGTCTTTACCACCAGTTGAGAGATGAGAGACATCGGCAGCGTGGTGGTCTACGCGGGAGACTTGCTTCGTTGTAACAGTGATGGTTAGATCAATCATGACGCCTGTTTCCGGACAAGTGAACATGGATACTACAAAGATTGCTTATATTGTATGTGCCGTTGCTTTTTACTACAAGTCATATAGCGCTGCAACTCAAACATTTTACAAAGATTCACATCGTCGTGCCAGATCGTCGGTTCACACATTTGAAGTGGTCGATCAGTCGTCCATCTATGAACCAAGCGGTGAAGACGGCGAGAATTACCAGCTGGAGATAAGACTAGGACTGTTCTGCGGTGGCAGGTACAACACTAAACACAATGAATGCTGACATCACGTCGTCTTACTCGGCAGCATCGTCTGAGAGACAGCCGTTACCTGTACGACGGGACGTCCGTTGAGACGGCAGCCGAGGCGCCTCGTACACGTCTATTCGGGCAAAAACAGGCGAAGATATGTTGCGCGACTCTGCAAGGCGGGCAAGGCTGATAATCAACGCCGACCGCCTTTCCAACCGCATGCGGCTCCTGATGGTTACTGTGCAAGTTGCCTGGTCGGGAGTCGTCTTCCGACTGTCAGCCAAAAGGAATGTAGTGCGCCGCTTCATCCGCAAGCTCGGTATTTTATGATACTACGGGTTGCCTCTTGTAGACTTGTGTCGGACCCGAAACGGTCAAGTGAAAGCCATTCAAGAGGCTACCGTGGTACTGGTGCGATGTCCATTTCTCACGATTGTAACGCAAAGGCATTATTGTAAAGCGGCCGCGTGTTACTATGTAGTCAGATCTGAATTGAGTGTTGCGGACCTGCAGCACGGGTAGACGCGGATACGTTGTTTTAGTGGAATGGAGAAAGCAATTCAATGCGTTCGTTGTACGTGGCTTGCGCAATGTCGTGTAACAGAGATCTTGCAGCGATCGTCGCGTGGCGTCGGAATGAGATCTCAATCTTGTCTTGCATGAAGCGCCTGAACAAAGTTGCTATTTTTTCTCCGCAAGGTCATTGCTCTAATCGTACGGCGCTCTTCTTGAAACGTGTATTGCCTTACGAGACAATCGACGGCGAGAACACATGCGATCAGAGGCTCCGAGGACGGTAGTTTGTCTCTGTCATGTGTAGTCTGTCGACTGACCTCTCTGGGCGTTCATTCATATAGAACGACGGGCTAGATAGAAGCAGGCCACTCCGAGCGGGTGATGCGAAGGCTTGATTATTGCTAGAAAGGCTTCAGAGTCCACTGGTGTAGCGTGTGCCGTGCGTGCGCCAGGTCGAGAGTGGGGACCAAAGCACGAAATATGATGTGCATAGCTAGCGCCTTCGTGAGGCGACTGACAGCTCATAGCAAGCGATGTGGTTGGTCCACTGACTTCGAGATTTGGACGGTGACCCCTTGACATTATGAGCATATTTCGATGATCGTAGCGCATCCTCAGGACTAGATCGCTCATCTATGAGGTAACGGCGCTTACCAAGCGGGAAAACGTTATCGGTATCTGTGCTTTGGTCAATCTAGGGTAGTCTCAACGAGCACGGCCGTCATGGCGGCAAGCAACGGAAACCGCTTGTCGGCTTGCTCACCAAGAGAAGGGTGACAGTGATATAGTCACTTTGCGGTTTTCGACTGGGTTGGTGAACGGAACGGCCCTCTAGCCCAGCCTAGTAAATGATAACACTAGGCTGGTTGTGTCGACGGCTTCGTTTCACCAGTTACAATGTAGCGGCCCAAATCTCCAGTGCTTGTACTAAGAGAGAGTCATGGTAGCTTCGGAATTGCAAGGCTTGTATCTCGTAGTAGTGGCTTAGTTGACTATGCTTACAATTCCACGTGCGACAAGACATCGCGTCTGAGATAGACACGGAGCTCTTCAGTAAACATGACCGGCACCAACTGCTGCGCAAGTGGAAAAGATTGGGGGAGAGGATTTCCACTTCCATATGGCTACGACCACTCGTTGTGTCACTTGAACCGCTTGATCTCACGAACGAAAGCATCCCGCCGGCTGTTAGGTCGAGAACCATGCTGTCGGAGGGTGCAGTCTTTCCGACCTATCGTTGCTGAGTCGGAAGATTCTCGTTCACAACAAACGCGAAACGAATATGTGATAGGTCTGTTAAGTTGAGGCTGATGGAGACCATACAACCAGTATTTTACCGAGACCTGGATATCAGGGGTTGCAACGCTCCAGGACTAGTTCATTTCGTCTGCTAACCGGAGAAATGACGCAGAGATGTCTGACGGGATAAATTTGGCATCAAGAGGTGTGAGATGATGACCGAATTATCGGCAAGCATGATTCGTAATTGTAGACAGTCAGCCCTATGCAGGACGCGAGGTGCATCCTTATGCGGCGAACAGGAGACCGGGGTTTGAGACTTTGAGGTAATAAGTATAATCAGTAGTTATCACAGACGCGATGTTGCAGCTTGTCACAGACTGAGCGAATGAGGTTTATACTGATCATGCACGACGGTTGAAAACAACCGTATCACGGAAGGACGGCTATCGATACCTCTGGTCTGACAAGCGAGGCAACGATCGCAATGCAAACGGACGGTGGCTCATCGAATGCGTCGCAGGATGATTTGGATCACGCAAGGCCGCAAAAGCAACGAAAGCCTGGATCGTGTAGGAAGGTGGGGAAAGCGCGTCTGTTTGCTTGCGGCTGCATGTTGCAGGGCTCGAAGAGTCGTGGCTTCTTTAGCGCCGAATGTGACAAAATGAAAAAACGACGAGGCTCATCGAGATTACCAATGCCGCATTTCAGACGTGAAAGGTCGAGTTCGATACGGATGTACGCCAAGGGTCAAGTTGTACAATCGTGTTTCTGCGCAATAACGAAAAAGTACCATGTTCAGATTAGACTGAGTTAGACGGAAGCTCTGCTCCTTTGTCCTATTCGGTGTTGCTTGGTGCAGAAGCTGCCTGTTTGTCAATGTCATCAAGAAGATGCAGCAGAACTTGGTGTTGAGGTAATTGTATACTGGGGTCATTCTACGCTTGTGTCTTTTGTGGTTCCAGTGTATACAACGGCCTCCCTGCTCTAACGCCGTTTGGGTTTCGGCAGGTGATCTGGAAGGCTAGCGTCTCCAAGACAATGGTCGACATGTATCTGCCCGTATGTCCCCAGTAAAATGGGACTGCATGGCGCAAGCATTCCTGATCAGCTATCGGTGACGATGCACAACGACCCATGCACATTGTGCAGAGAGAACGCGCGAGAGCGAGTCGTCTCCTCCGTTTCGGAAGATTGCAGACTGATGCGGGCGTTACAAGCGTGCCGCAAGACACAAGAGTTGCGCTAGTGATATGGAACTTGGTGTACCGAAGCCGCCCGGGAAGCATTGGAGCTATAAAGACGCGTGTAGGGCCTACGTGGAAATGCATCACGCTTTCCAGCCCGTTTCTTTAGTGCTCTTCACTACACTCGTTGGATCTTTCAGCCTATTCCTGTTTGCTTTCTTCTTTCGACACTTCGTCCTCGTTCGCTCCAAACATGTCATCTAAGACTCAGTTGCAACACCGCCACCTGCCACGAAGCGTTATGTGGCTGCACGCGCCCATTGACAGATTCGCCATTCCTTGTATGAGCGACGCCGAAGGTATCACCACCATGCCGGTAAGTTCGGAGTAGCATCTGAGTTGGAGCATCGGCTGATTGTTACAGGTACCTGGTCGTCGCTGCCCTGCCTGTCTCGAGCGTGGAGACACTGTCTGGGTGGTTCCAGGAAAGTGCTGCGCGCAGTGCGGTACCCCCGTCAACTGATGAGGACTCCCCACGGTGAGGATGTATGTCGCTCAAGCCCACACTGTTACTGATTGCTTGCTAGGACGAAGGTCGCTTCCAGACTTGAGATTTTGCTTGCTTTCAGCGGTCGGTATGGCCCGCATAGAGTGACTTCCGCATATTGCGCTTGGGGGTTGTTAGTCTGCATTTTCGAGTGTTGGTCTGGCAACGTTGTACTTGTACTTGGATTGGCGAGTTTGTATTCATATCCGATGGTGGCTTGCAAGCTGGTGCTGTTATGGACACTAGATTCGAGCTTAATAAATATGTGCCAGCCTAATAATCAGCAAGAATGTGAAACGATCGTGATTGGTCTTACCGAATGCCATGAAGCTGTCTGAGGTGAGAGTTCAATACGTGAAGCGTAGATTGTCGACTGTTGAGACAGCAATGTATACAATCTACTGTTCTACACAATGAGAGTGGACGTTTTGAAAACCGTCCAGGTCATGATGATGCTGGTGGGAGTAAACAAAGCTAGAAGTGGAAGGGCGAGGTCTTGCTTGGCGTCTCAGGGTCCGGGAAAGAGCGTGCAAGAGCTAACAGCGCTCAGGGCAATGGTGGGAGCTGATGAGATGCGTTGCCGTCTGCCTGAAGAATCATTTTGTGGTTTGTATATTGAGAAACGATGAAGAGCAATCGATTTGAACAGGATCGTGCGACGAACAAATACACGAATGGATTTAGGGAGGTAGATATCCAGCGGTGAGACGCCCTTTGCTCAGAGAACAGCTAAACAATGACCTGCGCGTGCAATGCCGGGCCTGACCATGATATCCAGTAAGCGCCTGTTCACCCCATCCTATGTGGTGATGTATGCCTAACTCCAACGCCATATCCAGATATGTTACAGATTGTCAATTAACCCAGGAAACAAAGCTTGGTCATTATAGTCGTGTGGTGCGGGAGCGCAGAGGCCAGGTCGTGCTTAGTGCAGCGGCTGGCCCGTCTCTATACTGCGTCTCGCTCGTTGCCCTATTTACCGGGCTGTTGGATAGTGTGTGGAGTATGGCGACGACGCGTTTATTTCCCCCCATTTTGTCGTTCATGTTGAGTTATGACCCATCGCATCTTGTCGCGGGTCTCCTTCAACGAGTCGACAAGCTTCTGCGCTTCTCGCTCCTTCTCTGGTAGTGCGCGTCGCAGCCTCTCGGCTTCCTGTATGAGGCCTTCCATCTCTTTCCGGTGCTCCTTCTTGTATATCTCCATCATGTTAGTCAGTTTGGCTTCCGTTCGCGTCGATCGTGACGATTCGTGTTGTAGCTGATCGCTGATGATGGCTTGTCGCTTGATCTTATCGGCGTCTTCGATGCGTTTCCTCCGGAGCTCGTTGAGCTCGTCGTTGATCTGGCGCACCTTCTTCTCGTAGCCGTCGGTGATGCGCTTGAAGCCGTCTCGTGCAGTCTCGAGGTTCGTGTCTGCCATGCCCCTCATCTCGTATGCTTGTGAGAGTTGTCGTTGGGTCTCTGATCGTGTGTCGCCCAGCATCCTGAGCGCTTCCTCGGCTCGCTGCTCTGCTGACTTCCGTCTTTGTATCTCAGCGTCCAATGTGGCCTTCAGCTCTTCCAGCTTCCGGTCTTTCCGTTCTATCGCCCTCGCATTGGTGTCGGCGAGCACTTGGAGATGCTGATACTCGGCGCGGGAATCTTCGGCCTTGGTTTGTGCAGCCGACACACGCTTGGCTTCATCTTCCCGGGCGAGCTTCTCTGCCCTGAGTTCTCGTCGCAGGCGGTCATTCTCTTGTGTGATCTTATCAATGTATTGCGACGTCTTGGAGTTGGGGGTGCTGTAGTGGTTGGGGCGGTTCCACGAGCTGTTCTCATCGGGGCTCATGGGCGCCTTGTCGACGGCTAGCGGGCCTGAGACGTTGCGGGGCGTTGTGTACGAGGGCATGGTAGTGGTGGTCGAGGTCGTGCGTGCTGGTGCGGCGTTCGCAGTGCGAGAAGTGTCGTCGGTGGTCCAAGCTGACCCGTTCATGTCATTCCTCTTGCGGGCGGTGAAGTAGAGTTCGGGGAGCAATGGTGCCGTGTCTTTGTGTTTGGGGTTAGCATCGAACGTTGAGCAACAACGTTTCAGAAAGATGCATGCGGGAGTGCAGACAATGGCAATGTGCGGCGCAGGTGGGAAAGATGTTTATGCAGCGCCGTCAATCAGGATGATGGGTGATGCGCCGTGTTTGGGAGCACCAGGGGTCCACCCGGGCGCTAAACCTTACCTAGAACCGCAGTAACCGGGACTACCTTCCTTCTGCGAAAGGGAAGCAGCGGCATGCTTCGAGTGCGCACTTCGATGGGAGACGACATCTGTAAATGAGTCAGGCTTTGTTTTCTGCAAGTCGACAGTCGAGGACCAATGCTGCAGTGTATAGCAAACGCCCACCAAAAGCAACGACAGAACAGCAGGCTGGTCGACGGGAGCGTATGACTAACAACGTAGCTGGAGGGACTCATACCTTACAGATCGGCTCTTCTTGCAAGTAAAGGATCTTCATGGGCCTAGCAGCTGTTTTCTTGTTCTTTGCTGGTTAGTGTGTCAGACAGGCGACCAAGTTAACGGGCGAGAGATGGCTGGCGGTGATTGTTCGACCAGCAATGGGAGCAGCCCGCTCAAAAGAAGTCCATTTCAGAGTGAAAACCAGCCTAACCATTTGAAGTGCCTGCAAACATCCCCTTCACTTCACCCCAGGAAGATTCATCGTGAACTGGTTATGCTGGTGTAGCCGTTCGCCAATCAACGATGATCCCCGCTCAGGTACCCGCTGTCAAGTGGGGCTGAAACCCTGGCAACAGCCTTATGGGACGTGACGTGTGCGTTTCCACTACCACGAAACACCGCAATACGCCTAGGCTCGTTCACCTTTACGCGTTTATGCGGGAACCTCTGCTAAGTTTGTGAGTATCCTAGGAGACCCCTCGATGCCCCATGACTCGACGCTTTGATCTTTGATCTAGTCGTGAACGCCTCTTGCCACTGCTAATCACTCACTCACGATCTTAACACCGACCGTACTCGAAATGTCTCTCTATTCCGCCATGGTGATATCGGGGGTAATATACCCCACACGACATCACCGACGTGGCTAAACTCACCGCTTCCAGAACATTGCTGCATCGTGAGTCGTGGCTAAGTATTTGTTCTTTGCAGCTTCTCAGTTCCATGATATCAATAACACGAATGCTATATGCAGTAGACGCCGCGGCTGTACTACGGAGGCCCTTTGCCATGGTAGCTCACGTAGCTCCAAGGCCATATCGGGACTAACGGCGTCACAGTGAAAGTAAGTGTACCGGACTAGAACAACGACTAGACGAGCACTCTTCTGGAATCCCAAAGAGTGCAGCCGGCGTGAAAGGCAGGTACTGGATAAACAACACGGACTTGGCAATTGCAATCTCAGTCATCTAGTCAACGTACTGCTGTATTGAGTTCCCAGTAGGCTATAGCAGGGGTGATTTGGGTGTATATACGAAAGCAAAGTCTTTGGACTTCTATCATGAACCGGACTTCTGCCAGTCCTTCATGGTTTGTCTGTATACACACACGCAGAAGGATCACATGTTCTCTGGCAACCTACGCTAAGTGCGTTGCTTCGGCAGAACAGCCCGGAGAAGCACCTGGAGTCACACGTCAGTAGCAAATCTGAACATCATCACGTAGGTACCACAACAAAGCGGCGACAGCTACAAATGAAACGGATATCATTCCTTGTGTATCTACATCTAACAAGCCAGCTCTCGTTCTATCTAGAACATGTCGGGCGCCTTCTTGACACGGGTCTTGCCCTCGAATGGCTGCTCAGAAGAGATCTGGTTGTTCCTCAACTTCTCCAGCTTACGCTCGTTATCCTCGTTTGCAAGCTTCTTGTACTTCTCAATAACCTTGTCCATCTGGACTTGGCTTCCGGCGGGGACGTTGTAGGGCGATCCAACGTTCATGATCCTGTGCTTGTTAGCCTCGGTTGTTCGTATTAACGCCTCCTCCATCTGCATCGCTTCGCCTTGATCTCGGCTTGAGCCTTCTTCTCTTATAGCCTAGTATGCCACATTCTGAAAATTACGTACTCAGGGAACTTCATATCGACATATTCCTGCGGCCGTGTGTTCAAGAACAGCACCCTGTCCTCACCCGCCTGCTCGATCATACGCACGTGGTGGTCGTTCTGCGAAGTCCACTTCTCGTGTAGGCCGGCCGTAGCATTGGCGATCATGCGGGTGAAGTACGGCTCGTTATTTTCGCCGTCCGTTCGCGACATAAAATAGACAGCCATTCCCGCGGGGATGACACCAATTGTCATATAGAAGCCGTACTACATGCCAATTAGGTTAGCCATATGCTTTCTGAAGTATTGCGATATCGTGGGGGAGGTCTGGGACCATTCGGGAGGGGTAGAGAGTGGTTGACATACACCCATGGGCTCGTCGACGGCTGGGCTCGGGTGCCCGTGGGCGTGTTCATCGTGGGCGAAGCGGCGCGATTGGCGCGGAAGCGAGGTTCGGCTCGTCCTGGCAGCAGCCACTGCTGTTCTACGTAGTGACTGCATTGTGAGGTTGCTGGCGGTCGTTGATGTCGCTAGGGTTCGCGATGATGCTGAGCTCGAGATCCGCTTAGTCATGCGACCTTAGTGGCTTGGCAGTACGGCTCGCTTCTCTGTGAACCATTTTCACAGCTGCGTCCCAGTCTTGCATGGGCAGCATTCTGCATTGTCGAACCATGAAACTATGTTCTGATTCGTAGCTCTTCTAAATCTTTCAAACAAAGGGTTCTCCGGAGGTTCGTCACGTCAAATCAAGTCTGTGCGCCGACTTACCAGTTTTGGTCTTGATCACTCATGGTAGGTTGCAATGAGCTATTTTCGAAGGTGATCTTTCAACGCCGCCTCGTTGCATCATCTCAAGATGATGCGGACATCTGTTGCATCAAATCATGTGTGCAAATAGCACGTATGAAGGTTTGCAGGCAATGACACGATTAGTGAGCAACCCCTCTCTGTTGGTGGTGTTGCTCCCAAACTTGCAAGCATGAGATATGGCAAGATGTATAGCAGCAATATTTGCAGACAAACTGTTAGTCCACGTGAACTACCATCTCTGTGACATCAAGAACACTGCATAAGCTACGAGTTAGGGCGTTAGCACTGTAGCGATATCCTAACCTGGAACACCAGATATGGTGAAAGACGATACAAAGCCTGAGACAGCGACCTTGGAATGCAAAGCGACAAGCGCATACTAATGATCAGTAACCATTTGCCTTCTTGTGCCATTGACAGCGCTATGTTCAGCCCTTGTATCACGTGAGCATCCTAATCGGGAAACGACCGTCCGAACCTCGGTATCTTCTCCGCAGAACACCTATGGGGGATCTGTGCGGACACGAACTACAATAACACGAGCGAGCCATGGCTTCACTCCCAATCTCTTCAGCTGTCAATCTTCCACCGAAAGAACGATCGCTCTCAGTACCCTACTCAAGGTCACTACTACGCAAACCCACTGGATTCTCTTTATAGATCTATTCCCATCTCATTGTCAAAACCAGAGGAGTTACCATCATGCCCACTTACACATCAATCCATCTTGCCGAACGGCCACAGGACGCTGTTGTCGCCGGCAAGACCTTCACACCAAAACAGCAAGAAATCCCATCGGCGTCGTCCCTCAAAGATGGTGAGGTCCTCTTCCAGACACTTTACCTATCACTTGACCCAGCGATGCGCGGCTGGCTGAACCCGACGCGTTCTTACATTCCTCCTGTGGAGATTGGCGCAGTGATGCGCGGTAGTGGAATTGGCCTCATTGTCGCAAGCAAGAGCAAGAAGTTCCCGGTTGGCACATATGCGACTGGTATGTGCGGGTGGTCTGAATACTCCGTACTTAACGAGAAACATGTCGAATCACTGGATCTGCCAGAAGGTGCTGTGCCAACTGACGCGCTGGGCGTGTTGGGTATGACTGGTCTCACTGCCTACTTCGGTATCCTTGAGATTGGTCAAATCAAAAAGGGAGACTTTGTGGTTGTCAGCGGCGCAGCTGGCGCTACTGGAACTGTCGTTGGTCAAATCGCAAAGTTGAAGGGCGCAAAGGTTTTGGGTCTTGCTGGCGAGGACAGCAAGGTGTCGTGGCTGAAGGAGGAGCTTGGCTTCGACGAGGCACTGAACTACAAAGACCCCCAATTCGCGAAGAAGTTCAGAGATGCCACCAAAGACCTGATCGACGTCTACTTCGACAACGTAGGTGGAGAGATTCTCGACCTCGCTCTCTCACGAGCCAAGCCTTTCGCGCGGTTCGTCATGTGCGGTGCCATTTCAGAGTATAACAAGAAGAAGCCTCAGGGTCCAAAGGTACTTTACCTGTCAATGCTTGACATGCCGAATATGTTACTGACCTCCCATGCAGAACTACATGATGATCATCTCCATGCGTATTCGTATGCAAGGGTTCATCGTTTTCGACTTCGCAGACAAGTACGCGGAAGCAAGGAAACAACTTGCTCAATGGCTCTCAGAAGGCAAGCTCAAGCGGAAGGAGACAGTCATCAAGGGAGGTATCACCAAAGCGGAGGATGCACTAGTTGGATTGTTCGAGGGAAAGAACACTGGTAAGCATGTCTGGTCACAACTGGGGAGTGAAATCACTAACGACTACAGGCAAAATCATGGTGCAGGTGGCGGACCCAGAAGCTGTCAAGGCAAAACTGTAGAGGCGAGAGGAACATCAAATGAAACAAGTTTTTACTCTATGATATGCAGTCCTAGTCGGAGTGAATGTGCAACCAGTCAAGGCTGCTGAATTGTCTTTGACTTTCCATGCTCACGAGCAGAAAGTCAATAAGATCGAGTGCGCCTTCCTTTCCAGTATGTGAGCTCTTACGAGGGCTAATTGCAGAACTCGAGTGACTTGGAAGCGTGTACACTAAGGAATTTTCTCTATCTATTTGAGGCCGCAGAACGAATTCAAGCTGGTGTTGCCACGTGAATATCGCTGGTGTAAAGCCTAATCTTGATCGAGGCTAGCATGCTCTTGACTGTGCTATTCTTCCCAAGATGAGACCACTGCACCCCGCACCTCGCAAATCTAGTATCCAATGCCATAACTTGTTCCCTTTGTATTCGCAATGACCGAACTGCCACAATTTATCTACGACCAATTACCCCCCGGCCATATCCGTTTACTTACGCCCACATCTTCGTTATCCAAAGATGACCAAAGCTGGAGCCTACAGACTGTCAGCCTTGAGCAACCAGACCTTGCATATGATGCACTATCTTATGTTTGGGGATCACGAGCCGACTTATTCCCAATCACCTTAAATGGGCGCATCTCGTATGTGCACCGCAATCTACGTTCTGCACTTTCTTGCCTTGCTGAGCGAGGGAATGCTCGACCTGTACTGCCAATTTGGATCGATGCTATCTGCATCAACCAAGCGCACCACCAAGAAAAGATGATCCAAATCCGGGAAATGAACCGCATTTATCGACACGCAGCGAAGGTATGGGTGTGGCTTGGCATTTCTGAGCATCCAGAGCGTATCTCGGAGGCCATGGATTTGCTCGTTGTGAAGCTTGCCAAGGAAAATCGGATACTAGATCTTGACAGCATTCATCCTCCACTAAGATCAACGATCTGCCACCTCATGATGAACGATTGGTTCCGAAGACTTTGGGTCGTGCAAGAAGCGGCGTTGGCTCGAGAGATCAGCTTTATCAGTGGAGATGTCGAGTTGCAATGGTCAGACATGAAGGAGGCGATGGCTAACACAGAAAAATATATCCTGATGAACGAGCAATGCTCATCAACGACATTCTACGCTCGGTCGTGGGCGCAATTGTATTGGAATGACGCGGAGCTTCTTGGTGTTAGTCCTGCATCCATTTTGATGAATGTTGCGTCTCTTGTAGCAGAGACACAAGAATGTACTTGGCCCGAGGATCGTATCTTTGGACTGTTGGGCTTGGTGGATCAGGACGACTTGCTGGGCACTTCTCTTGATACCGAAATAGTTTATACTTCCTATCAAGATCTGTTCACGCGCTTCAGCGCTTACGTACTCACGGAGTACCCAACTCAAAACGGAATCGAATGGTGGAGATGGCTCAGTCTGGCCTTCGGACCTGAGAAATGTGAGGGTCTTCCATCTTGGGTCCCGGACCTTCACGCTATCAGTAAGACGATACATTCAGGAGCCGACTTGGAATTTAGAGTACCTTCTTATCAAGCTGCCACTAGGTGGAACAACAAACCACGAGGCGGCCTGAAAATTGGGCAGTTAGTACTCCGAGGTAGAATCTTGGACGAGGTTGTTACTGTATTTGAACCGATACCCATGGATGGTGGATCTTATCTGGGTGGGTCTTCAGCTAGACAGAACGAGATACTGATGGCTGTGGCGAAATGGGAGGAGAAATTGGCTCATGCCGTAATGCATAGTCTGAGTTTCGAGACGAGACAAGAAGATTGTGTAGGTCTCAATCGTGACATTACCCTCGATACGTACTGGCGTACATTGATCGGCAACAACGCATCTGTGCAGGATGAAGCGGTCATGCAGGATTGGTATGATGACTTCCGAGCCATAGGCCGAAGCTTTAGGAAGATCGACACTGCTTACGAAACTGAGAGGTAATACAATCTCTCGTGATCCAGATCACGATTATGGATGCATATCACTAACGCAGCTCAGATCGTATACGAGTCTACAACATCCGGAGACGCACACGGCGGAATCGCGTTGGCAAGAGGCCTCTAGCCAAAACAAGCGATACAAGAACGCCTGTGACTTTTTAGTTCTCATGAGCATCCTTCACTATAAGCAACTATTCGTAACTAGGGCAGGACGACTTGGATTCACGACGACAGGAGTGCGGCCAGGTGATATGCTCTCTGCATTAAATGGATCACCCGTACTCCACGTTCAAAGACGCGTACCTACCGAAGATAATGCAGAGATGATGGCTTTCGAGTTCGTAGGAGGCGCATACGTACACAGCCTGATGAACGGAGAATCGGATGATATAAATGCAAACGAAGAGGATTTGATATTTGTGTAGTGTCATCAATGGTTTTGAGTGGGAAACTGCCAACGTGGCAAAGTTTCGATGAAAATGGGGGTGACAGAAAGAAGCGCAGGAACTTAATGAGGTGCATCACTTAGTCCACAAAAGCATATGATATGGTGGGTTGATACGTAATACCAGGGTTCGAAGTTCCTGCCAAATTCCGATTAAGAGTAAGAGGATATAAGAGATGGATTTATCAAATGGTACCTGCAGAGACGCCCCCGCGCTAGCCCCACGAGCCATGGCACGTGCGCTAAACTTTCAAAGGCCGCTGCCATTCCCTTCCCCACTCAGTCTGATCAAACTTCGGCCCTCATCCTGTCAAGGCATGTTATGCTTCGAGCCCTCTCACGATCGATAACACGAACCATGGCCTCCAACGAGCCCGCCAGCGTCCCCATCCCCAAGAATGGCGTCGACTACCGTGGCAAAGTGGTGCTTGCGCCCATGGTGCGCTCCGGTGAGCTGCCCTCACGCCTCCTCGCACTCAAGTACGGCGCCGACCTGGTCTGGGGACCCGAGACCATCGACCGCGCCATGATTGGCACCACCAAGAGACTCAATCCACACACGCAGACGCTGGAGTTCTCGCGCCTGCCCACTTCAAAGATCAAAAACCCCACGCTCGATCCCGAGAACCGCGAGAGCGTCATATACCGCATACATCCAGAGCTGGAGAAGGGAAAGCTCATATACCAGATTGGCACGGCGAGCCCGGAGCTGGCAGTGCAGGCAGCCAAGATGGTGGCAGCGGATGTCGCGGGCATTGACGTTAACTCCGGCTGCCCCAAGCCCTTCTCCACATCTGGTGGTATGGGCGCAGCGCTGCTGAGGACGCCAGATCTGCTTTGTAACATCTTGACAAGTTTGGTTGAAGAAGTAGGAAAGCCATTCGAGATCGGCATCAGCGTCAAGATCCGAATCCTAGACACGCCTGAAGAAACCGCGGCACTGGTGAAGAGACTTGTGCGCACCGGCATCACGGGTCTCACCGTACACTGCCGAACGACACCCATGCGACCGAGGGAGCGCGCCATCAGACATCAACTCAAGATGATTGGAGAGATATGCCACGAAGCAGGCGTCGCATGCCTCATGAACGGCGACGTCACATCGCGCACCGAAGCCTTCAAGCTCGCAGAGGAGTTCAACGTCGACGGCGCAATGATTGCAACCGAAGCCGAAAAGAACCCCAGCTGCTTCCGACCCGACGCAGAGGGCGGCCCTCACGAGTGGCGGTCGCAGTGGAAGACCGTTGTCACCGAATACATGCGTTTTGCACTACAAGTGGAGAACCGCTGGGGCAACACAAAGTATCTGCTCAGTCAGATGATACCTGGGAAGGAAAAGGCATATGCGGCTATGAACAAGTCAAAGTGCTACACAGACGTCATCAAGGCGCTGGGCTTGGAGAATGTGGATGACTTGTTGCAACAGGCAAACACTGTTGACGAGCATCTGGGTATACCCATGAACGAATCGCGCGCTTCCAAGCGGGCGAGAGTCAAGGAAGCCCAGAAGTCCGACGGAGATACTCAGAAGACAGAAAAGCGCAAGGAGCGGGAGGAAGAAGAGCCCGAAGCTAAACGCATCAAGGTACCTGAGGTGGAGCCTGAAGCAACTATGGCCCTTCCTCCACAGGAGATGACAGCTCCTGCTGCGCTGAGCGTATGATTCATGTCACGATATCTGGGTTAGGCGCGTATCTATTTGGGCATTCCAGGCGTATTAAGCATTTACAGAGGCGGGAGGAATCACTCTCGGATGCCGACGGTCAAGGCTAGGGACTTATGAAATCACACACCAATCTACTCTACACCTTTCCCCTACCATGTCGTGATGGTTCTCCAAAGCACTGCGTTGGAGTGAACTCCAGTTACCTAACAAACGTGATGAAAGGAGACCGGCCAAGTAGAAAACACTGTCGTGAGGGCTATCTGGAGGTATGCCACTAGGACTAAATTTGAGCACACTGACATCAAATGACTATCATATTCATTGCTGGTGCCTTACGAAGCTTCCTCACGTCGTGCGTCGCACTGCCACTAGCACAATAAGATTGTGGACCGTGGATGGCCAAGACTAATTAGCTGCGAGCATCGCGCCAACTAGAATGCCTTAGGCTTGCTTTCCCCGCCTTCCAAAACTCACCGGCTGCATTTCACAGCCTCAACGTGCCTACGATCCAGACACAGCATCTGAGCACGCCTCCACAAGCGGAACTCTTCGAATGCACGGATGACGTGGCGCGATTCTGGCCCCCAGTTGACGCAGACAAAGCTCCGCCTCGATGCAGAGCCGCGGCCCTTTGAAAATGTCGAATGATCGCTTCCTCCGTCCCGTCTCAGTTACGACCACACACCCTGAGACTCTGGGGCTACTGCATCGTTTGCCAGTTTGTCAAATGAAGATGAATTAATAGTTTTTCTGTGCTTTAATATCAAATTATCACGCACAGCCATTGTAATGGCCAACGAAGGCGTCGATACAGTCCAGATGGCGACCCTCGCCGAGGCTTCCACGGCCAACAAAACCTCCGTTGCTGCGACCTCAAGGACTATCACTCCGAGCCCAGCCATTTCGAAAGACGAAGGGCCGTTGATTGGATCTTGGCTGTGCGCCGATGGTAGAACATCTCTTGTCAGGGTGCCGTTTGCAGGTGTCATTAATTCTCAATAGGCGAGTATCGCGAATACATCGAAGCGCTGAGCGGCTCCAATCCTGGCCTGAAGAAAGCCGATCCAAACAATGAAAATGGACCGCTGATGAACGGCAAAGCGCTTGTTGCGCTCTTGGATGCACCCAACACTGGAGTACCTGGTTTCCAAACGACAGAATTCAAGAGCCAGAAAGACCTTCGCAAGCACTTTCAGACAACATCGCATGACCATAACCGCCGGCGAATCTACCTTATGGAAGGACTGGCTCCTGATTACATCGCAACTGTCGGGGGTCACTTCTTCATGGATCCTACATTTTTCCAGCGACAGGAGAGGACGTGCGTCTGGAGCAACGACTTTACACCAGTGAGCGATGCATTGCCTCAACCCAGTTTACTAGACCCAAAGCAGGCTTTCCATCTCCAATACTGCGAATTGAGACAATTCAACAAGGCACTTGAGAATCGTTATTTCTTCTGTGAACGAACGAGACGGCATGTTGGCATGACAGCGTCGCGCCTGAAAGAGGAGAGCACGGTAGGTATATTGCGACGCAAAGTGGGGTGGTGGTCTCGCGAGACTAAGAATGGGGGCTGGGATGGTACGTGATTTCATACTGTCGACCGTAAGAAGGCTCTCTGGGTGCCCCTCCGCTTTGAAAACCGGCTGTTCGTTCTGAGGACGATCAAACCAAGCTGTGGCTCTAATGTCTTTTGGCTGACCCGCTTAGCTGTAATCCTGTGTGACCCTCAACTATTTCATCTCTCTCCTGCGCCCAAAGAAGTTGTTCCCGGCGACGGCACACTGCGCCCGATCAGCAACGTCCGCGAAGAGCTTAAAAACACACCTTTCCAAGACGGCTATGTCGACTTTATCCCACCTGTACCTCATGATAAGATTAGGGATAAGGAACAACACCAGCATAAGTCGATGCTGCGCGACATGCTTCACTACTACCAGCAGCACTCTGACTTGTTTTCACAAGAGGAGTGGGCTACGCCCGAGACATCAGCAATCTATCTGAAGAAGATCGTTGCTGCGCATTATCTTCAGCTTGTTGACTATATCAAAGCGATGCTACCCTCGTTAGAACTTCGGCTTACTACGGCATGGGTCGAAGAGCAAGGCCAATGGAAGAGTCTACAAACCATCTCACGTCGGTGCGGCAACTACCGCGACGATATCGAGGACGCAATGCTCAGTCTTGGCTATCCTTTAGATGGTCAGGTGAATAGCTCTGCCAGGTTGCAGGCGTCAACATGGAAAGATTGCGAGAAAGACTTTCAATACGTCTACTTCCGGCTCAAGATTCTAAAAGAACGTGCTGATAACCTCATGCAAGCCATGACCGGACTGGCATCAATTGCTGGCAATCGTCAAAACCTGGAAGAGGCCAAACGAGTCAAACGACTCAACCTCCTTGCCCTACTCTTCATTCCACTGGCATACACAAGCAGTTTATTCAGTATGCAAGACAACTATGCACCAGTGAGTTATGTATGCATCAAAGGCCCGTGAAACATACGCTGATATATTATGTCTGTCCTCAGAACCGAAGCGACTTCTGGGTCTACTGGGTCAGCGCCATAGGAGTCGTCGCCTTTACTGCTGCCATTACCTGGGTCTTGGACAGCGCTCTAAACGACGAAGCGCAGTGGACATGGAAGCCGATTCGCTCTCTCAAGTTCTGGGACAATGAACAACCCGTGCCGGGGAAAGTGACGAGAAAATCGACCGGCCTCTACCGATTCTAGCTGGTTCATTCAATCGCAAAAATCACACTGTCCATACTGCGGTTTCGGTAGGTCATGTAATCTTGATCCGTGTCGTTGTGATGCGGCGCCCGAAGACACAATTACCTGTTGTTCGGAAGAGCATGCAAAGACCAGTTCGCAAAGATCTGGAAGGGATGGAAAGACGTTCTATGACGATAGAAGAAGGAAGTTGTCGTCTCTCTCTACTCGATTCGAGTCACCGGTGTATGAGTTGCTAAACGAAGTCTCGAACTAGCGCATTGAGATACCACTGAAGGTGACCGGATTCCAGGTCCGTCGGACTAGAGCCAATGGTGTTCCGGGAATGTGGCTGCACTAGATCTTGGCCCATAGTGCTCTGCCGCTCTACCTAATTAGCCAATATCCGTAGGGCTGGCTAGCGTCCTAAACAGTAGAACCATATAAATGAGTTCTTTGCCTAGACTTATGGTTGTGTGAGTTTTGGCGATTCTATAGGGTCAACCTTTCTTAACCATGCATCTCTCTGTTTTCCTTCCATTCTTGGCTCTAACAGCAGCAACTCCGCTACTGCCACACTCACACCAACCCAAATCCAACATCAAATGCCCCATAATCTTCGACGGTCGCATCGCCTCCAACCTGACTCTCCAGTCTTTTGACACAGCTCAAGGATCCACCCCTTACAATCCCGACTTCGTCAAAGGTGAGAACCGTACCTGGTCCTCCATCCTTCTCTTCCCTTCACCCAAAACCGCCCCGCAATCCCGTTTCGACAATCCGCGTCAACACAAGCCCCTCGAAGTGACCATCGATGACGGCTCGTTGTTTCGTGCGGGCGAAAACCTGCAGACTGGCTTCCGCCGTGCAGGTCTTCTGCTGAAAGACGACCAGAATGACGCTGGTGCTGATGCTTCAGACAAGGGTATTGTGACGTTTCATTGGAGCATTAAACAAGACGAACGGAGGCCGCTGAATCTGAGTCACGAGTATATGAATGTGTGGCATGAGAAGGCTGATTACTCGGGCAACCAGTTCATGTTCGTTGGTGGTGTTGTGCTTGTTGGTGATGGTGGGACGGGTGTGGACACGAAGCGGGAAAGGGAGACTTGGAAGATCCAGAATGCGAAGAATGAATTCATCTTCACGACGAAGATTTCGAGGAGGGAATGGCAAAATTTTGGAGTGCAGTTGGATTATGTGCGGAAGTAAGTATCTTGCATTTGCTCATACCATGAGGCTCGATTGATTGTTGGGAAAGCTGACGAGATGTATAGTACGATCAAGGTTTATTACTCCACAGGCGACAAGCCGTTGAAAGCGGTCAGCAAGGCTTTACCAAATGACAATGCTGGAGGAGGTCAGCTGCAGATCGGTATTGCAAAGAAACCTACAGAGACAGAGACGGTGGTATTCGATGGGTACCAAGAGCACATACCACTGCGCGGTGAAGGACAGATTTATGGAGGCATTTTCGTAGAAGATAGCTCGGCTGGGTGCGTGAGTATGTGAGTTGCGCAGAACAGTGTCAGGTGCGTGGCCATATATTGGTGAACGTATGTTACCGATTGATAAATCCTAGAGAAATGGGATGAGACCAGGGGTTGTAAGGCAAAGAAAAATGGAATCGTAATTTAGTATATACATAAGAAGTGACCAGGAAAGAAAAGGTAGGCGGAAGTAGGCATCTTAGTGAACCATACTCTTTCCAATCTCACTTTCCCAGTTGTTTGCTCTTTCAAACCCATTTGAATAGCTCTGGTAGTCCATCATAGCCTGCATGACCTCGTCTCTTGATGTTACGACAAATGGCCCGTATTGTACAATGGGCTGATCGAGGGGAAGACCAGCGACGAGAATGAATCTCGACTCCTTCTCGGCGCCCTCTTCGACTGAGGCTTCGATGCTGTCGCCGTTGCTGTCGAAAACGACGTTGTGGTATTGTTCAACAGGTCGCGATACGCCGTCGGACGAGAAGATGGTGGTGCCGTTGAGGAGATAGGCGAAAGCGTTCCAGCCCTTTGGTAGGGGCTGCTTGACTTTGCCACCGGGCTGGACTGTGAAGTCGAGCAGCCAAACGGGGGTGTATGCCAACTCCTTCAGACTCTCGGTGCCGTAGGCTTGTCCGCTGATGACCTTGACGTGCACCTTGCCATCGTCGGCAGTCGTCTCAGGGATCTCCTTGGCTCGTAGGTCTCGGTAACGCGGTTCGCACGACTTCAGTTCCTTGGGCAGGTCGACCCAGAGCTGCATTCCAACGTTGGGCGCACCGTCTTCGTTCTGGCGTGGCATCTCAGCGTGGACAATGCCGCGGCCGGCTGTCATGAACTGTAGATCGCCCTGCTCGATGGTTCCCTTGTTGCCTGCAAAGTCTTCGTGGTCGACAGCGCCCGAGAGAAGATATGTGATGGTTTCCTGGCCTGTACGAATCGAGAAGTCAGTATAGTGCTCGCAGATGTACTAGGCATGAGAGAAGGGGAAGTTGCATACCTCTGTGTGGGTGATCTGGGAAACCTGCGCCTGGTGGAATGGCAAAGTGGTCGAGCATGAGGAATGGGGAGAAGTTGCGGAGCTTTGGAGTGCCGACACTCCTCCTCACTTTGGCTCCCGCGCCTTCGGACTGCTCAATCGCAAGGAACGACTTCGCGATCTTGCGGGGCGCATCGGTCGTAAAGGCCTCGTCGGGGATGACGGGCAGTCCGCGGAACATGGTCGTCATGTCTTGGGTGGTGTTGTACAAGGGCTTGGTGGTCTTTGCAAGGGATGTGACGTGTTTGAGTGACTGTGTGAGTCTCGAAAGCATGTACTCGTTGTTGTAGACGGCAAATGCAATTGCGATGAGGGCGATGAAGATGGAGGAAAGCGTCTTCATGGGTCGGGAGGGGGCGCTTTATGCAAAACGCGACTAGGGTGACGAGAATGTTCGAAGATCGGTCCAGGGCAGTTGGGCGTGGGTGCCATCGTGGGCTTGCCTGGTTGGTAAAGGTTTAACAATCCGGTGGGTGTTTAGGTGAGGCTTGGCAGGGAAGGGCTGCTTATGTCGAGCATGACCAAGCACTACTAATGGGAAGGTGGGGCCAGCCGCCCATGGTCGAGTTTTCCCTGGCCAATCAGCGACTGGGCAATGACGGAATGCCTTCCGTCGTGTGTCGACCTTCAGCCCTGTCTCTTTTGCTCCCATCGCCCGTAAACAAGGTAGCAATTCTCCCTCAGTCTCAGCGATCCCTTTTTGTCTGTCTCCACGGCACGTCGAAACTACCGATTAACTCTATCCTGTATGGGCTTGCACAGACCGTTATGGATTTGCGACACATCTATCCTTCACGGGGTTTTGTCATCTCGACTTTCGTGCGCTTTAGAAGATCGGAAAGAATACGATGTGATGACTGCTGCACACGAGCCGGCAGACATAGAGCTTCAACACACAAAGAGATCGTGGAAAACAATGGCCGGTGATGCACCAAAATGACATGCTTGTTCACCCGAGTATATGATCGTAAGGAGCCTGTACACGGTGTTATGGGATGGCATGTGTCGCATCGGTGACAGGACTGATACTGAGTACATGATGGATGGTTAGCAAAAGCTCCACTACGACCAGAGGCTCGCGACAACACTCCCGGATGACCATGGTGAACGGTACAGATCGAGTATGGACAGTGTGGTCATAGATGACCTTCCAACTCAGACCAGCTGGGGACCAGAGTTGGTCAACTTGCAAGATCATTATGCTAGAGTGGGTTGACGGCAAGATGAGAACCCTGTAGAGTACTTCAGCTTGCTCCGATCATGATTGGAATTTACCTAGGTAAGCCTTGAGCTCCGCGGTGACCTGCGGATAATGGAGAATTGTTACTCTTTGGGTCTGCCTCCAGGTGTGTAGGATGCACCATCTACTTGACGTATCTTACAGTTGGCCAGTCGTGACTTGAAAGCAAGGGTGGGGGTGAACCTTGGGAGGACTTCGAAACCCCACTCGCGCCATCTTTCCAGCGCAACGCCGCTATCGATAGCGCCGCGCATGTGAGGGGTAGGTGAGAGATGGGGATATGGAAAGCGGATCTGGCGAGAAACTAGGATATAATACCATTCGATGTAATGTGATGCTTCGTTGCAAACCACCGCAAACATCTTTCATTCCTACATTCATACCTCAAAAACATCCAGCATCTATCAACAACACCACCTGTACTGTTTGCTTACCTCATAGACCTACTAAAAGGCTCAACATGCCTAGCGCCGGCGATGCTCCTCCCATTCTGGACTTCTCCAGTTCGTAGGCCCGAACTATGCTGAACTTGTTCTGTTATAGTCACCGCTAACAACTACCAGAATTCTACCAGAGTGATGCGACTTCCAAGAAACAGCTTGTAGAAGAAGTGCGAAACTGCTGTCTGCACAATGGCTTCTTCCAGATTACCGGACATAACGTACCCATCGAGTTGCAGCAGAAGATGATGGACTGGAATAAGAAGTTCTTCAATCTGCCATTAGAAGAGAAGAACAAAGTAAACAAGGGTAAGTAGAGCGACCTTTGCACATGACGTCTTGTTGATACCTTTGTCTAGATACATCAAACACATGGAACCGCGGTTACGAGCTGCTCAAATCCCAGATGTTGGAAGAAGGAACATCGCCAGAGCTCAAAGAAGGATACTACATCGGCGATGAAATTCCCAAAACACATCCCTACTTTCTCAACAAAAGACTCAACTCTGGCCCAAACATGTGGCCCTCGGAGTCATCTCTACCAGACGTGCAAGACTTCAAGAACACATCACTAGAGTACTACGCCCAAGTCGTACAGCTCGCAAAAGATATCCTAAAAGTACTCGCTCTGACCCTCGATCTATCTGAAGACTACTTCGACGAATACGCCAGCGGCGCAGTAGCAACAATGCGGCTCCTCCACTACCCCTCGCAGCCACCCGACAGCCCAGCAAAACTCACTCGTGGAATCGGCGCACACACAGATTTTGGCTGCATAACAATCTTACTCCAAGATACTGTTTCTGGTCTTCAAGTCTACGACTACACGACAAAAGAGTGGCTCGATGTAACCCCCACTCCTGGCGCTTTCGTCGTGAACCTAGGTAACTTGATGATGCGATGGAGCAACGATCGTTACATATCCAATCTCCATCGCGTCATTAACGTGAGTGGCGAGGAGAGGTACAGCATTCCTGTCTTCTTCTCTGGAAACCCGGATTATGTGGTTAGTTGTCTGCCAAATTGTAAGGCGGACGGGGAACAACCAAAGTGGCCTCCGATTACAGTTGAACAGGCAATTTTGGGTGGGTACAAGGATTCTTATGGACGGGCGGAGAAGTGGAAGAGAGATGAAGAGGCGAGAAAGAAAAGCGAGACCGTTGTTGGGGTGCAGGAGGTAGCCGTTGCTTAGTGCTGGAGAGCCAGGCCATGAGTGGAAGATTGTTACGATCGCGTCATTTTCTGAGAATGTCGTTAATGATATCATTGATCTGAGTTTGTGTCCTATGGTTATACATGATATGACGATGTTCACGTTGCTCTTCTATCTCGCTATCATACGCAAGTAGCCGGCAGAATCTAGCCGTTCATCGACGTGGGTCGGCAAATACTGGCCGCAGTTTTCGCCCCCAACTACGTGTATGTAAGATTATCAACGTGCTCGAAAGCTTCGCATTGGCTCAACTCAACTCCAAGCGAAGAGCAAACATTCCTGCGTTCAATCTATGTCCAATCGGTATGTTATCGGCCCTTCGGTCATGCTGTGGACCTTCCAATCTGCATGTTGGTGGCCTATTAATAGCTCGCGGGTAGTAGCGAGCGCATCTTGTACATATTGACCTTAGAAGGACTCTATACTTAGACATTCGCTTTACCAGACGCTTAAGAGTTAGTATCTGGTACCGACCTGCCACCTGTCAGGGTGCACGAGGCCTGCCGATCTAGGTTCGAGTAGGATGAAGGCAAGGTTTGACTGGTCTGATCGTATAGAATTACACTACCATCAAGAAACACATGCATGCGAGATAGCCCAAGAGTGTGATTCAGAATTGAGACGCATATAGGGATCATTGACATCGTCTTTTGAGTATGTTTGGCCGTGGGTTTGGGTGCACGAAGGATGATAGCGACGGACTAATGACCGGACCATCCCGAACTCGTTACCAGAGAAAGAGTAGAATGCCTTGAAAGCGGCATCGCGTCGGGCGAGCGCTGACGGTGTCATAGCAGCATTAGAAGTTCCGGGGTGAAATGAGTGACAGTGATATTTGAGACATGCTCCACAACATCTGTCGGCCAACATCTACATTTCCACACGGCCGCCTGAGATATCAGCCCAGCTTATTCCATGGAGATGGCCGAGACCACTAGTCTATACCATCGCCATCCATGTGCTGCTCTCGAAGCAGTGCAACGTACTGGAGCAGGAAAGTACGTACTCGTCACTGGTGCGGCGAGAGATATTGGCCGGACAATTGCTCTATCATGGGCAAAAGCAGGGGCTGCAGGCATCGCAATCTGCAGTCAAAATGCAGAAGATCTAGAGCAGGTGATCGCTGAGCTCAGAAGGCTGAACCCGGCGGGAAAGCTTTTTGCTACAGCCTGCGACACCACAAGATCAGCAGATGTCACCAAACTATTCCTTGCTATTAGAGAGCAGTTTGGGAAGCTGGATATAGTTATAGCGAACGTCGGTACCGCACATTCCAGCACGATAGGGGAGACGGACGACAACGACGAGTGGTGGGCCGATATGACGACGAACTTCCGCAGCACACATCTCCCGGCCCA
Organism: Alternaria alternata; assembly: GCF_001642055.1. NCBI lineage: Eukaryota > Fungi > Ascomycota > Dothideomycetes > Pleosporales > Pleosporaceae > Alternaria > Alternaria alternata. Next base: position 142,498 of record NW_017306212.1, read on the forward strand.
CCAATACATCCGTACGTTTGGTCCAGCACCCACTGGAACGTTCATATCTATCACATCTGGAACGGATACCGTCGTAAGCTCTGGCCTCTCTTCGCACCAGATCGCGAAAGATGCCGATCGCCGCCTCATAGAGTTCCTCAACACCGAATACCCAGAGATGAAAGCATTTTCGCTTGACGTTGGAAGCATAAGAACGGAGAGAATGTTCGACATGTTCGAGCCATTCGCATTCGATAATCTGGAGCTCATTGGGATGTTTTCGGTGTGGTTGGGTGGAGGGAGAGCGGACAAGCTCAAGGGAACCTGTGTACATGTTACATGGAATGTGGGGGAGTTGGAGAAGCAATCAGAAAATCTCTCGAGGAAAGACTCATTATTGGGCTGAAAGAGAGGTCTAGCGGGGGCTGTAACGACGGGATAGCGGCGTCTTGCAGAACTCAATGGCAGCAGACGTAGAAGGCTTGATGGTCAGTCAGCGGAGCGCTGCACGGAGAGATTTTGTGAGGCAAGAGCAACGTGCGGACTTGGATGTAGAACCGGCACTCATGCCATGTCAAGGTTACTCGATGAGTATGGTCTAGGTTCTCAGTAGTTCTAGGGCTATACTTCCATGATTGTATGTACTGGCCCGGCCAAACGTCTCTCAATCTCCTCCCAGGAAGCCATACGTCGCTTGTCTTGACTCCACAAGGTTCCTTGAACACCGTGTGTCCATATCCAACCATCACACAGTACGACGTCGTCTTCGTCGCCGTAGAAGCTCACTGGTACATCCACTTCCCAAATGCGTACTGTATCGTTGTCTTTCCAACTCCGCGTCCCCTGAGGTGTCCGATGATTTGAGTTAACATCAACTAGAACAGTGTCCAAGCTTTTGCCATTGTATGCTGTAAATATAATATCGATGTCCTTGGCTTCCAGATTGACGGGTCGCATCATGACCAGCATTCGTAGTGACGGTATCTTGAGGCAGAAAGCTACCTCAACATCCGTGAGCTCCTGAGCAGTGATAGCCAGCCATTTCAAGTTGGGTGGTGGGTGTCGGAAGTAATTGAGCACGTCGTAGCTGATGATCAGTTCTTCCAGATGCGGCATGTGTATGAAGACATTATTCTCAGTGACATGCGGTCTCATCTGCTCGATTTCGGTTGGTGTCGCATAGATCGGAGACAGGTCTAAAGCCAGCCTCCTGAGTGTAGGTCCAATCAAATCGCAGAGGTCGATGATCTGTGGCAGTCGCACCAAAGGCGTATAGTTGCCTTCTATCAACCTTTGCACCTTCGATGGTGAGACGAAGAGAGATGTGATATTTCGTAAGACCTGAGCTTCCGCAAATAATTCGTCGTTACGCCCAGCTTCTCCATAATCAAGAGCTTGTGGATGATGCCCGAGATGCAATCCCAATGTTCTACGAAAACGAGCGTAGGTCGTGCAGCTATCCAAGTATAGACAGTGTGAGTAAAGATACTTTGTCGCTATGAGGTAAGTACTGCGCGATACTAGTGTGAGCGCGCGTAATGTCTTGGTGACGATGCCTGATGGCTCGTATGCTACGGGCTGCTGCTGTCCGTTGCGGGTACCCACAAGTTGATCGAGGACAGTGAGAAACAACTCCAAAGGTAATTTCGCAAATCCTTGCTGCAGAACTGTGTGGGGTCCAGTTTGATTCGTCATCTTGCTAGTAATGTGGGAACTGATGGACGCGAGGCGGGGAGGAAGAATGGAAATTGATGAAACAATCCTTGGATCGAGCACATAGACGCTTACGTCATCATCTGTTATTTGTTATTTGGTATGAACGGCCACTAGCTTACAAGCACCTGGGTACTGATTACACGAATACGCTTACGTCATGTCCTGCCTCATCAAGAAAGATCGCACCATGCCAGCAACAGCATACTGCGCAAACGAAAGCAGCGTTAGAGCCTCGGAGACCGTGGCTTCCGCATCCCCACGAAACGAAACCGCAGTGTAGATCATTAGAGCGCGGGCCGTTCGGAACGGGCGAAAGCACGTCCGAGGATTCATGTGGGGAGAGGCGGAACTTGGCATGCCATCACTCCGCTCTCTTCACCATTCCGCTCCTATCACCACTCCGCTCCAACTAGCAACTACGTTTTGATCTCTTGATTTCTTGTGAGACAGGGTTTCTGGCCCACACGGTCCTTCTTCTGTCTGCGTGCAGGGCTGCTTGAGAGCGGTACTGCGGCACGATGCGTCGCCATGATTCCGGACGGAGCCATCGACGAACGAAGGGCTTTTTAGAGGCCGGTCTCCACATTCCGAGCATGTATATAGCGCGCAGCCCTTGATTTGAAACTATGATCTGCCGTTGTGCATATTCACCGGGAGCCGAGTATCCTGTTTGAACGAGATCAGTGCCTCTCAAAAGTGCAAGCTCAGTGAAATCAAGACACCATGTCGCTTCAGCGAGGCATTGTAATCGCGGTCCTGGTTGTACTGGCCTACATCGCCAAGGTATGATAACCCAACCTGATCTCCTTTCACTGAAGGCTGACGGAGTACAGGTCGTGTGGGCAGGGTATACATCCCCACTTGCAAAGCTACCAGGGCCTTGGTACTCAAGATACACCAACCTCATCCTTCGTTACCAGGTCCTCTCAGGCAGGCGGATCTTCTACGTGGACAAGCTTCACCAGCAATATGGCGGTGTCGTACGGATTGCACCAAACGAGGCCGCCGTTTCGGACACAGGAGGTGTGACTCAGATACATAAGATTGGTGGCGGGTTTTTGAAGTCAGACTTCTACTCGGTCCTTGTGCCAACTGATACACCTGGAATTTTCGCTATGCGCGACCCACATGCCCATGCCGCCCGAAGGAGGCTGTTCGCCCGAGCCTTCAGTAATAGCAGCTTGAACAGCAACTGGGATGTAGAAGTTAGACAAAAAGTGGGTTTAGCTGTCCAAAAGATCCGCCAGGATGCTTCTGGTTCATCGCAAGGGGCCGATATCTTCAAGTGGTGGACGCTCATGACGACCGATGTGATTGCACATCTTTGTTTCGGAGAAAGCTTTAACATGCTTGAACTGGGAAAGGTATGTGATCTACTTCGGCCTCATGATAATATAGCTAGACAGTCTGACAAACAGAACAGCAAACACCCTACATTGACGCTATCCAGGCCGCGCTGCTTGGATCGGTGTTGCGATCCGAACTACCGATCGTATACAATATCCTTCGGCTCATACCCTTGAAGCGAATACAGACCATGGTAACCACTGATGATGTCGTATATGGATACGGCCGGCGTGCGATCGAGAATATGCGCAACCGCAACGGGAACGCTATGAATCTCTTTGGTCAGATGCTGGCTGCTTGCGAAAATAACGAGAAGGTTTCACTAACAGACAAGGATATTCGGGAGGAAGCGGGAAACCTCATTGTTGCGGGATCAGACACCACCGCAGTCACCCTGACCTATCTCGTCTGGGCAGTTCTAAAACAGCCGGACCTGCAGACTCGCCTCGAGGACGAAATCGCACACTTAAGCGATGAACTGACCAAAGAAGAACTTGAGAACGCGCCTCTTTTGAACAGCGTCATTGAAGAGACGTTGAGGCTCTATGGTGCTGCGCCTGGAGCGCTACCTCGAACTGTTCCCAAACAAGGCACAACCATAAATGGATATCACATTCCCGGCGGTGCTGTAGTCAGTACCCAGGCTTACACAAATCACCGAGACCCATCAGCCTTCGCCGACCCACTTCGATTCGATGGTCTGCGATTCCTGAACAAACCTACCCTGTCAGCCCATCAAAAAGCGTCATACATGCCGTTCGGAGGCGGCTCGAGGGTGTGTATTGGCATTCATCTCGCATACATAGAGCTTCGCTTAGCAGCAGCTCTCTTCTTCCGACAATGTCGTGGCGCCAAAATTTCCGAATGTATGAAAGACGAGATGATGGAGATGGACAATAGGTTTTTGATCTCTCCTGTAGGACACCACTGCTACATCACCTTGAAATGATCAGCGACAGTGTGTATATTCTATTATCGGGATTGAAAAACCGCCTTCATTTCCTGGTAATTGTGCGGCGAGCGAAGTCGCACGTAGTCGGATGAAAGATAACAAATCGTCAATACTATTACATGAAACTCAGTCAACATACACCAGACAGCAAGCAGAATTACTAGAGACATTCAAGTTCCTATTGCTTCATAAGCCCCAAAGTTGTCTTCTGTGAAGGAGCATCCTACTGTTTCACCAACTCAAGAACCAGGCAACGCCGATCGTAGCTTAGTATGCCAGCGGACAGGACACTTAACAGCTTCCTTGCAATGCTATCCTCTCACGGTAGGCCGAACCTGATGAGCTTATGTAAGCTTCAGGCCGGAAAGTGTCTGTAAGTGTCTTACAAACCTTCACAGGCGGCTCGTATGTAGCTAAGCCTTCGTCTATTTCATCGACATAACCCTCCTTTCAGTCGCAAAATGGAGTGCGGAGGGCCATAAACTCTGGTGCGAAGCAGGCATGTACTTCTTCAATACCCAATTCCCTCAGATTACTCATTGTCGTCCTGGTCGTCGTCAGATCCAGATTCAGGTTCAGAATCCGTATCAGAAGGGACGGGCTGGACTCCATCCTCGGGATGAAGTTCAATCCACTCCCGTATCACGCTTTTCGCCTCTTCGAACTCCCAATCACTGCGCAAGCTCTCTCTTAGTATAAAAAACATACGTCTAGCCAGCATCGCCTCTGGTGCGAAGGCATAGAGCTTGTACTTCTCGGACGCGTTGTCAAGAAATACTTGCTTCAACATTCTGTCCTCATCTGTAACAGGCTCAACATCCGCCACACATTCTCCGTCCTCTTTGTCGCTATCCATATCTTCCGGTGTCCAAAGCCAGAATGGTGCTCTATAGGCCATGAATTCAGGCGCAATGATAGCTGAATCCCAATCGATGACACCCGTGATATCCACTTCAGTCTCGTTACGCACCTCCGCCAGAAGGTTGTAAGGCTTGAGATCGCCGTGAACCAGAACACACGGGCCGTCTAAGAAGCCGCGCATTTCCAGAGCTCTTGAAATTGTTTCGAACCCGTCCCAGACTTCTTCGAAACAAAATCCAGTGGACCTTTCCCATGCGCGCCACCGCTCGCATTGCTCCAAAAGATGATCGATAGGCTTGCGTGCCAATGCCGGCTTGCATGTTGGCTGATCGTCATAAGCTGGTGCACAGAATGTGTTGACGCAGATCGGGGAAGTGGATGACTGCGAAAGATTTTCGGATGATATATCACCAGTAGGGCCTTCGACTGAGGCGATGATGGAAGCAAGATTGGTGACATGCTTGGCAATGCACTGCTTTTGCTGCATATTGAGGTGGTTCCATAAGTCCAGACCAAGATTACGGCCAGGGAGGCGCGTCTGAATCATGTACGGTCGTTCGCACATATTCGTGGTCGTAAGGTCATAGCTGAAGACCTTAGGAATCGGCAAGGGTAGCCGTGAGCCGACCGCCTCCAAAATTGAAACTTCGTGCTTCATTTTCTTGGCCATATGAGTATCCGAATCGTCGCCGCTGAAACTCATACGTGGGATGCGCACGATGTACGAATCGAACTTTGCGACCGATTTCTTCTTGCGTACGCCCAAGAAGCAAGTCAAGAACGAGTGCAATCCAAACTTCTTTGGATATGATGCTATCGTGACTCCAATGACTCGGTTATATGTGCCACCCGTCATCTCATAGATCGCGATATCCTTAAGGCTTCGGCGAAAATGTTCCGTGACGAATTCAGCAACTTTGTGCTGGAAGGTCTCGAATGGTTCCTGTCCGCAGAGAGTCGTTGCCACTTCCGAGGCTACACCGTCATGCGCTTTCTGTTGCTGCTGATCAACGCCATCTTTTAGATCATTTACATGTTGTGTGCTTGTCCCTATGGGCGATGTTTCGACGCAAGATGCATCTACAACGTATGCGGGCGAAGTGGAAGAAGTAGAAAGATGAGGTGACATGATTCTGACGAAGGACATGAAGAAGCGTTGTGATGTGGGGAAAATAGTGTTTTGATGTGGTTATGTACCTTTGAAACTGGGCGCGTTGTTATGCTGGTAATTCTTTGTTTGCTAGTGACAAGTTTTGTCGGTGCACAGGGTTGTTTCCCTCTGGATCATCACTGCGCGAACGGTGTGAACGCTCAGCCTGATTCACCTTCTTAACTTTAGGTCTCATATTGCTACAATGCATTTCGTGAACTTCACGTATAAAATGTTCCCGCAAGTCATTCAACGTCTGCGCAATCCAACTCTCAACTCCACTAATAGACATATAGCTCCAGGAGAACTACAAAGCATTTTCGGAGTTTTCAACACACTAGTACCATGGGTAAGAACGGCAATCCTACTGGAGGCAGGGGGACTAAGCATCATTGCCCCGGAAAGTCAGGCTGGGTCGGCGACGAGAGCCCCGGAGGCTGTGATGAAGATCACATCGGCAATATGTACTACTGCAAGAAGCACGAGATGCCATGCCGTAATGGCTGCGAAGGCAGAGCTCATCTAAAAAACCAGGACGGCTGTCTGAAGTGCAAGCAAAGATTTATAAGGGAAGCAACAAAGGAAAAGGAGGCAAAGAAGAACCAGGAAGAAGTTGAAAAAGGCAAAGAAGATGAAGCATTCTGGAATCCGGGAAAGGGCAGGAAGAAATAGAAGAGAAATGTGGGATCAAGAAGGCGGCAGAGTGATGTGGTTAGACGAAGTGGATAAAACCAAGGCTATCATGGGCTGACAAGACACGAGAGGCAGATTAGGTTATTCATGCTTGGGAGTTTCTTCAGTAAACTGGGAATGAATCATTATCCATAATTATGGTCCGAGCATACCTCGAAATACACTTTTTGAATCGACTGCAACAAGGAATGCATCTTTATGATCAATTACTTGTCATCTGCCAAAAGCTCTAGCCGATCTATCGAGTGCAGATGAACCAAGGTCTCTCTGGCCATATAATCTGACAGTGTTAACGGAACAAAGAGGGTCGCGGACACTAGGCGATTAATCAGGGCAGGAACCTTTCCAGCAGCATGTTGGGCGCATTGAGATAGGTGTATCGTCGAAAGCAGCAATAGAAGCATTATTCAATGTGCACTCTCCAAATCCGTGGATAGTCACCCGTTGTTTTGGAATGCGGTTTGTGACTCGTGTCAAATCGCCATCGCTTGAGACAAGATAAAAGCTTAGAAAGCGGTCGACGTGAAACAAGTCATATGAATCGGTGGCCGTAGCACAATCAAGCGTCTATTATCGTTCCTTCGTAATCGGCAGTGAGCTGAGGCTTGTGAGCTGAGGCTTGTGAGCCTTTCTAACACGCTGTTTCTCTCAAATCTTCCTGCTTGTTAGTATATTCTTTCCTTTGTATTGCAAGTCACCAGTATATCTGGCTATGCAGACACGTTGATAAGATCGAACTCTTTATTATACCTAATGAATGGATGGAAGAGCGTTCAAATCGAACTCTGCTTCCCAAAGTACAAAAGCCTTAACCCCACAAGTTACAAATTAAGCTCGAGATACTCCTAGCTGATATCCATAGTCTTCCAGTAGCCACCATACGGAATTACCGCGTCTAGTATTCATCAACACTGATTAGAAAGATCTGAATTCCGTTAGACATCATCAGGACCAAGCTAATATGAAGAACTCACATTATAGTAAAATTCGAGTAAAGATGTTAAAAAACCTTTACTTAGGGCAACCCTTGCCCCATCCAGTTGTCGGGTCGCAGCAGTTCGCCTTGCAAGTGGCCTTGACTGAGTCTGGACACAGATTGCCGTCTGCAAAACGGATTTCTCCGCCAGTCTTCGTGCCGGGGATGACGGTAGTCCATCCATCCTGAAGCGTGCGCGCCTTCTTGTCGTGAAAGCAGCAGTTTGTGTCTGTCCACTTGACTGTGCATTCGGCGGAAGTAATGGTGGCGAACATGCCAATGGCGGCAATGACCGTGGAGATGATTGTGTTGGAATGCATGTTGACGGGGTTGGTGAAGTAGAATCGAGATTTGAGAATCGTCTGTGGGAAGTTGTAAGAAAGGTAAAGGAGTGGCTGTTGGAAGTGATTGTGCTGTGAAGAGGTATCTGTACGGGGAAATGCTGTCCTTAAATACAAGATAAAGCCTCGGTGTAGCTTTGTCGCCGTCGAGATGAGGATGAAAGAGCCAAGATGCTTCTGAGATGATTAGGTCCAGTGCGTTCTCTGGACCTTCGTATTACTATACAGCCAAGTGGCCTCCTATCTAGGTAGGTGGTGATCGTAAGCACACGGAGTACGTTGCGGTGTATTCTAAGATTGCAGCTCAGTGACTTCGCTGCACCTTCTGTGAGGCGATCCTGCCAGATGCCAGCACTAACACGCGACTGCGGTTACAGGGTACTTAGGCACAACCGAGAAGTGACTTGGCGACCCTGTAAATCTACATCAGTGAGCATTATATCCTCGAATTCAACATTAGTGGAAGTTTTGCATTGCGTATGTGAAGACAAAGCATGAAAACAAACCGAATTCCTCGACGTGATGGACACAGAATCCTACCATCCTAAAAAAACAGCATGTATCCTGTATCTTCACCATGACTAGCGACAGCAACTGGTACTGATCCACAATTGAGCCATGTCTATCAGTCCGAAAGTCGGGAATATTTTCACTGGCTATCTTCACAAAGAACCGTGCTCGCGCGCTGCCACATTCATGTCTGCTGTGTTAGTCGAGGTAACATCTAGAGGAGCTCTGTACAAGTCGGTTTACGGTCGTAAGACTAAAGATGAGCTTTAAAATCTTCATAAATCTCTCTTCGCCGACAAGACTTGTAATTCTACTTAAGTCGCAGCGATATTGTGGTCAATTCTGAGTAGAAGGAATGTTATCTAGGATATATGCACGGTCAACTATCTGCTGAGGTCGAGTAACCAGCTGACCGTAACACGAATGCATTCGGGCCATGCTGTTTGCCAAGTAGGTCGTGCAGCTCAAACAGAGGAAGATCGGTCAATCAAAGGGGTCCCAAGCAAGACGACGCGCACTTTCGCGGCGAGTTCCTGTACCCCGGCATCGTAACTGAGCGTAGGGAGACCATGAATAGAGTGAGAACGCGTGTAGCGCTGCAGCTCTAAGTGTGACAGGTGAGGCAGACAACGCCGAGGCATCGCTACTGATGCATTGAAATCGAACGTGCAGCGGGATATCCAGACGACAGTCCTAAAGGGATGAGTTGATGGACCGACGATAAGATTGGAACCAGTCCAAAAAGGTCTAGCTAGAAGATCACTCCAGCTCTACCTTGCCGAGATCTGCATTCCGTAGTTGTCTCTTATTGGCCAGTGGGTACTTTTTAACGGCCCGCTCTAGACTTTGAGTATCCCCGTTGGGTTTCGCTTTCGCACTTCCAAGGCAAAGTGGTGTTTTCCTAGCGATGGCAAGGCTCAGCTATCTACCGTACCATGGCATTAATAGAGTAGAGATTCAAACCTCTGTTGCTCCAATACATGCCCTTGTAGAAGACTCCGAACGTCGAGTTGCCGAAGCAGAGCCGCTGATGCTGGTCGTTCATCGACGGCGTTTCTTCGTTCGACACAGGAAGCTTGGGATGAGCGTTCGAGCATTCTTCCAATGCCATAGTGACAGCTGCTGCCCGATAGCTGATCACTACTATCTCTGTCCGTGATATTAGTAACTACGGCAACGGCGTAAAGACGGAGGGTTGATTAGTAGTACAAACGGAGGTTGTGCTCGACACGAGGGTTTTGAATAAGATGACTATTCACCATCGCTATGCGCGCCTCCAACCCCTAGCGCATCAACGTGGAGGATTAGCCAATCAGATTGAAGTCTGTGCAGACCAGTCACATACGTCATCGACGTACTAACATAGTATCAGCTAGTGAACGCGTCGCGACAATGGTCACAACACGTTCTTCATCATTTGACCTGGATCAAATTAAAGCTCGTCGTTCGATACCTCGCAATCGCGTTCTTGACAGAGCTTGGCAAATTCACAGTCGTCGTGCACAAGACTTACGATACGCTAAAGTCCTCGCCCTTGTTCAACTGTCTCGCCACGCTGGAGCAGCTCGTCAATCTCATCTTTCAAAGCGCTTTGACACGCTTATCCTCTACCCAGCGCATCTCAACTGGAGATATTGGGGAGAATCCGCATCCATTGCAGCAGATTTCACTCGTCGAAGCCGAGGTGCCTTGGTGGGCAAAACCAAGTGTTGTGTATCGCAAGGGGATCATCAAAGTTGCTCAGTCGAGCTGTACTTGGAGGAAGACCTGCTCGGGTGTGGCACACCGTGCACGTAAGACCTCTGATCATGAAGCGAGGTGCCCTCGATTCTTTCTTCAAACGTCCTGAGCCTAAGAAACCCAAATATGAAGCAACTTCGCAAAAGTCTAGCCATGCATCCTACCCCTTGGCCATTCCGTACCTGCCCACTTCATTCACGGAGCAGTTGGGGTTCGCTCCTGCCGAGGAGGGGAAGATCATGAACGATCAGCTGGATCTGGACCTCGTGTACTATCAGCCTTATGTCCCTTCCGCCATCGCACCGGGACTTTTTGAGTTTCTTCGACAGGAACTCCCGTTCTACCGTGTCCAGTACAAGATCACCCGCGGAGGAGTGCAAACTCAGATCAATACTCCACGGTTCACTACTGTCTTCGGTGTTGATGATACGTCCCGCTTTGCCCTCGACGGTAGTATCGTAGATGCAAAGACGGGGAAGCCAGTTGAGAAGAACCGATACAAGTGCGCGCCTCGTCCGATTCCACAGTGTTTGGAGGAACTGAGAAAGGTGACGGAGGGCACCACTGACGAGACGTTCAATTTCTGCCTTGTCAATTACTACGCGGATGGGAAAGACAGTATATCATACCACTCGGATGATGAGAGATTTCTCGGCCCCAACCCAGCAATCGCATCTTTCAGTCTTGGTGCAAAGCGCGACTTTCTGATGAAGCACAAGCCTATCCCTCCCAAAGAGGGCGTTGTGATAGAAGAGCCAAAGGGAATCAAGCTGCCCTTGGGATCCGGAGATATGGTATTGATGCGTGGCAAAACGCAAGCGAATTGGCTTCACAGTATACCGAAGCGCGCAGGCCCGGAGGCGGGCAAGGGGAGGATCAATATTACCTTCAGGAAGGCGATGATCAAAGGTGGTACGGAAAACTACTACCAGTACAATGTCGGCACTGGGGAAGTGCACAAGTGGGATGCGAAGCTTGAGAAGATGGTGTCCTGGTCGACGGCGACGGAAACCATAGCGACTGAAAGTGCTCCTGTTGATGGCGCTGGAGCAAGTAATAGAGCTTAATGGACTATAGGGATTGGTTCAGGTAATTTTGACGACTAAAACAAACAAATGTTAGCATCATGATCTAGCCAACGTATGTAATCGAAGTTATCTTTTTCCGATGATTACTTCGACAAGATTTGGTCACGAGAGTAAAGAGGATCGCCTAAATACAACGGAAAGCTTGACTATGAGCTTGACCATGAGCTTGACCTCAAAAGGCTCTGCAGGATGCATGCTTAGCTTGCCGACGACAGGTCCTGTCTACGAACGCCTGTTTCATCACCAACGTAGATAGACTTTGGTGGCCATCTCGTGCTCCATGGAGCGCGACCCGGAGAGGCGGCGGATGATTAAGGCGGCGCTGGTGAGCAGGTGGCTTGAGCGTGGGCTAGCCCGACCCCGCCTGGGGGAAGCGCAATCACGAGGAATCCTGACCTGGGGAAGAAAGCATGAGGAGGCTTCAGCTTTGGAGATGGTGGGAACCGTGAAGATGTTGTCGCCACTGTGAAAGATATCGCGTGTATTAGTAAAGCTGCGGTGGGCCTACGCGATAGTGACTTGGTGAAGGATCGCATGTCGCAGGACATCTTGGCGATGATGGCTGAGTGTGGTCGGAGTTAAAGGCCGCCTAATTCTCTCCACGTCTGTACCAGGCTTCGACTACAACACCGCAACGACCCCTTCCAAACTCTTCAGCGTGGCGGTATCCGAGTCGCCGAAGCTGTCGCCGAAGCTAGCGCATACCAACTGCGCGACAATTGACTACTTTGCGCTGTGCGAGCGTGCTATCGTGAGGTGGGCGCGTTCGACGAGAGAGCTGGTGGTGCGTGCAAGCCTATGTGAGAAAGTGCGAATCAGCGCATGGTTTTGGCATTGAGCAGCTGCTGACAAAGATTAGTAGGCGTCAACAGGTCTTCGGTACAGCACTATACCACATATCCACCACTGCGCGCTCGATCGCCCATTGCGTAAGCTGCGTCTTCCCCTCAGCAGGAGGAAGCACTCCGTGGGCAGCCACCACAGAGAGGGCTAGCCTATCGCGAACACCCCAAACACTTCTGAGCATACGCTCGTGCACCACAGGTGACATACTCACAGAGAGGGAGCCACAAGGTGTGTTGTACTTGACGTCAAACACGGGCTGGAGAGCGCAAGCAGAGCGCATACAAGCCAACACCAGGGCAGTGCAGCCATTTCAATCCCCAGGCCTCAGAGTCATACCACTTGGCGTCTGGAGATAGCTCAGTTCCCGAAGATTTAAGACCGCACAAGGCCGCGATTGCACAATCGCGCACCTTGCGACCTTCGACACACTCCCTTCTGCAACGCGCCCACTAGCGACGGACCGGATCTGCACGAGACGACTCTGGACCACAGAATACCCTGGCTTTGCGTCTCAGGCGGCCACCAACGCGTGAGATTTCATCATTCATCTCGAACGGACTTAACCCTTAAGTCCGTATTCTCCGTGGAATTCATATCACACCAGCGAGCGACACCATCGCAACCATGCCGCCAACACCACCTTCAACAACTTCCTCTAGCGCAGGACACTCGCCGCCAGATCCACAATTCAGAGTTGTGCGCAAACGGAATCGCGTTCCTTTGTCCTGTGGAGCATGCAGGCATCGAAAGTAGGCATACATCTCAAACGAAAAGAGACGATCGTCGTATGCTGACAATTGTAGGCTGAAATGCAATCGAGGCCATCCCTGCGACAACTGCACCAAGCGCGGAGATACGGCATCATGTACGTACGCTGCCCCAGGCAACCGCAAGAAGAGTTCAGCGAGCACCGGCTCTGCGACTACGCCTGATGACATGCAAAATCGCATTGATCGTCTTGAAGGACTGGTTCTTTCCCTGATGACCAATGGCGCCCAGAGCGCTGGACCTGCTGCTGCTCAAGCCGCTATCGCACACAGTCTGGGCAATGTTGGCCCGGATCAGCAGTTTGATGCCAGCCCGATGATCACCGCTATGAGCACCGGCGCGCCTGAATCGATACCCGAAGAAGACGTGAACGAAGAGAGTGACATGGAAACTGTCACAAAGTCGATTGGGGTCATGAAGGTGCACAACAACCATACCATATTTGCCTCAGAAGCACATTGGTATGCAATATTGGGTGAATTGTCAGAAGTCAAAAACTACTTCGCCGAGCACAAGAAACAGTATGAAGATCAGCTCAAGCGGTACAAGGCGACGCATGTCGAAGATCGACCACCGGGTACTTCCTTCTTGACGGGTGGACAGAAACCTAGCTCCAAGGCCGAAATCCTATCACGCTTCCCGCCCAAACCCACAGCCGATCTCCTCGTCTCGCGCTTTTTCAACACATACGATCCTGGCATTCACATCATACATGGCCCAACGTTCCAAGAGGAGTACGATAGACATTGGGCACAACCGGAAGAGACGCCCGTCATCTGGCTTGGGACCGTATTCGCCATGATGTGCATCGCGCTGCAGTCGTATACACGAGCTGGTGATGAGCCTCCCGAGTACCACAATAAGTCTTGGGAGATGTCAAGGGAGTATGGCGACTTGACAGCGCAATGTTTGATCATGGCGGACATCACACAGCCCATCACGGGTATGATGGAGACCCTGCTTTTGCACGTCCATGCTGAGTATGCTCGTAGTAGGGATGCAGAAGTGGGTATTCTGATTAGCACAGGCATCGTCGTGCGACTTGCAATGCGAATGGGTTTGCATCGAGATCCAGGACCATATCCCGGCATACCCGTGTTCCAAGGGGAGATGCGGAGACGCATCTGGGCTGCGGTACGCTCATGCGATCTGTTGTTTTCAGCCCAGGCTGGATTGCCACCAATCGTCCGACCGCGAGACACAAACACTGAGATACCTCGTAACATCTACGATGACGAACTGCACAAAGACATGAAGATACTACCTCCTTCAAGGCCGGAGACGGAAGCTACACCGACCCTTTTCCTAATCAATCGAACGAGGCTAGTCTACAAGCTTGGGGAAGCAGTCGAGTGCACAGATACCTTGACGTGCGCATCGTACGAGGAGGTTATGAAGCTCGACGCGGAGGCCAGAGAGTTGCACGACAACATTTCGCCGCATCTCAAGATGCGAGGAATGGATGAAGCGGCACGCGACCCTTCTACTTTGATTATGCAACGCTTCACATTGGACCTCCTCTTCCTCAAGATAATATGCGTCCTCCATCGGAAGTACTTGTCTTATGCGAGAGTGCAATCGCGTTTTGCTTACTCCAGAAAAGCTGTCATTGAAGCCTCGATGATGCTACTCAAGCACCAAGCGACTCTGCATCGGGAGTGTCAGGCCGGCGGTCGGTTGCGCAATGTCAAATGGTTCATCTCGTCGTTGACCACCGTCGACTTTCTTCTCGCTGCAATGATCATATCGTCCGACCTCTACCACACCGCGCGCGAAGGGTCGGCTCGTTCTCCGCCATCAGCAGATACGCTTGTGTGGAGTTCAGATCGGCGCGAGGAAATGCTCGAAGCGATAGAGGTAGCAGTAGGCATTTGGGATGGCCTCAAGGATCACTCTATGGAAGCATACAAAGCGCACACCACACTCGGCGTCATGTTGGACCAGTTGAAGAAGAGCCGATCAGCAAGGCAAGCTCCGAACGGCTTCCAAGCGGCTTCTTCAGCGTACCCCGCAATGGCACCAATGGAAGATGCCAACGTCGCACCTGAACATTCGGCAGCAATGACCCTGGGCTTGCTTAGCACGGGTGGTATGACGCCTAATGCTAACATGTTTGATCAGCGATACCCGGCAGGAATGGCCAATCTACTAAACGACCCTATTCCTCAAGCATCAACGGGCTTGACACCTCAATACAACCAGCCAACAAGCGGAACAGCGGGGCCAGAAAACGCAGCAAGTCCATTTTCAAACCTCTTTGGGGCAAACCTCTTTCAAAACTTGGATCTTCCGCCGACGGACAATATCAATTGGGTACGTACTCAGAGTGATCTTGAATAAGGACAGTCTGCTAATAGATCAGGACGCATGGGATTCTTACATCCAGGGCCCAGGCATTGAGTCGACGAACAACTTCTTCCCTATGGACTTGAGCAATATGCCTATGCAAACTGAGCAAGCAGGAATGCCGGCCACGGGGCAAGCACCAAATCAGCAGCCTGCGCAAGGACCTCGGACAAATGTGTTTGGACACGATGTCTATATGGGCGTAAGTATTGTCTCACACATTTACTGCTTTATTCTGATGGCTGACAGCAACAAGGCTGATCCGAAGACGAGCTCTGGTGAAGGGTATGCTCTGGGTTTCATGCTACCTAAACGATCGAACTCGTAGTTCACGCGCTGACGTTATTTGCGGTATGGGTCATGAGGACATGAATATGTATTTTGAGCGTACTATGTCGTTTGCATGGTCTGTGGATTTCCAAAGCCGAAGACGGCGGAGTTACCAGATATCCCCAATTGTTGGTTGATCTAAGAAAGGGAAGTATAGGCGGACGGAAGGAGGCGCAGCAAGCCATGTGCCCCACGACGAGATGATAAATGAACTCAGCTCAAGTTTGCGCTTGTATCAAAAAACCCACTTTGACGTGTCTGTTACTTGTACCTGGCCAACTTGTCTCTTTTAGTTGTCTTGCTTCAACTCGTATCCAAATATAGCGCGATACGATAAGGCCATACCAAGCTTCGACCCCGGCCAGCTGCCGCGTTCCTGCCCCACTTGAACCGCTGGACCCTGGATCACGGCCTGGCAAACGTCATCGCAGTCACGACAGCTTACGCGCTCGCGGGCCTTTGTTTGGCCGTGAGGCTGCGACGGCCACCCGCCTCAGCCTTGGGCTGTACCCATAGCAGCTGTGCCTCCTACGTCTCTACCGTCTTCCTCTCACGCGTCATTCACCCCCGCCACCTTCCAGGCTGAACGCTGAGAGCTGCGCATGTCCCTGCAGAACCCGTAACAACACCTTTTACACCACGAATAACGGTCTAGCACTCGATCACTCCGTACTCACCATGTCAAATCCGCCCACCATGTCTCCACCCATTCTCACCGCGACCGGCTTCTCACCTCCTCCGCCGGGCGCCGACCCCATCTCGCCCATCTCACGAAGCGGCACCTTCCCTCACAAGACTAGCCCAGCAGTCGTCACACAAACGCCGCTCATCGACACGAACACACCTGCGATAAATGACGCGCCCGTCGAGTTGGACGGAGGCGAAGTGACCCCGGAGGAACTGAGGAGACGAACGACAGAGGAGGCAAGTGGAGTCAGGGGCTCTATGCGGTCACCGGATGAAGAGGGCATCGATGCCGAATTTCTCGGCGAGGGAGAAAATCTGGGCAGGGATGCTAGGGAGGTATGTTCACACCTATGCGCAGAAGTCGTCCAAATGGCGTAATTTACGTTGTGACTACCTCAGGACATGACAGAGAGTTAGAAATGATTGAGCTGACATATCACTAGAAACGCGCAGCCATGCTAGCCTCGCGCTCGAAAGATCCAAGCGTCATAGTTGATGTACCGAAAGAGCCTACGGCTGAGGAGGTCGAAGCTGCGAGGAAGGCAGATGCGTTGCTGCCCCCAGGCATGAGGGGGAAGATACCCGAGGCTTAAGGAGGAGCTTTTGTATGTGGTGCGCGTTATCGTGTACACGATGCAGGGAGGGATGTATTATGTATGACGACGTGCTGGGAGTACGGGCGACGATAGATGGGATTTGCCTGAACGATATGACATCTAGATTCAAACTCATAACTGCACCTAGAGTGAAGAGCTGCTAGATTCCATTAGTCTTACCCACATTTCGTTAGGCCTTCGCGCTCGATATTCCTGTCGGACACACCATGACGCACCGTTGCAGCCGCTAGCCTCCTCGGAAGAGTCTACATAAAAGGCCTCAAGCCCCTATTTCCTTCTTTCTGCCTACAAAACACTTGCTACATCTTGTTCACCAAAAACTACATGATTTGTTCCAATGTCTGCCGCCCGTTCGGTGCCTCGCGAGATATGATCAGCACCAAGTCATGACTGTCTTGCCTTTCTTCAGTCAAAATCTCCAAAATAGAGATGCGAGAGTTTCATGAGATCTATTGTGGCCGGCGTATCAAAATTCGACATGAGTATCATGCGGAAACATACTCTTTGAGCAATTGTATGGGACATGGAAATCCTGTACTACATTTTCTGCTTCCAAAATCATCGGGCTGAAGGTTCATGTTTTTCTGTTCAGCGTCTGAGTTGCTTTACTACGCTGTCGTGTATAAAACCACTGATTCACAGGACGAAGAATCTATCACTCACCATACGTGTTTCAATCTACCAAAAAGCGAAGGTATAAACATCCATGCTCGCTGCCCGCTCTTTCTCGCAAAATGACTTTCGACTTGCCGACTCGAATTACGCCGTTCCTTCACAGATGACGGCATCAAACAAGAAGGAACAGAAATTCATGGTTCTGTGGACCAAGCGCGAGAGTTTCACGAAAAATATCATGCTGTAAAGACGCCCACTATTATCAAAACACGACTATGCATCCTTCATGGAGTGAAGCGACCGTCGGTCCCGGAAGGTGGTCGATTCGAGCTATGAGATCATTGGCCTACGCTGGGCTACCCGAGCGAGCACGTCAAAGTCATAAATTTATCTCGACTTGTTTTATGTCTGGCTAGTGAATTCCAGAAGTCCATGTAACGATTGAGAGCTAAGTTATAAAATCACTATAAAACTGTACTGCATCTTTCTACCTTCACTCTCTCAAATTCTTTTATGTTGGTTAGCGCTAAAATTGCTAATCTGCGATATCATGCTGTCGAATTGTTCGTCCCAAAAGAGGATGAACCCGAAATCATGTCTTCCCGTCTCCCTTCTCATAATGCCATAGATATGGACAAGGTTCTTTGAACAGTCTGGTCGCAAAGGTTGAATACGACAAGCGCACCTACTTGGTTAGTCGCGAAAGGCTTACATGGAAGGTTGCAATCTCTGCATGTAGCCTCTTACTCTTTGGTTTACCCAGAAGTTCCAGTCCTCAAGCACTTGAAACATATTGGAGATTCTCCATGTAGTTTTCTTGCGCCCAGAGAAAACGGTTCGGAGTTTTTGTAAGCTTGTCTCGTCTTATTCGAAGTGTACGAAGGCGGCCAAAACGGAAGCGCTGTGTCTCCATGTGCACTGGTTTTTGAGAAGCGACATCAAACCATGAACATGAATTGAACACATGATGTCACTGGAGAATCCATGGACAAGAAGCTCTAGGCTGGATAAGATTCATCTTTGCGACGCTTCGGAACTATATACAATCGAATGAGATAAGAATGTGCTGTCTGCCAACAACCTCGAATAGCAACTCCCAGTTCGACTACTTGCAGTTGGTTCCTTTGTAGACGAAGGTACCATCGGAGTTCTCACATCCGCAAGTGCTATCCTTAGGGCTCTTGATGCATCCCGCACCGTCACCGCTCTCCTCACCCTTTACACCTGCTGCATCCCAGAAGAATGTCCAGGTACCGGCTTTGGCCTTCATCGCCGATCCTGGCGCGCAGTTGTATGCTTCGCATGTTCCATAAGGCCAGCCATGGTTGCCATCGTACTGGTGGTCTTGAGTGAAGACGGCGAAGGTCTGCTTGGATGTGCGTGTGTTGTGGCTGCACTCGGCGGCTTGGATAGCTTTGCTGGTCTTGATGGCTGTATTCATTGTTAACCTCTATGTTGGCATGGGATGAACGAATGTGAAGCATACGTGAACAGCTGGGAGCTGAAGGGTAGCTGCCGTTTGTGTTCGAAGTCGCAGGATCCAGTGTGGCAGTGATGGCTGTGACCAGCATGAAGACGGTAGCGACGGAGTACTGAGAGAACATCATCATGAAGGTAATTTCGATCAACGAGCAGGTTGTCAAGATGCAAGATGTGATGTGGTGAGTGAAGCAATATCTCTTGGCCACAGCGATCAAGCTTCTTATACAAGCTCAACACCAATTCCATCCCTTGCCGTATCCCTCACGGTAATCAATTTTCCCATAACATGAGGAAGGACTACCAGATCCACATCCACGTACCACAAGTTACGCAGTTCTCGGAAATTTGCGGTCTGGCCGATCTTGAAACAGACTAGACAGGGATGACAGTTGCGCAAAGGCCACAAACCGCTCTCAGGTAGAGTGAGGAAGTCGGAAGTTCTGTGCCGCTAACGGGCCGAGCCTTGATGTCATATATGTAGTTTCGTCCCCGTGGTGCTATATTGTCGCGCTGATAGATCCGGCGTCGGATGCGGGAGCCTTGCACAAGCGATCCGGGAGCCCCTCGTCGTCTTCGTATCCAGAGTCGTATGCCCAGTCGTCAGGGTCTTGCGATGATGAGGCCGGAAGATCCTCGGTGCACTCCGACGAGTCCTCGTCCGTGTTCGATGCGTAGTCCCAAAGACTCTCGTTGACTTCACCGATATTGGCCCATGGTATTACACCCTCCTCTGTGTCACTAACCCATTCTTCTCCTTCAACCTCCTTCACAACCCACTCCGCTTCAGCAGCGTCATTGATCTCAATCCGCTTCGTCATTGCGATAAACTTCTCTTGACGTGCCACAAGCTCCAACTGAACCGCCATCGTATCCCTGGTATACTCAGGCTGGTTCTCTTCATACTTCCTAGCCTTTACCTTGGACTCCGACACCCAAGCCGCCTCATCTTGGAGTGCTAGTTCAAGCTTCGCTAGTAGTTCAGTAAGACCTGGAAGAAGACTTTTATATGCCTCTTGCAATCCGTTGAACTTTTCGTTCTCCACCTCAAGAGTGCCACCACGCTTACCAAAGTCGTGCGAGAACCAGTTTCTCATCTCGTAGATGGATCTGTCTTGGTCGATGGCTCTTGCGAAGATCGTCCACAGTGAGCCTGCGTGTTCGGAAACAGGCCACTTAAATGCGGCTTCGTACTTGATCTCTTTCCGGTCTTCGTAGAATCCCACGTGGCGTGAATGTATTCTGCTCTTGATATTGGAAATGTGTTCGTCCAGGGGGTCTGGACGACGAGCAGAGCGGAGGGACCAAGTATCTTGCTTTTGGCTTGCTAGACAGTACTTGTTGTCGCAGTCGAGTGTGAAAATGATGAGGTTATGAAGGCTTTGGGTGAGTTCGAGGTAATGCTCTGCTGTGGCCTTGGAAAGGACCTTGCCGCAGATGTTGTTAGACTCCATGCTGAAAACGCAGTGCTTGGTAGAAGTAATTTGCGTCAAGACTTTGAGACTGTAATGGAAAAGATTTGTAGTTGAAGAGGAAAAAACATCCGGGAGAGATTCCTTATATACTCCGTATTGCATAGCCTACGACCGTCCATGAACCTGTTGGCAGACCTACCACGGAAATCATTAATGGCAATACACAGATTTGATCACATTACCATGGCTCACAAAGGAGTTCCAGGGCTTTTGTTCAACCCAGAACGTGCGATTGTATCTCTCGCCTCTGATAGGTCGCGCGAGACCTTATCAAGATTTTGAACCAAGGTAGCAGCGTCCCGTGATCTTCAAGCTTGATTCTCAATAATTTTGTGATTCCAAGCGCTTTTGGGTGTTTGGTAAAGGGAACCTTCCTTAGAAGACGTAATCCAGGGCGGGGACTATCGCTTACCATGCATATGTTAGTCATCCACGCCCTTGCGACTGACATGCACCACTTCCATAAATAAGATGCTTCCGTTCGAAGCCAGAAAAAGCTACATCAAACTGAAAATTGACGGTTGTATCCACCGCTCCAGACTGCTGTAAACTAGCGTAACCGCACTCAAGACAACACCAACCAACCGGCCAACCAACCAACGCGAACCACTATGAAAGCCCTCATACTCGCCGCGGAGGACCGAACAGCGTATATCGGCGACATACCTCGACCAGAGCCTGCTGCGAACGAACTACTCATTCGTGTCAAGGCGGTTGCGCTCAATCCCATTGACCCACTATATGTCGCGCATCCGCTGGGTGATTCTGGACGGACGGTTGGGAGCGATTTCGCAGGTACCATAATCCAAACTGGCGGTGATGTACCCACGGAAGCCGATCTCTGCGTTGGAAACGAGGTTGCTGGTTTTCTCCAAGGTGCTTGCAGTGTCAACGAACGACCGGGTGCCTTTGCAGAATTTGTTGTGGTCCCATGGGATCTAGTATGGAAGGTACCCAAGTCGGTGACTCTGGAGCAGGCTGCGGGTGTAAGTCTTGTAGCCCTTACGTCTGCCCAAGCGATATGGTACCGGCTAGGAATGAAAGCGCCGTTTGCGTATGATCGCGAGCAAGTTTTCCAAGAGCACCCAGAGTGGAAATCCGCCGCACCGAGCCGATGGGACGAAGCCGATGTAATCAACGTTTTCGTCTATGGTGCATCTACATCAGTCGCATTGTTTGCGGCGCAGATGATACGGCTCAGTGCGAAATCGAGCGGCAAAGCTATCAAGCTGTACGGCGCAGCTAGCGAGGCTCGGTGGAAGCTTCTCAAAGCAGAGCCATACGGGTATGACGCTCTCGTTGACTACCAAGACCCTGACTGGCCAGAGCAAATCAGAGGGTTTACTGGCGGCATTGGGATACACTATGCATTCGACTGTATTTCTGAAGCTAGTTCCGTCGAGCGTACCTGTTCGACCCTCGCACGCGATGGGAAGATAGCCATCGTCCGATCTCGTGAAGGTGGAGCTTGGAAGCCGCACAACATCTCTGTCGAACCCATTTATGGTGCGGTGTGGGAGGCACTGGGCGAAGAGGTTCAGTACCAAGGCTTTACTGTACGACGATCACCGGCTGCTCGTGGGTTCGCAGTAGCATTTTACGCGTGGCTCGGCGAATCCATAGCTTCCGAGCTGAGTCCAAACCCGATCAGGTTGATGCCAGGCGGCTTGGGAAGCGTAGTTCATGATGGCTTCCAGTTGCTTGGTGCAGGTGGTATGGAAGAAAGACGAACCGTTCGCGCTGAACCGTGGATGCGGCCTGTCAGTGCCGAGAAGATTGTTTATAATATCTGAAATCGTGTCAACCTGCCAGACTCCTATAGTTAGCAGCTGCGATACCAAAAGAACCTTGCTCTCGTAAATTAGCATTTCTATGAACCCCCCTCAGATCTGAAGCGAAGTCGCGTCGTACTCCATCCCTCCAAGATGATAAGCTAAGTCGCGTAGGAGAACACAGCCACGCTGTCAGTAAGGGGTGACAACGCGTCTAGATAATTGATCCGTATCTCTAAAATGGCGTATGGCTATCCAGTTAGTCTCTACGAGTGATGCAGATGGATGAAGACTGGGAGAGTAGTTGAGCTGTTCACAGTGGGAGTTTGTGAGGCGGTGATGGCGTCATTGTCTCCTACGCGAGAGGCTGGGCACAGCACCCCATGGCCCCTTCTTCTGCTTCTTCGCTCCATCGACACATCGCACGGCGCGGCATCTTGAGATACATTTAGCTCCCGTTCAACGACTCTAGATCTACGGGGCGCAGCTTCACAAATCCTTTGACCACATGGCTGCATCGGGCAGCACGTTTCACGTGGGGGCGCATCGAAGGAGCACCCTTGCCATGCGACGCTTTGTTTGCGTGGATTGGGCGGCGGCCCACAGCACTGCCTCTGTGTTTAGATGATGGTTTGCTGCAAACGTGTCTATGAAGCTTCATTGTGCTTCTAGTCGTTCTCACATATCTGTTCATTCTGATCCTATCATCACCGTCTATCGACTAAGACACCAAACCTCACACCATGATACCACAACATGACTGTCCGATGGGGGGGCGTGTTCTACATGTGCAATGGTTTCCGTGGTTGCTGTACTATAGATCCATGCATGCCAGGTAGTACTTGTCCTGCCGACAAGGACCGAACTCCAGGGCGATGTTCGTTCACACAGCATGTTACATGATAATTCAAGCTGACGATATACAGCCTCAGAACCATCTCTCGTTCCAATCACATCAATTTCGAAGGCCACGCCCACCACGACAGGGTCTCCATCAAGGTCTACAACAGCATCACCACCATCTCTCGATTCAGACATCACATTCAGCTTAGCAGAGCCATCTTACAAGACTGTCACACAGAGTGCCTTGACCACAGCAACACCATCTGGTGACGCACCAGAAATGACAAGCCATGTACATTCGCCTGTAGCAGTTATCGTTGGTGCGGTGCTGGGTACTACGGTCTTTTGTGTATTGCTGATCTCTATGTTGCTATATCTAAGGAAGAGAAGGCATACCAAGATATACAAAGCGCCGGATTATCCGTCTCCATTGGTTGGCAGCGACATGACACCGCAATTAACGAGTGAGTCGATACATTGAGTTCCAATCACTATGCACGATACTAACATCAGTTTAGACAAAGCATCTTCGCAGTTTCAGCAAAAGATAGCCGCACTTTGCAGAGCAGAGTCAATAACAGAACAAGATGATCTCGCACAACTAGACAGTCGAGAGATAGGTCGGGACAAACATCGCTGTAACGGCTCTGTCGGGAATCTCGCTGAGCTTCCTGCTGAGCCACTGCCGTGGCCAGGTAACTCTTCGCACGGTTAGACCATACGTACACTATGGCAATAGTGAGATGTAGCTTCCCGGTTCTGTATGTAAAAACGGTGCGTATCAACAATCACCGGAGACGCGGGTGGTCAAGCCAGACACCAGAGGTCATGGCCGGAGTTTAGAATGGCTAACCCCAGCGTTATCTTCCAGAGAAGAGACCACATAATAGCCCCTCCGGTTCATCTAAAGTCGCATCGCTCGGGTAGCGGAGAAGCCAAATACTGGTTGTTGGAGTACATAGTTTGAGGAGAGATAATGCAAATGCCGCTTCAGCACAACATGTGCTGAGCGATGACAAGAAAATCTCGTGTTTACTTTTCCAATACTCACATCACGAGTCGTAAGCACCATGGTGTTATGTTTACTAGTAATCCTTTCCAGTTGCATATACCGCAGCCGACCAATCATAGAAGACGAGCCCCGCTGACGTCACAGTTGGGCACCTACGATCTCATACCTTTTCGTCACTCGCGCATACCTAAGTCTGCGCCAACTTTACCGTTCCTTTTCCATCAAGAGATTCAACAGAGCTCGCCTCGATATATTCCCATCACCATGTCCGAAGACGCTGCGCCGCCTGCAGCACCGTCAACACAAGCAGCACCTGCCTCGATACCCCGCTATTTTCGAAATGATGCGCCTCTGGCACGACGAGATCCTCACAAGCAACTATTAGCGTCATTGGACCGACTGATCACGGACTATCCTCCACATCATGTTCCTCCAGGTGGTGGCCTATATTATGGACCGATATCAGTAGCCTACCTCTTTTATGCCTTGCACAACATATATCCTGACCTTACACTGGATGAATATCCCTTGAACACATGGTCTGCGGCTTACATTGAACAAGCACAAGCCCATATCAAGGAATTCCCAGCGCCATCTCCCAAGAAATGCGGCATTTCCAACGACATCATGTCCCTGCTTGCGCTGTACGCCGTGACTGCGCAAGACCCAGACACGGTGAAAGAGCTCTGCGATCATGCTGCCGTCATGCTTGAGGACGAAACCTCCAACGAATGGCTGTTTGGTCGTGCTGGCTATCTGTATCTCCTTCGCCTCGTACGCGGAGCTTTTGCCCATAACAAGGACGTTATCGAACTCATTGAGGACACAGCCGATGAGGTCATCGAGAACATTATGCAAAGCCCGCGACCCTGGAAATGGCATGGGAAGGCATACGTTGGTGCCGTGCATGGCGCGATCGGTATCATTACACAGATCGTGCTTACTGACCCTTCATGGGCGTCTAAGCTGGAAGCGGAATTGGGTGCCTTACTCAGCTATCAGTACGAGAGCGGCAACTTCCCATCGTCTCTGCCGCCAGGCCGTGACAAGCTCGTACAAGTCTGTCATGGAGCGCCTGGTGTAGTCACTTCTCTTCTCTCGATTCGAAAATATTTCCCAGGCCTTCACGAACGTATTGACAGAGTTATCGCCAAGGCCAGGGAGTGCATCTGGGAGAGAGGCCTCTTGACCAAGGAGCCCTGTATCTGTCACGGAATCACTGGAAATGCTCTTGCTTTGGACGGCAAGCAATTTGAGCACTTCCTGACTTATACCACAGGCCACGAAATTAAGTCAATGGCAAAAGATGGTATGTTGGAGAAGTCGGACGATCCATCTGCACTATGGTGTGGCGAGGCAGGTCGTGCCTGGGCGTGGGCGGTCGCAGACAAGGATTTGGACAAGAGACTTCTTGGTTACAACGATATCTGAAGGCTTGGAAGACTAGCGCCAGTGAATTGAATGGCACTTTGATGATACACACGACGTCATGAGCGAGACGACTGAAGAGCTATTGTGGCGTTCCGCGCAGGCGACCCGATTCGAGATACCGGCATAGGGATACGCAACGCAGTCAGCTACGGCTAGCTGCACGAATGACCTTTACTAGCGTCTTTTTAAGAGCCTCTAAAATCAGCAATCAACTAATTCTGGCTTGTTGCAACGTTTCACTGTCATATGTGCGAACCACTCTATGGTGGCTCCAATGAGCAGATGCCTTAGAGCAAGTGTTGGGCAGGTCGACCGCCCGTCAAACCTTGACCAGCACGAAGTATGAACAGCAAACTTAGAAGTTGCAGAAACTGTCATTGTTCGAATTGTTCTAATGGGATCGTATTAAATACCCTCCGTTACCTGGACACGTAGCCGCGCGCGATACACGCAACATACTACGTATCTCCCCACGCGTCGTGCAACATTGATTGCAGCAATCCGCGGATGTAACTGACCACCAATTCTTAGGCCTAAGATATTAACGTCTGGTTAGTAGCAAATATATCAGGCTGTATTTATGTGGTCCCGGTGTGGCGTTGACAGCCAACACGGTATACTATCGCTGCAGTCGAAAGTCTGTCAGTTCACTTGTGGT
Organism: Alternaria alternata; assembly: GCF_001642055.1. Lineage (NCBI taxonomy): Eukaryota > Fungi > Ascomycota > Dothideomycetes > Pleosporales > Pleosporaceae > Alternaria > Alternaria alternata. The sequence continues at coordinate 168,730 of NW_017306212.1, forward strand.
AATGCATCCGATCGTAACACACAAGGGCTATCTACGGGAATATCGAACTTGCACAGCTCCGTACTCCTGGGATATAATTCAATGAAACCGAATACGGGAGCTACAAAGCCGTGGCCGGACAGAAGCACACGATCTCACCACTTCAGCACTGCCCCTAACTCGTACTTTCTGCATCGACGTCTCTTCGTCTTTGAGCTTACACTCGCTCGTTCTCAATCTGTTCCCCAGCGCATTAACAGGCATGTTAGTCTCCTCGCAGTCATCGACGCGGTCTCCCTAACCACTTCCTCATACATGCTAATAAGGAGGCTAGAACCACAACTCACACCTCGTGCTGTTAGCCTGTTGCTAAGTAGCCTGTTGCTAAATTGCGGATTCCAAAACATTCCTTTCAACACCAGCTCATAATTGATATTCTGTGTGCTTTTCGCAAGTCTCCATCATAAGGTAAGTGTATCGCGTGTTGTCCAGCAGATTTTTGGTTCAGGGCACAATATCGCTATCACACCTGTCGTCATCAAAGCGACAACACCAAGAGCCAATACCAACACCTTGTTGTTGGCCGTGCTTTTAGATGTCGCATCGGAGATCCGATGCGTTTCTCTGCTACGCTGTCCTTTATTCTTTGATTTCTGACTTCCACGTCGCCTGCATCAAGACTAGGAGTTATAGTTATGATCATCATTCACTCTTCACCCACATGACCCTTATTCGTGGCTAGTCTGTACCTTATCACGCAGGGACTGCAAGCCATGATGTTCAAATATCACACTGTTTTCCTCTGACCGGCTCTCCGCAGATAACACATTCAATCAATTATACAGTCACTCACCATGTTTGTCCCGCGGCCATTTAGATGCTTTCTATTCTGGCTCGTAATCGCATATGTCACGTGTACGCCTTTTCCGACGCAGAAGAGCAGCCATGCGATCCGACAATCTGAGGTGGGGGTGGTCACTGGAGTGAAAACGCGAGATGGAAGCGGTAAGAGGCATCGAAGCTCCGTGACCAGGAATCACCGCTGATCATTGATAGGAAACGCTCATATTCGCCGTGAGGTCAGGGATCTGATGAACAACTTTCCAGACCAATGGAGTCTTTACGTATTGGCGCTTCAAAAGCTCCATAAAACTCCGCAAAATAACCCCAACTCGTTCTACGGTCTCGCATGTAAGTATGGTCTCCAAAAAGCGTAATCTACAGCTTGCTGAGTTCGTTCCTTAGCGATACACGGCAGACCTTACGAGGTTTGGGGAGATGCGAAAGGAATCCCATCCAAGGTTGGTAAAGCAGGCTACTGTCCACATGGTAATGAGTTGTTCCTGGGCTGGCACCGCCCATACCTTGCGCTTTTCGAAGTGAGTGTTCTATCCCCAGAACCGCCACGTTTTCTGCAAGAGTTGGATAAGACAAAGACTAAACAAGCGCAGCAAGTACTATCTGAACATGTTCTCAATATCGCTCGAAAAGCACCCGCTGATCAAATGGAACGATATCTCACCGCAGCCAACGAGTTTCGCATACCATACTGGGACTGGGCTCAGGGCACTACCGCTGGCCCTGTTCCAGATATCTTTACAGCTCCCTACTTGACGATCATCGATACAGACCGCACGCCAGTTGTGATTTCAAACCCGCTATATTCATACACGTTCGATCCTGTACCCGAAGGATTCGACATGAAGGTGAGCTAAAACCTAAGGCAAGAGATCGAAAGTTTACACTATCTGACTATATCTGCAGTGGCGCCAAATGAGCACAACGATACGATGGCCTGAGAACGACAGCCCTAATGCGACGTCACAGCAATCCAAGTTTGTAGATGCCTTTAGAGCCCAGTCCATCAACTTGATAGTTCAAGTGGGAGTCGCCTTCCGATCCAGCACTTTCTCACGGTTCTCAAGTATACTAGAAGACCCACATGGTTGGATGCACGGTGTGATTGGTGGCGGCTATACCGCCAAAGAACCTTGGGCTGGTCACATGTGGCCACTAGAATACTCATCTTACGAACCTCTCTTCATGTTGCATCATGCGTAAGTTTGCTCCATTTCGGAAATGGTGTCCGGCTAACCTCGTCTATTAGCAACGTCGACCGATTGCTTGCGTTATACCAAGGAGCATACCCTGATAGATGGATGCAACCGTCCAATATAGGTCCACATGGCAATGTATATCTCGAGGATTACCAGACTGTCAGTGCAGACACGGAACTTGTGCCGTTCAAGAAAGCACCCGGTCAGTTCCTCACTTTCAACGACTGTCGCAACACTTCGATTTTTGGTTATGCGTATCCGGAAACACAGCGTTGGAACTTTGCATCGGACGAAGCGTATCAGAGAAGCGTTGCAGCGACCATCACGAACCTTTATGGCGGACGTACACGCGCACAAGCTCAAGTCCAAGTTACCGCCCAACATATGACGGCTTTCGGACAAGCACTATTGGATAACAACAACACGTACACAGAATGGACTATCGAAACGCAAGCTACTGCTTCCAGGCTGCCCCCGACGTTTATGGTAAGCTTTTCGCTGATCGGTATTTTCCAGTCCGATCCTATAATCGACTTGGGAAGTTGGATGATGCTGATGCCCGAGCGCGACGATGTGCGCACAATGGACGTTCAATCAAAGTCAGAGAACAAGATGAACGGAACAACGAGTATAACAACCTATCTCGTTGATCGAGTCAATGCCAATGAGTTGTCCAGCCTGGATCCGAATGACGTGGTACCGTACTTGAGCTCCTACCTCACATGGAACGTCCACGATGTAAGTTTGTAGACCTTCGAGATTATGAGCGACACTGACTTTTTCAGGAACGTGGTGATCGCATTCCGTTTCCCGACGCCGAGACACTGAAAGTAGAAGTCTTCGGCACGCCCGCGCGCCTACCAGGCGACCCCAATGCGCCGATTGAGTACAGCGAAGGTGACGCCATACCTTACCCAGAAATCACGGCAGGCAGAACGGGTCGTGTGAGTAAGAACCCGCCAGGTATGATGCCTCCCTAAATGTCACTGGAAAATGGTGTCTTCGAAGCACGTGCTACGTAGTGGATTTGGTCTCACGTACAAGTACATAATTCAAGTCTTCTCGCCTTGTCTAAGAGCAAAACGTCAAAGGTTCACCTTGCAGTGGCTTTCTCTTCAGCTTATCAATCAAATTTTACCTTTCTTCGTGTTGCGCCATATCATGTTGCATTGACATACGGAAGGTACAAAGCTCTTCGGCAGTAGCACGCCCCGGACATATGTGCGGCCAGGAGCTTAGCCCCACTTATTGGATATGTACCCCACACATGACGTCTGATTCGCTGAGCTTAACTGCTAGGCCTCACAACCATGAACTCTACATGAGCTTGCCTTGCATCTCCTACATGCTCAATCCCTCAGATAACATCATTTTCTTTTCTTAGAGTGACTGACTTCGTTGAACAAGATGAATGTACCAGCTCTCCGCACCTCCCAAGGACTTTGCACCTCATTGCGATCGCCCCGCCTCAATACGACTCACAGCCGGATACATTTCCGTAGTGTATCAACTTTGACTTATCCATTTAACCCACGGCACACAGTACGCAAACCTTACCATCGAAATCCTTCCCACACAAACCAATATCACGCCTCTCCCAAGATGTCCAGCCCCGAATCTGCAAAGAAAGACTGGTCAGCAACCCAATATCTCAAGTTCAATAATGAACGCACCCGCGCTGTCTACGATTTGGTCGCCCAGATCCAACCCCATATCGCCGGGCCAAAGCCACGTATCTACGACTTAGGCTGTGGTCCAGGAAACAGCACAAAGGTTCTTCTCGATGCCTTCCCTTCTGCACGCATCACGGGCATGGATAGTTCACCCGACATGCTTGAAAAAGCCAACGCCGAGTTCTCCGACAAAGAAGCCGTGAACTTCATACCCGATGATCTAGCAACGTTTCAAGCAGATGAAAAGCCAGATCTACTCTTCAGCAACGCAGTCTTCCACTGGCTCCGCTCCCCAGAACGCATACCCACTCTCGTGCGATTATTCGAGTCTTTGGAAAGAGGAAGCGTCATAGCGATACAAGTACCAGACAACTATCACGAACCCTCCCATCGCTCTATGCGCGAAGTCGCATCCCAAACTCAGAAGCCTTGGTCTTCTTCTTTCTCCTCGACCGTCATCGGCGACCTGGCAGATACCACGCGCCCTGATCTCGATCCTATAGAGCCACCGTCAGCATTCTATAATGCGCTCATCCCATATGCAAGTCACGTGAACATTTGGAGGACGAATTATATGCATGTGTTGAAGGATGCGGGGGCGATTGTGGAATGGGTCAAAGGAACAGGTTTGCAACCCTATCTGAATCTAATTAAGACTCAAGATGAGAAACAGGAATTTTTGGAAGAGTATGAGAAAAAATTGAAGAGCGAGTATCCTGCGTTGGAGGACGGGAAAGTGCTACTGGGTTATCCGAGGTTGTTTGTTGTTGCTGTGAAGAAGTAGATTTCTATAGAGTAGTGGATGATGGGAGAGCACGAAGCGGTTTGTATCGAACGCCATGATAGCTCAATATACATACACGATAAACGTTGTTATGGAAGTATTCCCACGTAGTCTCTTTATCTTTGCCACAAATTCGACCGCCTATCAAGTCTCGTCTCGATGTCAGATGTGATAAGTTTCGAGTCCGAGACAATCATGATCCAATCCCCCTTCAGAGACGATGTTTCGTGCAGATCCGACAGATCATCAAGCCACAACCCTGGCAGCCGTTGGCCCATCTGTCCACAAAGCCACAGCGATTACATGTCGTATCGTGCCCGTCACTACGATGATACCGCTCGAACTTATGGACGTGGCTCCGGTTATTCTTTTTTTTGTTTCGTTGCCTCTTTCTACGGCCATTGTCTTTGTGCTTGCTGGTGGGCTGAACTGCAGGTTGAGCCGGAACTTGAGGCTGAGGCTGAGCTGCGCGTACGGTTGGCTGAGCAGGAAGAAGATTCGGGTGGGCCACAGGGACGGGTGGAACAGCATTGGCAAGGTTCACAGCATCTTGAGGGGCGTCGTTTGCGGGAATAGGACGATCAACGATTCTACGCTCATCCCAGAGTGGACATTTGCACGTTCGCCACCTGGCTAGACATGTATAGCAGAACTCGTATTGGCAGCGGCACCTTGAACTATCAGCTTGATCCCTCTCACTAACGTAGCACCTACGTGATGTGGAAGCAGCCTCGCTCAAGCTCAACCATCTCTTTGCACTTTGGGCACGTCTGCCAACGCTTGGCTTTGGCAACGCCCATGAGCTTTTTGACATCCTTATCCTCTGGACAGAGACCATCATGTCGCTCGTTTTTGCACGTAACACACGTCTTCTGAGCACACTCTGCGCACGTAGCTGTGTCTGCTACAATACTGGCAGGTCTGATCCAGTTCGAGCATGTCTTGTTGCTGCAATAGGTGCGATCCACCATCTCTAACTCTTCTCTCTTAGCCACGAATCTAGAAAAGACTGCTGAGGGTAAGAATGGAATGCAATTGAAGATCGGTATGATCTTGGAACAGCATCGGGGTGGGAAGTGCGAAGTATCTGTTATAGAGCACTCGAAGAGGCGAGTGAGACATTCGCGGCAGTATGCATGCGCCTCAACATCGCCGTCGTTCCTGCATGGGAGCTGAAGCATATTGCACGCCGCGTGTATGTCCAGGCAAGAAGAGCAAGTTGCTGACAAGGTTCCTGTCTGTGCAGTCCCATCATGGCCACTGAGCAAAGACTCATTTGTCGGATTATCAAGTTTCGCTCGTTTTGTTCTTCCATCTTCGTTTTCCCTGAATATTGCCGGATCAAGAGAAACAGTGCGCTTTTTTGACGTAGTCGTACGAATGTTCGGTGTGATGGAGTTATCGTCTTCGTCCTTTGCATCATCGACACGCGCACGCTTAAAGCTGTTCGGTCCAAGATCGGGCTTCAAATCATCCTCGGCAAGACGCTTTTTGCCAGATAAGAGCCCGTTCTTCGAAGGTTTCGTTTGCATGCTAGTGAGATCAGAGCGGAGGTCCTTGTCTGCGAGAGTCTTATCATTGACGGGCTCAGACTTCTGGTCAGCCACGTTTTTGTACATAGCGTACGCGTGTTGGACTGCAGGGCGCTGAGGTACGGGCTTGCCGGAAAGTCTGCAAGCTAAATCATGGTCGCCTCGATCGTGTTAGCACGGCTTGGTGTTGCATGGTTAAGCCGTGTGTACTTACGTTCAGCTTGCTGCTCCTCGCCCAAGAGCTTCTTATACGCCTCTCGACTCGAGTTTTCTTCTTGAACAATGTTGCGAGCGAAGGCCTGGCCGCGAAGATTGTTCCACTTCCTCAGAAGCTCATCGCCAAGCGCCGCAAATGCGACTCGTTCGCTGTTGACGGCACCGTTTTTGTCAGTTTTAGGCAAGGTCTTCAGAATAGCGTCTACGTCGTCGAGCTGGAGCTTCAATACAACCTGGGCAGTCGCAGAATCCATCTTGGAGTGATTGACAATGCTGCAACAGGTGAGCACGTTTGTGGCAGGTAAGGGGAGGCGTCGCCTCAAGGCACTCAACAATACGTGCTGTTGCGAGACGATGCACTTTGGACGTGAGCAGTAACAATTACGACGTGTATGCAGAAAGAGCAAAGAAAGAACCGTTGACCGAAGGGAGGGTTTGTCGCAGGCGATGAGAGATGAGTCTTGCAAAGGTGGGCCGAGATTGTGGTGTCTGCCAAGCATGATGGAGATGAGGAAGGCGCGTCCCTCGTAATCAAAACAACGGGGAGGTGAAGGATGAGGTGAAGAGAGGGGATAGAATCATCAGATACCTACATGAGGCCTTGAAGCATTTACCAAAGGCAGGCAACAGAAGCCTTTGAAGACTACATCGGGCGACTTCCATACATTATCCACACCTGCGTACTCGGCCTCTACAGTAGTAGTTTATATGCCTCACATGCAGCTTCGCCGTCAAAGCCTACCCATCCCCAACTGAGGTACTCTTAGCGCTTTCCACCGTTTTCCTCTACAGGCATTCCCACGCGCGTGTTCGCGCCACCGTAAACAATGCCAAGATCGTATATGGCACATGTGATTACCCAGAAACGCCCATATCAATGCTGCAAAAAATGTCCCTCCAGTGTGCATCAAGCAGCACATGATGCTACAATGCAGTCAAACAGTCGTCAGACTTATGTTAAGCCAATGCGTGAAGATGACTGGCCAGTCTAGATGTCATAACGTAGACTCCGGCCAGGGGTATAGAATAGAATCACCGCTCATTGAATGCTTTTCGCTCAAGCCATGAAAACGGTGCATGCAATCAACGCCATGTACTCCGGTACAGTCCCAAAAAGAGAGTTGTCGTGTCTCATCCAGCGCCCGCGGTGCCAATCTGTGTGTGTTTTTGGAAGCCAGGCGAGCGATAGCTGTGCCGATGAGGAGATGCAGTGCGATGGCCGTCAGGCGAACCTTGAGTGTTCTGGGCGAATGCAGGGTTAGGTGCACTCCGGTCATATCCTGGGGTGGGGCTGTGCTGATTGCTGCCGGAAGGCATTGGTTGACCTGCGCCTGCGCCTGCGCCCGGGACCTGACGGACTGACGCCTCACCAGCCTGTGCCGAGGGGTTGTTGTCTGCTGTCGTAATCTGAGGCGCATTACGCTGGTCTTTCCTAGAAGCAGTGCCAGTTTGGTCCCTAGGCGACGGCGTAGGTGCCGACAGAGGATTCTTTCCCCGCTGCTCCCATTGTCGCATGATTTCTTTTGCGCTCATGTCGGACACTTCGTCGCTGAGTAGTTCCATGATTTCGGGGGGTACCTGGCTGCGTTAGAGTTGGACAAGGACAGAACGACGATGCAACATACCTCTGAGAACTCATCGTTGTTCTCGATGAGATCGAACACGACCTTGACAGCACCCTGATCCACGCTCTTTACTTCTTTGTCATTGCTCTCACGTAGGATGTTCGGAGCCATCACAGTGGCGATATTCCACGTGTCCATCTTGTTGCCCGTTTCTTCGTCTACGGTGTGGAAAGACGACACCCAATTCAGGAAGCAGAACAAAACCTCCATGGTGTCGCGATGGGCCTTGGGCAGTAGGCAAAGCACTAGATGCAGTACTTTCTTTCTTTGCGCTTCGTCCTCAATGTCTGCTTCTGTTAGTCAAACATCGTGAGCGCAATCAAGAGAAACTTACCATTAGCTACCATGAACAGCCTGTAAAGCTTCAATGTCAATACCGGCTCAGGCATCAATCGAAGGAAGCGCTTCAAGAGGTTGGCGAGAATGACTGGGTTCTTAGTGTTGAGGTCGACCTTTTGAACACCATTGGCATCGATTTCCTCCTCAAGCTCGCGCAGAGCCTTGAGGTTACCGTTCTTCCTGAACACACCCTCAATGGACATATCCATACTTCTCATCGCGGTAATACAATCCTGAAGCAAAGCTGGAACCTTGAGAGCGCCCGGTCCTACACCTTCCGTGCACTCATCGCCATATTTTTCGACGAGGTACTCGAGCGATTGTCTGAAGGTTGCTTTGTCGGAAACCGGCTTCTCGACTCCTGTAACGCCCTTCTTCGGTTTGCTTTTGTCGGCCTTGAACGCTTTGCCGAACCCAATTTTGCCCCAGAAGTTGTTTTTCTTCGATTCGATGAGATCTAGAAGATCGCCTTGGTTGTACTGGTTGTCGTCGAGCAAAAGTCCAAGCTGAAGCACCGCAAGACCCTTCAGCTTGAAGTACTCAAGCGGCGAAAGTTCTGAAAAGTAGGTTCGCGAGCGGCCTTCTGATATCTGTTGGAGTTCCTGACCCCCAGAGAAATCACGACGATGGCCGTTCTGTAGCCTCGGCTGGTCATCCCGTCCTAGTAGTGCGCTTCCGCCGGCACGGAATGCATTCGGACGCTGCTCTCGTTGCTGTTCCAAAGCGGCCATACGTGCGATATCATCCAGGGCAAGAGAGTTTACGGCGAGTGTTACAGCGTCGGCCTCGTTCGTAATTTCGCGTTCCTGGACGATTTGCATGCCTCCTGGAAGCTGTCCGTCTCCACCAGAACCGAGACCCTCCGGACCGTCAATGATTCGCGATTGGCGCGCACGTTTCATGGTATTGGAAAGATGCTTGTCAAGTCGCGTTGATCTTAGGCGCTTGATATCAGACATGGATTGCTCATACGCGGCATTGTTGCTGTTTTGACTATCTGTCGCTGATGTCCCTCCATACGACTTGGAGCGATTGTCGGGTCGTAAGTGAGGTGGATCATCCCCAAGGCGATGTCCTTGTGTGGAATCATAGCCTGTCAGGTTAGGATCATCTACAAGTCATTAGTGGGACGAATGTAATCTCGGAAGCGGCTCCAGAAATCTGAGTCGAGGTGTCAAGATGAGTGGTGACAGTGTGATCTATAGGAGAGTTCTTCTTACCTGAAGTGTGTGGCAGTGCGCCACTGGATCGCAAAGTCGCCATGAGGCGCGCATGCGCTACGTTCAGTAGATGTACATATTGACGCAGTTTGGTGACTTGCTCGAAACCATTCTCAGCGTCTGGCTGCGCTGCAGCACATGCTGGACAGAAAATACTTCGCTTGGATTTACTCCAATAGGCATTTTGAGTGTTATGGCGCAGGTCAGCATTGCACCCACGGCACACCATACAGCTGTAGTTGTACGACATGTTGTTTAGATGTAAACACTTGTCTTCGACCTGTGCATCGCAAATGGGACATGCGTCGGCCCATCTTGGGACAAGCCGGGCGGACTCAGCGGCCTGGTCCCTTTGGGCCTCATCTTCCAACCGTGCATCGAGTGAGTTGACTTGGGTAAGGAAGTTGGTCAAACCGGTCGAGCTCCGGGTTTCGCGCTCTAATTTTAGAGAACCCTGCAGACATATGCGAATGAGGAGCTTTAGGTAGTGGGCCAAACCAGTGACCAGTGACAACAGTTCTTGGGTCACGCCCAGTCGTCGAACGCCGGTACCTTGGGACTGGGTAAGAAGCGCAAAGAAGGCTACCACTTTCTTACAGAGTAGCTTCGATTCGCGGGAGTAGGTCAGTCCCTTGGGCGTCCTGACGATTAACTGCGCGTCGAGCGCATCTGCAGCCGCAAAAAGCAGTTCGACGTGCACGATGAACTTCTTAGCTGCCATGACACCGTCAACGTAAGCTCCGTTACTGACATGGAGCAGCATGTCGGAGATGCACGTCGCGGACTTTTCCTCGAAAGCCGACAGGGTCTTCCAGATCCAATTGACTTTAGCTTCGATCTCTTCCTCCTGTTGGCGCACACTCTCGCGCACCTCGTCGGTCGCGTCGCCATCGGCATCTTGCAACCGCTCGATGACTGGTTGGCCTGTGGAATGTAGCCTGACATTCCAGTATTTGTGAATCATATAGCATTCCGGATGCCAATGCTGATTCTGCCCATTTCGGAAGATTTCAACGAATTGTTTCAAAATCGATGTCTGACAGCCGTTGCACCGTTGAGCGAACTTGGTGGAGTAGTGGTAGTGACAGTAGACGCTTCCCTCGTGCTCGTAGTAGCTGTCGGATGCGCCGAACACTGTGGGACATACGGAGCAGGTAAAGTGCTCAATGTGGTATTTGCGGTCGAGCGCTGTGATGTATGAGCCACGCAGGGCTTGCCCACATTCGAAGCAAAGGAGGTCGAGCCGTCGAAAATAGTCTGTCTCGCAGAGGGGGTACTGCCCGGGGGGCTTGTCAGGAACGGGGAAGAACTTGGATGCAACAATTTTGCCGCAGTCCTAGACGCAGGTCAGCAAGATGATCAATAAAGCTACATGGAGAAATCAAGCGCTCAAGAATATTGGAAGCAGTCCACCCTGAACAGCAATGCGCCAAGTCCAGCCACTGCAGGGCACAAAGACACGCAAGCGCCCAATTCCTCCATTCCAAGAAACAACATGGGTGTCTTACGTGACAGGTAAAGCATTCCAGATGGTACGTATCGCCCAAAGCCCGCACAAACTGTCCAGTCAGTCCTTCTCCGCACTTGCCACAGATCTTGCCGCTACGCTTTGGTTTCGGGGCGGCCTGGTTTTGCTCCCCAGGGTCGGTCGACGATCGCGGGGGATAGTTGGTGCGGTCATAGGGCGCAAGACTGTTGGACGAAGATGCGGCCTCGTCGGTGGCTCGCCTCGAGAGGCCACCATTGCGCGGGTCGTAGGCAGTGTACTGTGACTGGGCGCCCTGATTATCCATCGGAGGCGGTCCCTCCGCCGGTGTTCCCATGTCCAATTACGCCAGCTTCGGTAGTCGTGCTCTGTGATGCAGGGTACGTGACAGGTTCGTGTGGGAGCCGAGGTGCGAGGGGCGCGTGACAGAGAGGCGAGGGTGCGTACAGAGGGCCTGAGGGCAGGTATCGCGGTATGGTGTACGGTGTCGTGCAGGCGGTGCTGGCGACGAGAGGGGTGTCGAGTCGCGGGTGGATCTATCCAGGCAGGTGGCCAAGGGTCGAAGGGCGGCGGCGGTGCGTTGGCGAGCGCGCTCTGTGTCTGGATGCGCAGCTGCTGGCTCGGTCGGGTGTGGTGGATGTAAGGGATGCTATGTACAATGGGCGCAAAAGCAACTCGTTCGGCATGCGGCCGCCGCGGAGGAGGGAGGCGTGGTGGTGAATTAGGCCCGACGTGCTATGGGGGGCATAGGACGAGGACCCTGAGCGGTGGATGAAACGCGGTCAGGGCGGGTAGGGCAAGTAGAGGGATTGAACGACAATGAACATGCAACTCGAAGAAGCGCAACCACTGTGTGCTTGGCGGAAGATTCGCAGGAGGCGTCGTGTGGTGTGAGGCTGGTGGTTGTTCCTGTGTCACTGCGGCTGTGGTCAATGTTCGAGGAGTGGACGCATGTCGGTGAACGGGCTAAGCCGCTTTGGTGAAAAGCTGATTGCGATGCACATGAGCATGCCCGGCAGCAGCATCGACCCCTTGAGCTTAGTTTAGCCTTGAAGAAAGCCGGCATTAGATGGCATGTTATGCACCTGTTCTGTCCTCGGCTGCGTATACAGCTAGCCATACGCGATACGCACGCAGCCTTCACAAAATGCACTACGTCGTCTGCACGCACACACGCACACACGAGTTATTTCCCACAGCATCCTCGGCACATGGCAGGCTATTCCTTGAGCATTAGGCACCCGATGGAAGTCAGCGGGGAAGGCTGTTCAAGCCGCCTGTTTCAAGGTTCATGGCTGACATGCTAGCGTCCTTGGGCCTTGGCGTTCGAGATCTCGACAGTCGCGACTTCCACCCAGTCCAGCCTGTTGCTCGCGACTGCAAGGTACGCCCGTCGCTACTGCCAGAACCGTCCCTCACCCTCACGCATACGCCAGCTTCGTCGCTTTCACTAGCAGGACCGAGCTCACTCACCACCCGGGCCGCCATAACCCGTTGCATCCAAAACAAAGACCTCTAAACCACTCACCCCAACCGCGTCATACCACTCACTGCCGACCTTCACCATGGAAGGAGAGTCGGAAAATGCGCCGACCCAGAGGCAGGAGCCGCCTGTGTTTAAGGCCCCAAGGCTAGTCTCTCGCCCAAAGCCCCCGGTGCAGCAAGAGGAGGAGATGGGCTCTGAGATCAAGCTGGGCGATTTTGAAGATGTCCATGCGCTGTCCGTCTCCGAAGCGCGCGCCGTCGTCACAGCCGTCCACGAGGCACGAAAGAAGAAGGACCCCGAGAACAATCCGCTGCGCGACAGGATATACAACGACAGCATGTGAGTCGTTGCGCACAAGCTGCAGGGTCAAAGGCCGGTGCTGACTGCAGCAGAACCATCACGCAGTTTCTCGATTACCTCGACAACTTCGCCCGATACAAGGAAGAAGACAGTCTGCACTCCATTGCTGCCCTCTTCGATGCCCACCCCGAGATCTCCGTTGTCGAGAAGGCGCTGCTGGGTAATACATGAGCCAGAAGAGAGGAAGCGCTGTACTGACAACAGTGTTAGGAACGCTGACTCCGGATACCGCCGAGGAAGCCACCACGCTCATTCCCTCGCTGAACATGGACGAGGAAGAGCTCCAGTTGATTCTGGACGAGCTGAACAAAATGCGTGAGTTGGAAAAGATTAACAAGATGGTTACAGGCCTTTGAAGCTGACTTCTCGGACAGAGGATCGCCTTCGATAGTACCCCAATGGGACTTTGGATCACTACCTGGACCGTTTGGATGATACGGTGAAAGCGACCTGCGACCGCACTCAGATTGGTACACCTTTGCCCGCGGATGACTTTGTCTAAATTGCTCTACTCCCACCTCGACGAAGCACAACAAGCATGCTGGTTCGGGAAACATCGGCATTTGATCTGAAACCTTGTTCGGCTTGGCTTCGCAGCAAAAGTCTGGAGTTGCTTTGAAAAGGCAAGTATGGAACACTACCACTAGACTGTTGGGTCTGATCAAAATCGGTCGGCGAACACTTGCAACACTTGTCATGACGCATTGTTTTGCTACTTGTGGGTATTCATAATATTACAAGCGTTCCATCCGTCGCGGAAGGACAAGAATGTTTCTGCACGCACTGTACGTTCTCACTTGTCTACGCGAATTCTGTGCTGCTAGTGAAACAAACGTGATTGCAACTCCATTGATGTAATTGTGCAGGTTCTAGCAAACTCCCCTGTGAATACAGAAGCCCCTGTGACTTGAGGGCAGGCGTGTTTTGTGCGCCATGTAAGATCCCTACTACTAAATTAAAGACCAGATATTGCAGCATTTTGAAGCTTGGTGCCTATATCTCTACCACCTTTCAACAGCACAGAACATTTTGTCGTCACCGTTCACTTTTATCATCACCACCACAAGTACCGAACTTCTTCAACCATCACATAAACCAAATCAACCTCGCAACAGTCCAACATGCCAGGCTTTACTTCCTTTCTGCTCGGTCACGGTCGCTTCTCTGCCGCTGTCCAGGACTCTACACCACCTGAATCCGACAACGAGCTCGAAACTGAAGCCTCCAGGAAGCGTCGTTTGCAACAAGAGCTTAGGCGCGCTCGTCAGGTATCTCGTATCTACAGTACCGTCCTAACACGCAAAGACACTGAACAGACTTTGGGGACGCTAAAGCAACTCGAATCCGATATTGATGCTCAGATCGAGAGCTTCCACGACATGGGTGTTGCGTCTCAGAAGAAGCGTAGAGAGATAGTTAACGAATTCACCACGCGTGGTCAGTTCGTCCTTCAAAATGGTATCAAGGTATTAGAGCGGTTTGGAAATGCTCAAGGGCCGGTGCAGGTTCTTCTTGAAGCGTTCACGGAATTGAATAAGGTAATGGTAGATGGGAGACGGGAGAACGGGATGGTAGATGTTCAGGGTGTACGGGATGTCGTGGCGGTGTATCAACGGCAAATCAAGAAGCCGCTGGGTGATGCAATCAAGGAACTTGGAAAGGCGCTCCGTAGAAAGGATGACTGGACCGATCTGGAGTAGGTGATCTGATGAGGATGGGACATCGGTACTGGTACATTGCTTCATCGCTGAGGTTTAATCACTAGCTTAAATGTCTACTTCCATGTCAAAGAAATCCATCGACGCCTATCTCATCCTCAGATCCCGCTCTCAATCTTCGCCAACAGTGTCTCGCTCTTCAAAGTGGGACAAACATTCTCGTCTCCTGCAAATTGTCAAAGAACATCCTGGTTCCTGTCATTCTTCGCCCCGTCTCTACTTTCGGTCGCTCAAATACCGGTCGTATTTCTCTCCTCTGTTCTTCCTGTCGCTTCTCTCTATCGCTAATCTCGGCCCTCCTTATTGACCCCCGATAAGGCACCGCAATTCGCGTGTCTGTCTTCTTCTTATGCACCCTGGTCTGATAATGCTTCGCCGAACGTTTTCCGTCACTGGCAAGCTTCCCCACGAAATCAGTGCCGCGCCCATACTCTTGCCATTCAGCATTCGCATGCGCCTCGCTCACCTCCTTAGGCGCATCTTTTTGGCTAAAAATGCGCGAATGGTATGTCTCTTCGAAAACGACATGTTTGTCCTTTGACTTTGGCTTGCCAAGGGAAGAGCCCTTGAGTGCCGATTTCAAGGACTTGGGGCAAATGCGACGGTTTCGCTTCATCGCCTCGTCAGACCAGAGTGCGTCGTCTAGCAAACTGCTGTTGAGGATTTGTTTGAAGCTACTGAGAATATCGAAGAGGATCGCATAGCTATCAGCTATCAGTGGCCAGTATCGCTCTGAGACGACTTTCCAGCCCAGGTCCAACCGTCCTGAGTGCTCAGCCCAGAGTGACCGCTGGCGCGCCATAATCCTTGCGAGTTCTTCGAGTTCTACCCTGAATGACCCTTTCGAGTGGTTATTGCGTAGGCGAAGGGTGAGGTTATCGAGTCGGTCGTAGATACGGTGGTGACGCTCTAGAATCGACTTCATGGCGCGGCGCGCATGATCGCTTCCTTTGGTCTTTGTGAAGGCTTCCATCTCTTCTTTCTGACGGGTCATAGAGCCTTCGAGCTCTTGGCAGGCTTGTATGAGGATTTGGACCTCATCGCGCGTTAGGTGCATGCCAATGATAAGCGCCTTGGGTGCTTTCTTCGTAAACCAAGACATAATTGGAGCCCAGATGAACGACGTGAAGAGTGTTGCGCAAGCTTTTACTGTGCGACTCAACCCGTTTGGTTCGCGCAGACGTGGAACCTTGGGTGGCCCTGAGATCTGAGCCAGTGAGAACGAAGGCATTGGGGTAACGGTTTGAGGCAGCGGAGGAGATTCGTCTCACGCATGACCCAAGCAATGCGGAATCACTTTCACTGCGTGCACAATGAGGCAATGGTGGTAGTACAGCACTGGCTTGACGCGCATCGTGAATCAACCTGTGTGGTGTAAGACATTACAAGAGGACTTGCGAAGAAGACGAGGATCTCCGAGACAGTGTAGGTTTGTGAAGCAAACGCCAGCGTCAGAAATCTCGGATCGTCTGGTAAGATTTGTGTTTGAGCAAGTCGATAGTAGAGTTGATGTGGTGGCTTGATTCGTGGATGGTATATGCTCGCCTAGATGACGTGACAACCCTAATACGCTCACATCTTCGCCCTGTCTCCATGATCGGCATTTACGAGAACATAACGATAACGCGCATGTCCCTCCTCCATGTCAACCACACTCTTATTCGCGTCCTTCATGTTGCGCTTTTGCACCCATGGCTTAACCCCCTTGTCAGCAGCGAATTTTAACATCTCCTCTATCTCTTTGGGGCTGCCGATCTGGCTACCTCCAATCTTGCATCCTTTACCAATGAGACCAAATGCAGCGATTTGAGGGAGTTTGTCCTCGGGCGCGCCGACTTGTATGAAGGATCCACCCGTGCGAAGGAGGCGAAGGTATGACTCAAGAGGCATGTCTGGAGAGGATACCGTACTAATGATAAGGTCTAGGGTCCGGCTATGATTGCGCGCCCACTTCTCGTCTTCAGACGTGGCAATATAGTCTGTTGCGCCCATGGCCTTTGCATCGTCGACTTTGTTCCTTCGTCGGCTTATCGCTACGACCTTTTCGCAGCCTAAAGCTTTCGCAAACAAGACGCCAAAATGTCCCAAGCCTCCTAGGCCTACAATTCCCACCTTTTTCCCAGGGCCTGCGCCGTTGTTCTTCAGCGGCGCATAGACTGTAATGCCGCCGCACATCATGGGCGCTGCATCTTCGCTCTTTATCCCAGCTGGTATCCTAATGGCGAAATGCGCTGGGACGCGAACATAGTCTGCATATCCACCCATGCTCCAGCTTCCATCCGGGTACTTGGCGTTGTATGTGCCAACCATCTTGGTACAATGCTGTTCGATGCCTGCGCTACATTCCTCGCAGTCGTCCTTCAAGCAACTGAAAGCTTGCGCGCCTACGCCAACCCTGTCGCCCAAGTTCAGGTTCTTCACTTTGTCTCCAACTCGCACAACATTTCCTACAATTTCGTGACCGACGCATACGGGATAGTGTGTCGCACCCCAGCCAGATCGCAGAGTGTGTATGTCGGTGCCGCAGATACCACAATGGGAGACTTTGATATCGATGTCTATGTCGTTGAACGGCTTGGGTTTGAAGGATGACCAGGTCATGTTGCCCTGCGCGGCATTCTTATCGTGGCCTAGCCAACCATGGAACTCGGAAGGGGAAGTCATCGCTGATATGCTGAGGCCTTCGGAACTTGAAAGCGAGGTAAGATTGGTCGAGCTATGTTAGGAGTGATGAAGCAACGCGTCGCACTGTCAGCTGCAAAGGCTGTAAAGATGGTATATGTCAAGCGTTGACTTGGAATCGCGTTGTGGCCAGGACCGAGGATGGCCGACGTCATGTTGTTTGGACAATGTTATCCGAGGCATCTCTGAACGCCAGATGAGGGGTCCATAATTCACCAGAGACAGCACCAACAACATCACAAAAGACTGCAGTGAATTGAGCATCGCGACATGAAATCATCGCAGGATGTTAGAGTGGTAAAGAAGTGTTGGTGTTATACGTGATGCTGGTAATCGTGAGTACTGAATGCCCAAATTGCCGCTAATGCGAAACCAACAGTCAGCACAGCACCGTAATGCATATGTATACCCAGGTATCGACAGGGCGTTGTTAATCACATAGCTGCATCAATCGCAATAACGATAGACCAGGGATTTGGGATGAGGCTAATAAAAGGTCATGCATGATATTGTTTGTTCGTATGACCGACAGAGAGCGTGGGTTGAAGGAAAGAGCATACCGAAGCTGTCCTCTGCTAAGCATCGACCTTTTTCATACCCTTTGTGAAAAGAGGACTTTGCCTCACGCGTTCCCAATCATGAAGCATCATTGTATTCGCCGTACCGTCTCTAACCTCTCCACCCCCACGCCTGATCATCTCCTCTTCAAATGCATCTATCGCAGCTTTTCTATCCTCTCCAGCTTGAATCTTAGTGATGGCTTCATGCAGCTTTCCAGCGTCCGTGACCGAGTGATTGAGGCCTTGCCCTCTTTGGTAGGTCATTGGATGGACAGCGTCGCCAACCATGGTAACTAAGCCGTGGTGGTTATCCCAACGATGGCCTTCCATTCCGGGGTCCCAGTCACTGAGCCCCAGATACCACACGGGGGTGCCATCTGGTGTCCACTCAAGCGCACTCCTCCACGGGTCGCAGAACTCTTTGGCGAATTCCTTCTGTTGTGCCAGTCGCTGAGCACCAGTCCAATTCTTGGTCGCCTCCTGCTCTTCCAAACTACTTTTCCACGAGATATAGTAGAAGAACGTCCAGGACGACGGATCATCTGCATCCGGTGCGTCATGCATGCCAAAGAAGGCGAAGTTGTTATTGGGATGCGCGCATGCTAGGTACAGCGGGTGAAAAGACCTCAAGAAGAGAGCTTGTTCCACGGTAAACTTACACTGAACAAAAGTGGCAGCATATGGTATGTGGTTGATGGCACCCAATTCGCGACCCAATAGGATCTGTCTGGTCGAAGAGCGAGCTCCATCGGCACCTACCAACATGCTTCCAGTTGCCGTTGTGCCATCGGCGAAATGTACTGTGACTGACTGATTGTCGTTTGCATATGAGACGTCTTGTAAGCGCTTGTCGAACTGTATATCAAGGCCTTGCATTAACATGTCGCGCAACTTGCTCCTTCGTAGGCGGTAGAAAGGCCCGAAGGTAATGGCTGCGACCAGATCTCCGGTGTCGCCTCGCAGCCACTTCAGCGTATCCTGCTCCTTTGTGGGCACGTTCGGGTCGACGGAAACGCTCTGGATGCGATCCCACCAGCCGTCTGGCATGAGGCTTTTCAATGCTGGTGCGCCCCAATGAAGGCCCATGTTCCAGTCGCGCTCGCCATGCTTTGCGCCATTCTTCTCGAAGACGATACACGGAATATTCGCCTGGTTCTCCAATAAGGCTACTATCTACGTTACGTTACACAGACGAGTACGTACTTTGCGAAGGCCTTGAGCGAGTGCGAGTCCAGAGGTTCCTGCGAATGAGTGAGACCATGCGCAGGTATGCGGCGTACGCGTCGCTTACCAGAGCCAATTACGAGAATGGGCAACTGCGCCGCACGCGCTTCGCCGTCGGCAGTTGGTTTTTCCATAGCAAATAGCCAGAGATCAGCGATGTTTGGGTCATCTCTCAACCTGTTCTTCGCATTCTCTACAACTAAGTTCGAGTCTCCACAGTGGAAGGCCGCTCGGCCCACCCACCACCTTTAACGCACGCTGCGGCCCAGAACGGGCCGAATAGGACATGAACGGTGAGCTGAATGTCGCCCCATCATGTCGTTCACCACGACATTCAACCCATCTGATACGGGACGTATACACCTATATACAGCTTCTGGAGGTAGTTGTTATGTTTAATATCGACTTCCTGCCTCCTGAGCCCAAATTGTTCGTGCAACATCGGCAAAGAGAAGCAATGATCTCGCTTACCCTGAACCGCTCAACTGACGTGCATGCGATGCATCAACGATGCTTTTGGCGCGCGTTGTGGAAGCGCACGCACGAATAGCAGCAGCCGGAGGAGCAGACCGATCCGCTTGATCTGCTCGGGGATGCTGCGCGGACGCGGCGGCGACGCCATCGCTGCACAGCTCCACTTTCTCAGAGACCCCTCGCCCATTGACAAAGCCACCAAAGAGGGACCAGAGTCAGCACCAGCAAATTCCCAGTACATCGGCACCAGAGTCACCAATATGTAACCTGTTGGTTTCCGGGCTTTGAGGCCTTGATTCTCCACACCACCATACCTCACCCGCGAATCGCGCAGCCATGGCATCTTCGTCGTCGCAAAAGCCATCCGAGGGCATCGGCATGCATCATCAAGATAGTGCCATACATCTCGGCGATGGCTCGACGTCGCCATACCCACAACAACCAACCCCTGAACACCACCATTTGTCGATGGATTCCGAGCCCTCACCACCTAACAATGACGACGAGGCTGGCTTTTCTTCAGACTCAGCCTTCGACAGCGGAAGTCTCCTTGGCGACGAGACGAATTCGCTCGCGTCATCCATTCTTAACCATCGTATTGAGAATGGACGGCAGTACCACGCGTACCGAGACGGCGCATACTGGGGACCGAACGATGAGCTCGCCAAGGAGATATTGGACTTTGCTCACCACATGTATCTCTTGACGCTTGACCAGAAATTGCATCTTGCGCCTCTACAAAACCCACAGACAATACTAGACTGCGGCACAGGTACTGGCATATGGGCGATTGTAGGACATACCTCGCTTACAGTATTATTTCATACTGACAGTCTCAGGACATGGCAGACCAATATCCTTCTGCGATCGTGACCGGTACCGACCTTTCTCCCATACAACCCGAATGGGTCCCACCCAACTGTCACTTTGAAATCGACGATGTCTCGCTCGAGTGGACATTTCCGCCGAACCACTTCGACTTCATACACATTCGCGAACTCTTCGGTTGCATACCAGACTGGGACTTCTTCTTCCAGCAAGCCTACCGACACACTAAACCTGGTGGCTGGATAGAGATTGTCGAGCACTCGGTGTGCCCTATATCCGACGATGACACAATGGGTCCAGATCACTTCTACCATACGTGGGGGAAGGTTGTTGTTGAGATGGGCGATCGTTTCGGCAAGACCTTTACCATATGGGAAGAGAGTGCCGAGAGGATCAAACGAGCCGGTTTTGTGGATGTGACGGTCATGGAGTATAAATGGCCTATGAACGGCTGGCCAAAGGATAAGGATCTCAAGAATATCGGACGATGGAACCAGTTGCGGTTGATGGACGGGGTCGAAGGCTTCATGCTGCGATTGTTGACACAGGTCGGAGGTGTGAGTATTAACGACGAGCTTATCGTGGGCATTACTGAACAACTCTAGTGGTCCGTTGCACGAGCACAAGTGCATCTAGCGCAGATGCGCAAGGAGCTGAAGAGCTACCGCGCTCACGCATACTTACCTGGAACCGTTGTCTATGCCCGGAAGCCCCTATGAACACAAGTGCTTCGCATGTTGCGCTAAGGCAATATTGGCAAAGCTTAATCAGACATTCCAAGACGCTGCCTGTGCCTATATTGCAGTCTGCCCACGCATCGATACGAATTAGCCTCACCGCAATCCCGCCACATGCCGTTAGACCGTCCAGGAGCGAATGCACATATACCCGGCTGGGCACTGATCATACACGTGTGAAAGATGGAAACAACGTCTGAAAGAAATTTACCATCCGATATTGGGCCTACGGGGATGTACATACTGCCGAACGCCTCCCTCCTATAGGATCACCTTCACTGGACATCGACATGCCTCGTTTCAGTTGGACTTCCTACTTTAAACGAGGTGCCCCTATGGCCGCTCATAACGAAGGAACATCAACGGCCGCTTGACTCTAAGAGCTTGGACAATTGAAGGACTGGCACTTGCCGCAGCTTTCCCGCTCAGTGCTAGGACATAGGCACGCTGTCTTGCATGCCTGGTCACCATTGCAGTTTTGTTGACAGGCGTAGATGGCGGACCGGCAGACTTGGCAATGGTCAATTGGGGGTGACTCGGGGTCATTGGTGTCTGCTACTTGAGCAGTGGTAGAACAGGTGGTAGTCGAGCACTTGTGACAGCTATCCTGGTCGGTGACGGGACAACTACATGTTGTTTCGCAAGCCTTGTCACCGCGGCAGTTCTGTTGGCACGTGTAGACAGCGGCCCGGCAGACTTGACAATGGTCGATCGGAGGAGACTGTTGGTCGCCCACAGCAATGCTATCTGAATCGGCAATCGCGGAACCAGCAGATGCTGTGTCACGTTCAGTAAGCTCCCACTTGTCGCAGTCTTGAGGAGCCTTGACGCATCCTGTCTTACTGTTAGCATAATTGGAAGCGTCAAAAGCCTTTTGCTGTTCACATACCCTGTTGACGACAGATCGATTCTGGGTTAGAGTGCAAGTAACACGCGCAATAATCTTCGCAATGCAATCCTGGCGCGCACTGCTCGAGGCAAGCTGGCAAGCTGGCGTCACAGCCCAGTGCTACGCATTCGTCGTCACCAGCCTTGCCAATAACGCCGTGTGACTCGGGAGCGCCTTTGTTGTAATCAATGTCCTTGCGGACGACTAGATCAGCGTTTGCAAAAGCTAGAAGACCAGTAACGAGGATGATGGCGTTGAGCCTCATGGTGACGTTCGGGTATTGGTTGAGGTGGTATGGTTAGAGAAGGAAGGTGGGAGGTATAGTCGTGGAAAGAGTTTTTGGCTTGCGAGGTAAGAGCGCGTTTTTGACGCTACGTCACTGCTCTCGATGAGGAAAGAGTCAGGTGGACTACGCGGGACGTCTAAGCGTGCTGCGTGGGAGTGAAGGTGAATGAGAGATTCACGCCAAAAACATACAACAAGATGATTTGGAGTCCAACGAACTTTCTGAGATAATGGGACACTAAACCTGCTCGCAATGAATAGCTGAAGGTACCGTAACAAAAGAGACCCTTCTTTCGTAGTTATCTTCCAATCCCTCCGATATCTCGCAGCTCGATACTCGGTTCTCTCTTTACCACTATTTCCTTGCGTACCCAGATATCGATATCCTTGTCTCCTTTCACGATCGATGGATCTCGACTCTGTTGACTGGCAATCTTGACATAGCTCGACAAATGGCCTGTACGAACTGCAGATGCATAGCTTGACGTAGTAGCAACACCAGCATGGTTGGCGCTCCAGAGGCCCGAGTCGAGGCTCATCATAAAAGGTTTCAGGAAGGGGATCGTTGTGGTCATGATGCTAGCGACTTGAGCTACTTGTCCGCATACGACGATGCGCCAGATCGAGTGAAGAAGGTCGCTTTGTTGGGGTAGGCTACGGATATATCCGATCTGAGCAGCGGAGGCGAATACGACACTACGAGATTTCCATGTCAGCGCAAGCTCGGTGGTAAAAGGATGTAACGGGGATGTGGCTTACACTATGCGTGACCAAAAGCCAGTGACGAGTGTCAGGCGTTTCTCCGATGTAATCTGCAGCGGTAGTACCATCAGTGTCGGCACAATTGCAAGCGCAAGGTCAGTCGTGATATTCATGACAGCATTGTACGTTCGTATGGCGCGCTGAAGTGAGTCAATTCGGGATACGAGCTATACAGAACTACCGGTCGAACTCACGATATCCATACATTTTGGGTTCGTAATATCCCATCGCTGTGGCGATGGACACTGGAAGGCGAAGAGAAAGACAGCACTCAATCCCCATAGTAGTGTCAGAACGCCCGTTGCGCGCATCATCATCTGGTGTCCAGCGACCGGTGTCACTGACCCAAGAGAGACGAGCAGTGAGCCTTTGGCGGCAATGATGGTAAGCACGCTCAATATCTCGCTGCTGAACAAAGCCTAAAATTGTCAGTGGTGCATTTTAATGACTTCACGTTATTCACCTTCCAGGCCCCGTCAATTTGATCTGGTGAGAGACCAGCCTGTAGATTCCCGATAGGCTGACCAGCAGGACTAAGAAGTGTAGCTGCCTGTCCTACGGACAGAACCTGTGACGGTGTCTGTCAGTGAGAAAACTTGTCACCCTTCTTCTCAAACACTTACCAAAGCGGCTAACAGTACGAAGTCAGCTCGTACAAATTGCCGAGCCATAGCTTTCTTGGTGGCAAACTGCGCTGTAACAGCTAATATCGAGAAGACGAGAAAGAGCCATGCCAGAATCTGAATCAACGGCGCTGCATGGCCTTCGTGGAATGCAGGACGCTTTCCAGCGTCCATAGCTTTGCGCTTAGAAAACATGCTAGAAATGCTGATCCCAGTGGTGGCACTGATGGTCTAATTGTTGGAGCAGCGTGATCTCAGGATATAGTTCAGCACATAGGGGACAACTCCTTGTTGCCGTTATCTCTGTGCCTCATTCCAACATTCCCAAATCACATGGTGCCCATGGATGATGCCAGTGCCACAACATGATCCTGCTCGCATCTCATGTCACTCTTCCATAGAGGCGTTCCTATGTCCACACAACTGGCATCACCCCCACGGATGTAGGTGAATCTTCCAACTTCTTTTGTAAACCTGCATAACTGGGCAACAGGCAGGATGTCGAGTACGTAAGGGGGGTTATCTGTCTGTCCTTAGCATACGGACAAGCTTGCGCGTTCGTGACAAGCATATGATATGCTTGGCACGGTGTCATAGGTCGCTTAAGATGCCTACGCCTCATTCGTGCAGGACTGTCATCTTGGAGCACCAATCAGACGAAAACCAGAGGACACGGACACCTTAACGAGTTGCGGTCACGAAGCAATACGGCAGGTTGCGGCACGAGGCTTCTGGTGAAGAGGATGGGATCTTTGTACGACCATAGCGGCTACTCTGGGCGCAGCCAACACTAGGTACCGCTCGGGACGGTAGCGTCCGCGGTATCTAGGGCCAATTCCACCCGAATCCCGCAGGATGCGTATTGAGTCAAGATCGTCGCATTGAGGTGGGGGTTATATTGTTGAGCTGGAAGGAGTAGAGAAGTCTACGACAGCTCACGCAGTACACTACATGTGTGAACGACTTTTCGAAGTGTTTTCGGTTTGTAAGCAAAATTACGAACCTGGGTTTCACATCACTTTGTCGATAGGTGTGTTGCGCACAAGAACGGAAGATCTAATCATCATGGAAACTCCGTTATCAAGACACCCCGCGGCTTCTCATGCGGCACAAGTTGCGGCACAGCATGTAACCTGCTCGATTCGTCTAGCGAAACAATCTGGATGAATCTTCGCATAACCGACGTGTGAACGCGACGCCACTAATCACAGCGACTTTAAGAGGCCGCGATCATATTTTGTTTTCTTCGCATTCATTGCAGTGTTCATCACTATCTCTTGTGGTAGGTTTGTTTCTCTGAATACTTCACCTGAAGCCATGGAACTTGGCAATCGGTCGAAGGCTGAAGCAGTCGCTTCTGCCGTCGAAGAAGCTGGCCACGATGGTTACACTCGAGATGACATGGACCTTATGCGATTGGGCAAGAAGCCAGCATTGAAGCGTAACTTCGGCTTCATGCAAATATTGGGCTTTGTAAGTTTTGAGTGCATGGGATGAACAGAGGCATACACTGACTATACATCTTCACCATTACAGTCATGTACTGTGTTGGTAACCTGGGAAGGTATACTCCAAGTTTCCACTCCTAGTCTGCTGAATGGTGGTCCTGCGGGTGTCTTCTGGGGCTACATCCTTATATGGATTGGTTCCATCTCCATCTATACGGTCTTGTCCGAGTTGTCCTCGATGGCACCCACCGCAGGTGGGCAGTACCAGTAAGTGACCCGATCTTATGGACCTTCATAGCTGATGCGTTCTTAGTTGGGTCGCCATGTTGGCCCCACCGTCGTACAGAAGGTTTTCA
The DNA here is from genome assembly GCF_001642055.1 of Alternaria alternata. NCBI lineage: Eukaryota > Fungi > Ascomycota > Dothideomycetes > Pleosporales > Pleosporaceae > Alternaria > Alternaria alternata. The sequence goes on from NW_017306212.1 coordinate 194,073, forward strand.
AGCTACATCACTGGATGGGTAACACTCATCGGCTGGCAGGCCACCACCGCTTCTTCGGCATACCTCGCAGGAACTATTCTGCAAAGCACGATTCTGATGTGCGACTCGTCTTACTCGCCAAAGCCGTACCAAGCAATGCTGCTTGGTTGGGCCGTGCTTGCATTTGCAGTCGTCATTAACACTGTTGGAAGCAAAACCCTCGCACATTTCGAAGGACTGATCTTGATACTGCATTTACTAGGCTTCTTCGCAATCTTGATTCCACTTGTGTATCTTGCTCCTCATAGCGATGCCTCAATCTTCACCACATTCGTCAACACCGGAGGTTGGTCGACACAAGCGCTTTCTTTCATGGTTGGACTACCATCATCAGTCTTCGCACTTGTTGGTAAGCGAAATTCTTCATAAGACTTGTTGGGCTTTAGTGCTAACCGTTGCAGGTGTCGATTCATGTGTTCACGTAAGTCGTCGTTCAGCTGGTTGCCCGTCAGCGTACTAATTCCTGACAGATGGCCGAAGAAGTCAAGAATGCGTCAAAGGTGGTACCGCGAGCCATTCAGATCAGTGTATTGTTGAATGGCACGCTGGGCTTAGCAATGTTGATCGCGTATCTTTTCTGTCTTGGAGACTTAGATGATGTACTGGAGTCTTCAGCGACGCTTGGGTATCCCTACCTATACGTCTTCTTGAAGGGTACCGGCTCTGCTGCCGGGGCTGCGACCATGGCTATGATCATGTGGACTCTGGGTGTCTGCTGCCTAGTCGGCCTGATGGCCGCCACTTCACGACAGATGTGGTCATTCGCGAGAGATAATGCCGTGCCATTTTCCGCTCAAGTTACCAAGGTGAATGCCTCTCTTCTGACCATTTCAGTATGGCTATATTAACGCCGACAGCTCAACCCCCGCACACTCATACCCGTTAATACAATCATGATTACGGCCGGGATCTCGGTACTTCTATCCTTCATCGCACTTGGCTCGTTCGTTGCTTTCAGCAACATCGTCAACCTCAGCATCGGTGGGCTCTACGCCTCATACTTCATCGTCTGCGCCTTGCTTCTTTGGCGCCGTCTCAAAGGCATCAGCCCGCACAATCCACAGGCTGCCATGGTGGGACCGGATACACTGCAGTGGGGGCCTTGGAAGGTTCCCGGCGCATTCGGTGTTGCCAATAATCTGTTTGCATGCGTGTACCTATTCGTACTGTGGTTCTTCTCTTTCTGGCCAGGCTCTGTGGAGGTCGATGCACAATCGATGAACTTTAGTTCTGTCACGTTTGGGGGGACAGTAATCTTCGCTATCGCCTGGTACTTTTTCAGAGGCAAGAAGACATATGTCGGTCCAATCGTTGAAGTGGGGTTGTAGTTTTGTGGGTGCAGGCTTCCAAGGTTTGCGAAAGCCCAAGATGGACATCTGTTCGTCAGGCGAAAGATGAACCATGCAGCTGTCGTGCTTCAGCGAGGGTGGTCTTTTCTATTTCCACATGATACATATAGACAGCAATAGAGGACCAAGAAACAAACAATGTCTTACACAGCTTGGGCTTAGTGGGTCAAAGATGCTGGTGAAGACCCCAGTGGCAGGCCATACTCATCATTTCCACGGCTCGCTTAGTTATTTACGTCAATAAGTACTAGCGATCAGACTTTCCATGATTCTCAAAACTGGCGAACTAGAATGTGGTTATGCGAGGCAGATATACGCTATCGGAATTAGCCCTGGTGTCGGCTTAAAGTACATCCGAGATAGAAGGCGTTGATGAGATCGAGAGAAAGGAAACGGATTATGACTAAATGCCTCATGACTTCTTGTACAAATGTAAAAGCGACGCTAGAGACCTCCCATAGAACCGTTGGTAACCAGAATACCTGACCCGTGAGAGTCGACCCATCCAATCTCAAACGCACAGAAACACCCCAAAAGACGAAACGATAACCGGTGTACAAGAAGCAGAACAACGAAAACAACAGCAATGGAAAGAATAACACTATATGGAGAAAGAGCATGGGCAGAGCACGAAGTGGAAAGAGACAATTGACTAAAAAGAACAAAACATCAAAGACGAAAACAGAGGTATCACGCATCCTTATGAAACAAACTCCGCAATCCAGAACTCCACCTTCTCACGTGTCCATGCCCCCTAGGCGACACGCCCGCATGTTCATCACCAACACTAGTCGTAGGGCGATAGCTCAGCCTGTTGCGCAGACTATGACTGGTCTTGGGACGTTCAGGCGTCGAAGGTGTAGCTCCCTTATCGGGATTGGTAGGAGCAATATATGTGCTGTGCCGTGAGTTGGCGCTCATAGTGGTTCGAGGCGAGAAGAATGTGTTCGAGGTGGTTTGGCGAGTGGGTGTTTGGGGGGATGAAGAGCCAATGCGCGGGGAGGGTGAGGTGCGGGCTTGGTCAGTAATAAGAGGATTAGGAGTCATTGGACGACTCTTCTTTCGGAGAAGGTTCTGGGGTCGTTTGCTGGAGGTTTGTTAGTCATTCATTCTATTGCGTGATCCTTCCATGGGACACTCACGTCTTCGTTTCCTTCTCTAGCCGGTGGAGTTGCGCATCGGTGTCCCTCAGAGTTTTCTTGAGGTTGTGTCGCGACTTCTTCATGCCTTTGAGTTGGACTGCCGCATCATTGCGTTGCATGCGTATCTTCTCGACTTGCATCGCCCACGAGTCAAGATCTTCCTCGTGGGAGACGGTGCTGGCGCTCGTCTGTGGCCTTTCAAGCTGCACGCTAACGTGGCCAATAGAACTCCTCGCATGAGAAGAGATGGGGCTAGAGGGTGCAGTATCGTAAGGGCCGTCCTGGATAGTGATGTGACGTGGCGAGGTAGTCCTGTTGAGCTCGTTCGGCTCCTCCCACTCCTCTAGGACGTCCAAATGTCTGATTTTCTCTTGCAGCGTGGCAACCAGTTTCTCAAACGCCCTCTTATCATCCCGCAAGCTTTGCACCTCTTTCTCCAATGCATTGTATGAAGCCGCATACTCGTCTTGATGATGTCGCATCTCTTCAATCTCAGTCATCTTCCTCTCTAGCTCGGCCTCGAGGCGAACAGCCTTGTCGTGTTTACCGTCTAACTGTCGGTGTTGCTGTTGCTGCTCTTCGAACTTCTTCCTCAAACCATCGTACGCCGAGTTTAGGGATCTTATGCGATTGTCTGAAGATGACCCGAGCTCTCCGATGTACTTCTCCTTCTTCGATAGCTCCTCAACCAGCTTCTCCTTGCCCTTCTTGAGCGCACCCAATTGGCGCGTCTGGTCGCCGACCTGGTGATGGAGATCTGAGTTCTCGTTGATTAGGATTTCAAGTTCGTTATTCCTCTCATCCAGTCTGCGCTTGTATTTCTGCTTCGAACTCTTTGCAGCTTCCAACTTTGATTGTGACTCTTCCATGAGCTCATGGTAACGCCTTTCAGTATCCTCAACGGCAGAGTGAGCATCAGCCATGTCTGCTTCTACACGCTCAAGGAAGGCTTCCAGCTGTGCATTCTTCTCACGCGCGGTATCCAATTCTTCTTCCGCCGAAGTAAGACGAGCGAGCAATTCCTTCTCAGAGGAATCTAACTTGGCGTTCGACTCCCGAAGAGACATAAGCTCCTTGTCGGCTCCGATCAATTTGTTGGCAGCTTCTAGGCTTTCCGACTCAGCAATAGTCAGCTGCATCTGGGCAGCTCTCAGTTCGGTCTCAAGCTCCCCGTTTCGAAGTGACGCTGTTTGGGACGACTCCTCAAGTTTTACATGAGCCAGTCGAAGGTTCTCTAGCTCTTTGCTGCTAACCGACAACTTGGAAGCCAAGCTGAGTCCTTCCGACTCAGCAATGTCAAGACGCATCTGTGCAGCTTGGAGTTCGGCCTCAAGCTCTGCGTTTCGATGTGACGTTGTTTGAGAAGATTCTTCGAGTCGTGAGTAAGCAGATTTGACATCCTCTAGCTCCTTGTTGGTAGCTGACAGCTTGGAGACTAAGCTAGTGCTGTTTGAGTCAAGTTCATCTATCCGCGAGCGCATGTTTGTTAGATCGTCTTGGAGAGATTCAGCACGCTTTCCGGCGTCGACTACCTTAGCCTCCAACTCAGCTTTTGCCTCTCGAAGAACGCCTAACTCTTCATCTTTCTCTGTAGTAATTGCCGAGTCTTGTGCTTCGAGCTCGTGAAGACGCCGGCGCATATTTGTTAGGTCTTTTTCAAGAGACCCAACATGCTGTTCAGCGCCATCTGCCTTGCTTTCGAGCTCGGCTCTAGCCTGACGAAGGGCGACTAGCTCTTTGTTCTTTTCCGTGAGCTCAGCGGCGACGGAGGAGTTCTGGTGTTCGAGCTCTTGGAGGCGAGAGCGGGTCGATGAAAGCCCTTCTTTCGTACTTGCGAAGGCAGTCAATGTTTCGCCCAACTTCTTTTCGACGTCATCCTTGAGCTGCCGAAGAACAGATAGCTCTTCGTTTGTCTCTGTAAGCTCAGTAGTGATGGAAGAGTTCTGCGACTCGAGCTCTTGAAGACGGGAGCGAGTGGATGAAAGGCTCTCTTCTGTGCTTGTAGAGACAGTCAATGCTTCGTTCAGTCTCTTCTCAACCTCGTCCTTAAGCTTTCGAAGGCTTTCCAGCTCTTCCTTCGAATCTCCTAGTTTCAACGTGAGTTCAGCGTTGTGTGCATCTGCCTCGTCTCTCTCAAGACGAGCTGTACTGATGTCCTTCTCCAGTTGTGCATTGGCGGTAACGATACTACCAAATTGACTCTTGATGTCTTCGTTGGTCTTTCGAGCAGCATCCAGCTCTTTCTCCAGGTCTGAGTTGGCAGCCTGCGTCTCTTCGAGTCGCTTCTCGGTAACTGCCTTCGCTCTGCACATGGCTTCAAGCTCTTCTTCACTGGATGCTAGTCTTGCCTCCAGCTGTGGAATCTGGGCTTGAACCTCTAGTAGTTGGGAGCGTGCAGATTGTAAGTCTTCGTCAAGCTTTTCGCGCGACGCTTCGTCGGCCAACAATTGATCCCCGAGCTGGCGTTTCGACCTTTGGAGTTCTACTATCTCATTGTGAAGCTTTGACATCTGCAAGCGTACTTCATCACTCTCAGACTCATTCTTAGCCAGTTGATCTTTCACTGACTGGAGCTGAGCTTCGAGATCTGATTTTGAGCTGTGGGCGTTGTGCAAATCCTGCTGCACTTGGTCTCCAGTAGCCTTCACCTCCGCTAGCTGTCCACGAAGGTTTATCAAATCCTTTCCAGAAGTCTCGCCGTCCAGCTGCGCGATTGCTAACGCTTCTTCAGATTTTAGTTTTGCTTCGAGGTTATCTTTGAGCGCAATCTCCAGCTCCGAAATGCGAGCCTTCAGTGAGTCACATTCACTTGTCGTGGCAGATAGTTGTGCACCGAGACGACTCTTAGCCTGAGCGCTTGTGTCCAGGTCGCCCTCGAGTTGAGTGATCCTAGTCTGCAAGCTGTCGCGGTCGCTCTCCGTCCATGTGAGTCTTGACTGTATATGGTCGATTTGACCTTCAAGGTCTGTTTTCGATTGAAGTGCTTGACTGAGCTCATTCTCAACCGCATTTTTGGAGCTCCGCACACTATCCAACTCTTGTCGTAAAGAGGCCTCCAGCTTCTGTGATGATTCGAGAACTGACCGGAGATTGAGCATGGACGATTCCAACTCGCGAAGATGTTCGGCGTTCTTCTGGATCTCGACTGCATGTTGCTCATCAGCTACTTGCTTTGACACTTGTACTTGGTTCAACTCCTGCTCCAGGTGCGACACTCGCTCTTCTGACGTCTGAAGTTTTTGTTGCAACTTCGACTTGACAGACTGTAGGTCAGCAAGCTCGGCATCTCGCATCCGTACATCTTCGCGGAGTCTGAAGAGCAATTGTCGGGCATCTTTGAGATCGGCTTCAAGCGATGCCTTTTCGTCGTGGAGTTTCTCTAACTTGGCCTGGTTACTAGCATTAGACGTCTCCAATGATTGAGTGCGCTTGGAAACTTGTTGCAATTCTTTCGTGATAGCGTCGTAAGAGGCACGCAGATCTCTTAGCTCGGTTTGGAGGTTGGTCTTCGATTCGGTCTCTCGCTTAAGGTTCTCTGACGTGGCACGCAATTCATTATAAATATCGGCCTTCTCGGTTCGCATAGCCTCAAGCTCTGCAGTCAAGCCTTTACTCGCATCGCTCTCAGCCCGCAAATTGGCTCGGACCTGCTCCACTTCCTTCTTTAGAGCCGTCAAGGCGTCTTCAGTGTTCTTGCTCGTGGTTTGCGAATCATGGAGCTGCTCGCGCAGCGTAGAGATAACACCTCCACCGATCTCGATTTTACGTAGGTGCTCAGCCTCGTCCTTTTCGTACTCAGTAATCTTCTGCTCTAGACGTGCAATATGTTCCAGTCCTCGGTCAAGTCGCTTGCTCAGGTCTTGGCGTGCGCTTTCCTTTTCTGCGAGACGGTCTTGCAACGACGATTCGTGGCGATCAGCAATCTCCACCTTATTCTGCAAAGAATGTAGTGTTTCCTCCAGAGTTGTTGTGCGAATCTCAAGTTCCCTAGTCTGAGCATTCCGTGTGCCGAGGCGGTCATCCAGATCTACCTTCTCCTTTTGCAGCGCTTCGATCGTGTGCTGCATGTCCCCACCCTTCTGCTCCCAATCTGCAATTTCAGCACATTTAGCCTGCAAATCCTGCTTCAGTTTCTCCTCTGAGCCTACTGTAATGTTCAGTTGCGCCTTGGTCGACTCCAATATTTCTTGTACCGCAGATCTCGAACGCTCCAAGGCAGCAATGCGGGATTGATGACTTTGGATCTCTTGTTCTAGACCTTCTCTTGTCGCTTCTAGAAGCCCAGCATCTTCCTTGCTTGCTGCACATTCACGTTGTAGCTGCTCAATGCGGCTTCGACAAGCAGCAAGAGCTTGGTCGGATTCGCGTTTCGCTCGTATTAAGCGACTGTCAGAAGTACGTATCTCGGAAGGACTCGACAAGCGAGGGGTGAGCTCGAGATCTAGATCGTGCCATGGCGAGGGAGACGCTCGCGTTGGAGTCCTCGGCGCAAGGGTAGGACTGTCAAAGACACTTGATTGCGTCGGCGGAGATGCAGGTGGTGAGATGAACAGACCTCTAGGTTGATGTTGAGGTTCAGATTTGGGAGACGAATCTGCACAATTAATCAGCAAAAGACAGTACCTGGATATAGTATACTTACATTGGAGCGTCAGCATAGAGGCCCTCTCCAATGCCTCAAGGATCTCTTTGTTCCGTCCTTCTTCAACTCTCAACGCCCTCTTCAATTCCTCCACTCGCTTCTGTGCATCTTTGCCCTCCAGGTAGTTACTTGTCCTACTCTTGGCCAGGTTCCGCGCTGTAGTTGCAATCTGCTTCTCCTTGACAGATATATTTACGGCCATGCGGAAGGCAAGACGCCGCAAAGAGGAAACAGACCGCTTTGCCTCAGCTCCAGCAACCTGGTGAGCCTTGAGTTCGGCGCGAAGCGTGTTCCGCTGGGATTTTATATAGGATAGATGCGCCCAATTGGATATAACAGTAGGCGCGTCCTCCTCCTTGGGTGGAGCCTCTGTGCTGTCCCTGCCATCGTGTTCAGGTCGCGTGGACTTTGAAGAAGAGGGACCCCAGTGTTCTAGCATGAAGCTGTCGGTCATGGACGATACAGAACGCGACAAGCTGGAGAGTGGGGTAGAAGACGGCCGAGAGCGTGGAGACGATATCGACTTGCTCTCCTTGGGGAAGTCGCCAGCGCACTTTTGCATATCGAGGAAGCTTGCTGGCAGGATGTTCTCCAGGCCAGAATGTATGCGCCCGTTGGCACTTGGACGGTCCTGGTCCTTAGCCTTGGAGCCAGACGCCATGGTGGGCGGTGGGTTATGCGACCATGAGGTGACCAGAACGCGACGTGCGCCAGAGGATGATCAAAACTCTGTATGCAATGTGGCTGGGGGAACTGCTGCAACCGCCGAATTGCGTTGGCGCTGGGCAACTGTGACGGAACGGGCTAAAGGAGAGTTGGGTAGTGGGCCACTGTCACGCGAGATTGCGGGCCTGAGAAAGAAAAACAGGGGTATGATAAGGATGCGAGAGAGAGTGTAGGATTCGGATGCGGCTATAGACTCTATAGACGACGTGTGAAGTTTGGGGTTGGGCTGACACGACGAGACACGCGCCTCAGGCTTCGAGGACGGGATGGGCGACAGCCGTCGCACCAGGGTGAATTATGACGCTGGAGCAGCTCCGGCCGTCAGTGGAGGGCATACCATGGTTCTTGCGATATTTTCCGGTCGCGAGCGTTGGCGCACTTGGGTAGCATGGATCTTCCCAGGCGGCGCCGACGGTGGGTCGATAGTGGGGAGACATGCCCCTCCGGAAGGTGTCTTCCACGGTATCGTCTTCAGTGCAATGGCCATGCTTCTTGCTCACCAACTGCGGATGCGCGCGGGCACGGAACGGGTGACAAGTCGCATGTGAACGCGTGGCTTGACTCGTAGGGCATATGAACAAGCCGTGTCCCAATGGCAGCGATGTCAAGATCGAGAGTGGCTGCTGTCTGCGCTAGGCTGCTTGCGGTGCATGAGGTAATGATGCATCCCCCGCTGCGATCGTCCCAGGATCGTTAAACGAGTCCACGATCTGCTTCATCGCGTCGGCCTATAAGTGCTCCAATATTTGTGAGCACAAAACAACAACTATATTGCTTCTGAATGTCGAAATTGCGAGCGCCGCCTTGCTACTCGATCTTGTGCTTCTGGAAATGACGACGACGTGCATCAATCATGCTATACTTTTTATTGTTTCATCATCTATTTGGTATACTTCTTCTGCAGGTGCTTGCCAATAGTAGTCAACTGGATGTTGCTGGTTCCTTCGTAGATGGCACCGATCTTGCTGTCCCTGAAGTATTTCTCCGCAAGCCCCTCTCTGACGAAGCCCATGCCACCCATCCATTCGATTGCCTGTCCGGATACACGTCCTGCAACCTGCGATGACATGAGCTTAGCCATGGCAGCGTCCATGATGAAGTCCTCGCCAGCTTCCTTCTTGCGCGCAGCATTGTAGACAAGGGCGCGAGCGGCTTGGATCTCTGTCCAGGCCTGGGCGAGCTGATGTTGCATACCCTGGAACTCGCCGACGAGTTGGCCAAACTGCTTGCGGTCGTTCCACACGTAGCTGGGGCTGTTAGTACTTGGTCCGACATGTCTATAGGTAACAAGTGTACTCACCCTGCAGCATTTTCCCAGGCGCCGAGCGCAAGGCCAGTCATTTGCGCTGCGATACCGATGCGGCCCTCGTTCAACAGCGCAATGGCGTACTTGTAGCCCTCAAATTCCTTACCGAGCAGGTTATCCTTGGGGATTTCAACATCGTCAAAGTTGATGACGCAGGTACTGCTGGCTTTGATGCCAAGCTTCTTCTCCTTCTTTGCAATGGAGAAACCCGGTGTGCCCTTCTCTACAATGAAGGCAGTAATGCCCTTGTACTTCTTGCTAGGGTCGAGGTTGGCGAAGACAATGAAGAAGTTGGCTTCGACACTGTTCGTTATCCACATCTTACTACCGCTGATCTTGTATCCATTGTCGGTTCGTGTGGCTTTGGTGGCGAGCGCAAAGGCGTCGGATCCTGACACGGGTTCTGAGAGACAGAAGGAGCCGACTGTATTTGTGGCCAGCTTGGGCAGCCACTCCTTCTTGATCTTCTCGGATCCATATTTGAGAATTGCAGTGTTGACGAGTGTGTTGTGGACATCGCACATGACACTGACACTGGGGTCGACACGCGCCAGCTCCTCGATGGCGATAATGGCCGATGTGAAGTTCATGCCTGAGCCACCGTATTCCTCGGGAATCTCAATACCCATGAGGCCTTGCTCGAAGAGTTGCTCGACTACTGCGGGGTCCATCGACTCGGCTTCGTCCATGTCTCGCGCCTTGGGGAGGATGACATCGTTGGCGAACTTGGAGACGGATTCGCCCATAAGCATTTCCGTCTCGGAGAGGTGGGTTATGGGCGTCGGTGGGACATCTGAGATGTCAATGGCTTCCCGGCGGACGGCAGTCGTGGAGAGGCATCGTAGTCTGGTGAGTCGTCGTGTTAGCATTAATATATTCATTCGCCTTGATGGTGGGTGCATAAACATACTGCGGGGCGGCGCGGGCTGCCGGTCGCAGCGAACGCGATGAGGCAGTAGCAACGCGGGTGAGGGGTCTTAGTGATCGTGAGAAGGATGCCATTTTTGCAGTATTGTGTCAAAGCAGAAAGAACGAGTGTGGCATGTCTTTCACATCAGACACGGCGGACCGCTCACATGCCGAGGCAGCTTAAAGTTAGCCGATGCATGCCGTGTGTCCGGGGTTTGCGGAGAAGCATGCGTCACATGCCAACCAACACTAACACAGAGCTCATTTTCACTAGCACGCCGCAGAGCCGCAATCTTCTTAACCGCGCGACATCAAGTCGTGGTATATTGCAAACTAGGCACTACAGTATAGCCTTGGTCGACGAAAGCAGCGCAAGGGTATATAAAGCATGCATGAAACAAAAAAACAACTGATCGTAACACTGACATAACAAGGGAACAACAGCCTCTATTCAACAAGCTGCCTTCCAGCTGCAAGGAAAAAACCCCATCCTATTAAAGAGATTGTATATCCGCAACTCCAACATCTCCTCTCGCAATGAGCCTTAGACGCGGTTATTGGACCCCATGGCAAACCTGCCGGCTTGCATCTGAGCCTTGTACTCGCTGAGCTCCGCAGCCTCCTTTTGCTCCTCAGCGAGGAGAGCCTGGTGCTCTCTCTTGCCTTCGCGACGCTTCTTGATGCAGCAGAACAGGAAGACAGCTGCGCCAATTGCTAGAGCTCCGAGGACACCAGCAATGATGCCAATCTTGGCGCCCTTGGAAAGGGTTTCGAATCGGTTCTTGACACCGTGGGGAGACTGGATCTCTTCGAGCACCTCGGATTTTCCCCTAGCCTTTGTTAGTCTCACATCATATTGGCATAGGAGCGCGAAGAAACATACTCGATGACCTTGACCTTCTCCCAGTCACCAGACGAATCCATGTCAGCCCATGAGTACTTCGCAGCGCCGCTTGTGTAGTCTTGCGCGTAGACAGACTGGATCGTCATGGTGTATGGTCCCTTGGTAAAGTCTGTCTTGCCACCAGCCCACTCGACAACACCAGGGTCGTTCTTGTTGGGGTCACCAGCAGCCCATGAACCAAGGCGGACGTTCATAGGCGTTTGCGGGTACCGTGTTCCATCTTTAGCCTCACTGGGGGTGAGTGTCCTGACGAGCTTGTCGTCGACCCACCACTCGATGCGTTCCTTTCTCCAGTCGATAGTGTAGTTGTGGAAGTCGTCCTGTGGGTTGAAGCCTTGGTCGAAGTCTTTTCCGCGATCGTAGGTCGTCGTGTCACCCTTGCCGAAGTAGTTGGTCAAGATCATCTTGTTGTCGCCACGGAACTCCCAGTCGATCTCATCGAGCGCCTCGGACTGCAGGATAGCACTGGAGATGATACCCGTGCCCGTGGCCACCTTCATGACAATCTCGAGGCGACCAAAGAGCATGTAGAACACCGAGTTCGCTGTGGGGGAGTCGCCCGATCGCTCAATGGTGAAGGTTGCACCCTTCTCGACCCAGTCGATCTTGCCCTGGTTAGGCATCTTCCAGACCTTGTCATCGTTCGGGATGCCAGTCTTGTTCCAGTTGAAGGTGACGTTTCCGCCGAGCGCCTCCATGTCTGGACATCCTGTGGTGTTGAGAGGGTAGCCTGTGTCGATGCATCAGTATATCAGTCGCAGGCAATGCGCCACACGTCACATACAGTTGGTATGGGTTTGCGCAGTAGTCGTAGAGATAAGGCCTGCGATAAGTGCAGCCGTGGAAAGGGCGAATGACTTCATCTCGGCGGATTATGTCGCTATGTAAGCACTATGAGTACTGAAAGAGTGTGATTCGCGCGTAGACCAGACGCGCTGTAGGTGGGTGTAGCAAGGAGTGACTGGGATAGTGAGGGTTGAGTAAAGAGTGGATTCTCGCGACGAGAAAAGGAAAACGAGGGGAAAGTCGTTCAAAGGAGCGTCAGGACCGCGTTTTAGAGACTCGGTGGTGAAGAGCAATTGGGTGCAGCCCTGCAAGAAGATTTAAGGAGTCGTCTAGTGCACGAATGCTCCCTGCGGATCGCTATTGGTCGACGGACCTTAAACTACAAACGGCGCTTGTCGATCGCCGAGAATAGCGACTCTCCTGAACGCTTTGTGCCATAGATGACTTGTTTACTATTGTCTTCGATTTCATTTGATCATGCAGTGTTATTCCCGCCTCAACTGCCGTCAATCGCGCTCGATTAACCTCGACGGTCGCAAACGATGCGCCCAACCGCATTTGCGACCTTCCCGTTCGTGTCTGCACACCGCGGGTGGCTTTGCGCCAGGCCGGGAGCCAAGGGAGATTGTGAAACACCAGGCACTCTGCGCTGCGACCCTTTGAGGCGACGGCTTGCTCTGTACGCCACTGGTGCCGCCGAGCATTGAGATACCGCTGCGATAGCGATACGATGTGGAGATGAAATCTTGAACGCTTAATGGATGCGCGCATCCTTTTACCGGCTCCGCAACCATCGTGGCCCACTATCGTCGGATTATGCGCCACTCTTTACGAGCCGAACTGCCGTGTTGCGACCTGAGGGAAGAGGCCGTTTGACCGTGCCAAAAAGAGTCTTTCACCCGTCTGTGCTTTCTCTCAGCCTACCCCGCCGAGCCACAGCGTAAAAGGAACTCGTCTCGGCGTCATTACGCCCTCCTTGGTCCCCGTCTCTCGTATCCAGGACGCATCTGCTGTCGTTCGGCACGAAGAACTTGCCCCATGCGAATGCCGGACCGTCCATGGCAAACTTGCCCTGCATGCGCCAGCGGCCCATGTACACGTTGAGTGACACCAGGACTTTGGCAAGACACGTCCAGTCGAACCCAAAGTATTCTCCTGCCTTTCCATCCGAGACGGTGTACTTATGCCAGATGCCCCAGAGAACAATATACGCGGCCTGGTTCCCTATGTCATCATCATCAACTGTCATACGATGCCATTTCAACAAAGCTCGCATGACTTCGTTGCACGACTCCATGACCTCGTGTGGCGAACGCGAGTGGATCACGGCCAACGTTTCGTATCGACAGCCAGTCTGTAGGAGCTGTATGCAGAGTAGGGCCTTTTCCGTGCGACTATTGAGGTGGAGATATGAAGTCAGCGTATATCTTGTATACATCTCGTACAGTCATGGCTTACCTCATTGAACCAGAGCTCACAATGAACCCCGCATTACCCAGCCATTCCTTGATGGCTCGCAGCTCATGGACCTTCATGTAGTGCAGGTAAGGCAAAACGAAGCGAGTATCCTCGATCGCATGCATCGTCATCTCTGTAATCATGAAGCCGTTGCAGCTGCCTCGTCGCACTTTGTATGGGTTGCGCAGGACAGAGTCCGTGTTGGCCTCTTCCTCTTGAACTCGAACCTTGACTTCGTCTCTGGGCTGTGGGATCTTTTGGGGATTCGTTGCAGGTAGGTGGAGGCTTTCTGAGCATTGCGACGGCGCTCCGTGGGCAAGGAGATGCGGTAACTGCCTCAGCGCTTCAAAAGCATGAGCTCGCCCTGCTCTCTGAACTTCGATCTGCGGAGACCTATCCTCGACCGGAAGAGCACCTGGAATGTGGGTATACAAAGTCAGTATATGTCTCATATCTAGTTCGTATAGGGACATCTCTCACCAGACATAAGGTATGGATTTTCATCGCGGTTGCCTTCGGCAGGTTGCTGTCGCACATCAAGGGCCTCGTAGAGCGCTTGCTTTACCTCCGTCGTATCGCTGCGGGTGTATGCTTCGACTTTTCCATGATCCGTCGATGTGTTCCGTTCATTCTGCGGTCCCGATATCCTACGCAACTTCACACCGGAATCACTGCCGCCGTTTGAACCTCTCAACTTTTCTTCGAGCTTCACCACGCTTCTGTACGACCGCCAAGCATGTCTCATGGCATCTTTAACCAGCGCCTCGGTCTCGTCCCCAAGTTCGCAGTACATGTCAGCATCAAGCTTCTCTAGATTTCGGTGTGCAAGCTTCAACTCGCGCTTGACCTCCGTAACTCGCGCGACATTTGATCGTTCGTGTTCAGTGAGGCTTTGAAACCAATGGATATAGGTGCTGACACCACGCACATAGTCTCGTATGTCATCAAGCCTGTCTGGAATCGTACCGACTGAGGGGTGAGGTGCGTGATGGCTTCGTGTCGCCGTTGTGTGGTCGTCTGGCGGTGGCTCCTCTGCGGTAGGTCCAGGTATGGTCTCTGCAACTGCGACTGTGGATCGGCGAGGACTGAACGGATTATAAAATCGGCCCATGGCAGCTGCACTCGGTGATCATGCGCACGTCGCAGCACGCCTTCATCGTAGCATCTAGGCGGCCACCCTTGAAGTGTTTTTCGCTTCGTGTACCCTTGGGCCCACCCTTCGTCTTCTGGGTCGGAAGGCATCTGGTTGGCTACGCGATCTATCTCGTTCCAACACTGGCAACTCATGCTTGTTGTACTCATCAACGTTAGGTACTAGATTGAAAGATGAGATAGCTCCTTGTTCTCAATGTGCGGTGACATAGTGGTCTCTGTTAGCTGCTTGCGACTTGCCACGTGGATGGTCTATCATAGTTGCTGATCCGGCCAACGCGCTAGTAGTGTTCTGTCGTAAGACTTCCATTATTGTTACTTCCTTCTCGATAACTACACCAATCCTCACATCACAGATATCCAGAGTTATCGAGTTATTCCATCGGTATCACGGTCGAAAACGGATGCCTTTGATCAAACCTCGAATACAGCACTTCATTGATTCTCCTACTCATGGCATACAACTTCAACTGCGACTTCATCATGACAGCAACTATTCCGACCTCCACTTTGACGCAGCCTACCCATAGGCCTCATGAATTTACAACTGCCAGTCCTTAACTTCCTGTTGAGTCGGCCAATATCTGAATTTGTCCCAACAGCCCTGGATAATTCTAAACCGTTCTAGACTTATAGGGAGACCAGTGAGGTCAGGGGCAGCGCGTTCCACAGAACTTGTTATCCGTTGCCACGCCCATGCATGTCCACTTAGTTGATTAACACTCTCTTCAAACGATCCGAACACCCCAATACAACGGCAGGCGTAACGATCCAAATATGCATGCACAATCTCGTGAAGGATTGTGGACAGACGGTCCATAGCTAAGCCATTCAGATGACCGTAGCTCGGTACTTTCTTGTCAACGTTAAAAGCACACATGCTGATCCAAGGCATGTCGGTACCATTGGTGCAGTATAAGCCGATTTCACCTGGCGTGTTTCTCCAATCCTCCCACTGGAAGTCCAGTTCCATCTGAACGTCCGACGGCGTAGTTGGGAAGAAAATCATTGAGAAGGTCTTGATCAGCAGCTTCATCTCATCTTGTGAGACTTGTCTTCCATCTGTCTTTGCTAGCCTCTTCAACAGGGCTTTGTCTGATTTATCCTCAACCAGTGATTTGAACAGATTGTGGGCTTGCCATTGTTCGGAGCTGAAATCATCAAAGCCCAGTTCCATCCTACGCTTGACCTCGTCACAAAGTCGAAAAGCATGGTGACCGGCCGTACGTAAGGATATGCGCGCTCGATATTGTGGCTTGATGATGTTGTTACATGAGTTTGTACATATTCCCTGTTTCTTACTGCCAAATCGTGCCCCAGGATTTCTCTTGTGATGATCTCGAATCATATCAATGAATTCCTCCGGTGTGCTAGGAGCAGGTTCGAGATTCTGTGGATCCACAAGCTTGTACATATGAGGGACTTTTCGGCACATTTTGGTTGTCTATGTTCCTGTTTAGAAAGGCTACCAGAATCACTGGTTGTGGTTTTCTCGCTACTCGCAACACTCTTGCGTGGCTACTCTTTATATTGCTCGGCCATAGAAGTCTTGTATGACATGAAACATTGCAATGCGTTTTAGGCATGTGAAATCAGCCTAGATTCATGAGACAATGCTGCACTCACTGGTTTGGACGAGTTTCGTGCGGGCGCTGTTTCATTAGGTAAATTTGGGACTGCGAATTCCTCCACTTCTGGCTGGGAAAGCCGTTCGCAGCCATGAATACACAAACCTGTCAGTCTCGGTTCCTCAAAATGTCACAAATCATGGTACGATACTTCACAGTACCTGGTGGAGGTAATACAGTAAGTTCGACATAACTGGATCACGTCCAGTAATAGTGAAAACGTGGCCAACAGTACTCGCAGCATTTCGGATCAACGCGGCTTCCTTATGCATCTCATCGCCATCTAAGCTGACAGCTTCTTTTGTCTCTTTCCAGTGGGCTAGATCTACATATCCTCTCAATCATGAATAATGGCCTCAACACGACACAAATTAAGCAAAAGATGAAATCTGTGAACGGCGAACCACTTCACAGACCTTGCGATCCCTTACTATGCTCTCCCATGTTCGTCCAACCAAGCCGCATCTTCTTCGTGGAAAGCTTAGTAAGAACAAGCATAGTAACCGATATAAGGTTAGGTATCCTACTATATGGAGCAAATAACCCCTAGTTCTGGAGATTCAATCCCATGAGCTTTATAGGCAGAGTCACATGCAATCAATCGCCTCTCAGCAGCAGGGGTAGGATGACTGAAGCGAAAGGAAATGACAAAAAATGCTTTGATGATAAGGGACAAAAAAAGCTTACTCTTTACTACCTTATCGGCCACTAAAATCTCCACCATGAGCGTAGATCAGAATGGCGTTGCTTCTCCGAATGACTTCTCAACACCCACTTTGTCCGGCACTGCCGATCTAACAGCTGTAGCTTCAGGCCGGTTGCCTTCAATAGAAGGCCTAATGACGGATCCCCAGAAAGACTTCTTCTACAAAAAGTCATTAAACCATTTGTTCTGCGGCCCATGTACCTGTGACAGTAACAAGTGCTCACAAGACTCTTACTTCAACTATCCATACTCTTGCGCTGCCATCGAACATCGTCGGGACCAGATACCTATTCTGCCAAATGAACAGCCCGAAATCATCGCCGATTCCGTGAATAGGCCATACGAGGCGCTCCATCTTGTCGACAGCGCAACCACATTTTTTAGTAGGCCATACAATCAAATGAATTCCGAGCAGCAAGTAGCTCTAAGAGACATGCGGGAGAATATGGAGGATCTTCTCAAGGAACTCGGCTCTCCTGATGCGAGAGTCACGTTTCCTTTCGGCAAGATGAGAAGACTATGCACGCAATTGTTATCCATCTTCTTTCTCGGAGCGAAAATTAAAATCGAATTTTTCTGGGATTTCGACGTCTGTGAGGAGAGGGGTTGGCTAGGATATACTCAGACAATACTTCGCGATGATCTGGTCTTTGAACGCATCACGATGCATCCCACGCAACAAACAGAAGTCACCTTACGGTCTCTCAACCGAACCAAGTCACTGGCGCTGCAACGTCTCTCTACATTAATGCACGAGCTGATCCATGCTGTGCTTAAGAGCCTATGTTGTCGGATGTGCAAGACTTCGTACAGTAATCTTGTTGACCATGGTCGCGCGTTTCAGAAGATGGCGATGGCTATTGAAGAGATATGTCCACAGCTGCTGGGATTGACGCTGGACCTTGGGAGGATAAATGGCATTTTTATGGATATGACGAATCAGGCAACTGGAAACAACCACCCGAGCATGCATGATTTGGAGGTCTACGGATTTGTGTGATCCTTGTGAGAAAAGATGGGCTTTGGTACAGCTAGCATAGAGGCCTAATATTGTCAGATGTGTTGTTGTTTGGGTCCGATGGATGTAAAATGCGCAGCAGGCGTCGTTGAGCTAAACAACTATCAGGTGTTTCATTCATATCTTGAGCGTTTGGTGCCTTCGACGATCAGCGCGCTTCAAATCTCAGATCGTTGTCCCAGCCCGAACATGTTCGACGAGCACTCTCTGAACTTCAACATCGGGTGGCACAGAATCCGCCTTCTCGCATGTGCCGCAAATGTAAGCTCGACGCCTACATACTGTATGCGCCTTGTCCGCAACGTACGTATATTGCATATCGGATCTGTTAGTCCGTGCTAACTCTGAACCGCCTCTACGAAGTTATAGTAGCTACGAAGCTGTGTGGATAGCGGATGCCTTCTTTACACGGCCTGTAAAGAACATGCTTAATTTAAGAAGGCGGTCATGAAACCATTCCATAAGGAGCGGAACAGGCTGGTCGAGAGGCCCTTGAGATGGACCGGATCAGGGAGTTGGACTTGCGCAGCTCTTATCCAGATGCTGAGCGGCTGGATGCTCTGCTACGGCTCATGATATAAGCATTCATGGGCGAAAGTGTTCGCAATTGTCCGATGCGATTCCATGGTACTTATCGACATGGGTGGTTCTCCCAAAAGGCTGTCAAGACGACTGAGGAAAGTGCTGAGTGACTGCTCGGAACTCCAGTCGATCTAGGCAGGTCGGAAGGTCTTCTGAGTAATGTCAGAGAAGGCAATGTGTAGGCGCAGACGTATGCTCTATGAGCGTTTGGGTTCATGTAGTCGCACATTTCCACATTGTTGTTTTGTCGAAGAGCCGTGCTGCATGTATAGCATCCGACTGTTGTTCCAGATCGGTGGAGGTATGCTGGAAGACTCGAGTCTTTGTGGTCTGGATCGATACGTATGGTTGGGAGACGGGGTTATAGCTATCGCTCGAGGTTCGATTGTGGTAGACTCGGTAGTCTGTTGTTTCCATCTCAAACCCTCCTCTCCTGCCTCTCCAGATACGCCCTCTCGTTCTCGCTCCCCTCAGCAACCCCCCTCAAAGTTGGCATGGCCGTCTCGACATACTGGTTCATAGTCTTCAACACCCTGGTAGGTGTCCGATACGCATTCGGCGGCCTCTTGCTGATATCGCTCAACCCAATATGCGGCACCTTTTTCTCCAAATCAGCCTGTGCCATGCTCCTCATAGGGCTGAACTGTTTCCAATACGGCTGCCGCTCGATGAAATCTTGATGGACCGCGCGCGTACGATCAACAGTGACCTGAAACCATTTTGTCCATTTCTTTTGTTTTGGGGAGACGGGTGGTGGGTCGAAGGGCATTGGTTTGGGTGGCGCTGACGGAGTGGACCGGTGGGTTTCAGCAGAGGTTCGGTTTAGGAGCTGGGAGGGGCGGAGAATTTCGTCGATGCCTGCTTTTTGGGGCATGTGGTCGGTTGACGCATCTTCTTGGTCTTCTTCGCCGGTGTAGTGGGATTGGGTGCTGGTGTTGTCTTCGGTGGCCGTAGATGTTTCGAGGGCGAAGCGAATGGGTGAGGCATCGAGAGCGCTCTGGGCGGAGGATTCGTGGCGGTAGATGGCGAAGGCGACGTTGTCTGCAGGATTCTGGTACTCATACTAAGACTGACATGAGTAATCGCTCAGAAGAAGCAGCCATGGTGTGCGAGGAAGACGTACCCGTAGACTCTGGTAGGTGCTGATTTCTCCAAAACCCTGCAGCACGCGGAATATCTCGCGACTCTCGGATAGGTTGGCAGGACGTGGTACTATGCGCAAGTGGATGGAGCGCAGTGCCAGCGCTCGGCGGGCAGACATGATGGTGGTTGTGGTTGTGTTTGGAGGTGGGACGGATGCGGCACGAATTTACTTGGGATCAGCGACAATCAAGTGGGTCACCAATTTACCAATGCTCAGGTTCACGGAACATGCGTCTCGTGGGAAACAGTGTGCTGGGTCGGGACGATAGTCACAGTAACAAGGTAGGGCGGAAGAGTAGTTTGCATCTTGATCAGATTTGTTATTACAAAGTATACGGGTGTACCAACAGCGCTAAGCCTGTCGCACCCTATAACGCCAGGCTCAACCCGCAGGGAGCTCTTCCAGCAAGATCAAGTGGTATAATGCGCCCGTAGTGACACCCCAAAAACGCCGTCGCTATGCATGTAACCAAAATCCAACTAAAACAAAAATTATGATGACGTCCTCTTGCATACGCCGTTGCCCTTGGACCGCTTTCGCATGCGCACAGGTCTGGTGACGCGAACGCAGCTGTCGCGACGGTCGCCTGCTCTCCATACTGGCATGCCGAAGAGTCCCTCAGCGGCTTGCGCGGGAGCGTCGTAGTCCATGTCGACGCCCTCGTCGTCTTTTGAAGGGACCAGTGGGCATGTAGATGTTGACGATGTGGAGCTTGTCCGCGACGACGGCTCGTTGACGGTGCATTGCTGCTCCTCCTCGATCATCTTGACCAGCTTGGAGAGATCGCGAGCGTGCGATGGGCTGCACTGCATGCGCGAGTTTTGTTGACGTTGCATCCTCAGGACGGAAGCTGCGACGCGCGAGTAGGTTGGTCGCGCCTGCTGTTCTTGCTTGGTGGACGGGGCGCACTCGTCATCGTCGCTCGCTGGAGTGAGGGGGCCAGGAGGATAGCAGCGGGTGTTGGTGTTGGTGTCGATGCGGAGGCTTTGCTGGTTGAGTTGCACGGCGAGGTCGCCCATGGTGCATGGTGGAGTGGGTGGCCGATTTGGCGAGTAATGCGGGTCCATGGCTGGTGACGTGGGCGACACATTCATGGCCGCCCGTTCGGCCTCGTAGAGTGAGTAGTCGGGAGACGACGCCGGGTCGAAGGAGAAGTCGCGAAACATGGCCATTGTGTTGGTTTGGCTGTGAAGACGAGAGTCGCAAATGTGATCCAAACAGTCCCAAATGACGGCGGCGAAGGATGCTATAAGGCGCTGCCCATGGCGTTCCGCGGCTTGGGGGCGCTCGACTAAGGCGAGACTAGGGCGCCGGGGCCAGGTTTACCGTGCTTCTGGTTAGCAGGCACTTGCCGTTGGCGCTGCACTCCTCATTCCTCAACCGCTCCACTCGAGTAGGATTAATATCCCGGCCTAGCTCATCGACTCATCTCCATTCCCTGGCTATACTCCTTTCTTATTGCGTGGCAGAAGTCCATCAGGAAACTATGGCATTTGCTGCAAATTGACGCAAGTCGTCAGGCGCCCCCAAACTGCCGTGTTTTCATCCTCACTCCCGGCTTACATGACGGCAGAAGTCAGGGCTGAGTGAGGGCAGCTGCAAGCGAACACCAAGGGCTGCCTTCTCGAAGCCTCCAAGCACACCTGCACAGCCCAAAAGCCCGCTGCACCTCCCATTCGACACTTGATTCGATGCCACAATCTCGACAAGGGATCGGCAAACATCGACTGGCTGCCGACTTTTCTCCCACAGTTCCACAATTGCGCAGTCTGCTGCGTCTAGTCCTCGATCCAGAAGGACAGGCAGAACGTGCAAAGACGCCGCTTCTTGATAGTGGATCTTGACTTTTCCCGGAAACCCCCAGCGTCGAACTACGTGTCGAGCTATCGTTATTCCCATGCCTTGCGTCGCTAGAGCTGCTCACTATCGCCGCTGGGCGCACTCAACGAACCGATCGGCGTTGTTAGATGGCTTCAGCTGTAGGGAGCACCTGGTAATAACACGTAGTGTACACATGACCCTTAGTACCCCACGCACACTGCTTCGAAGTTTGAACAATGGGTCATCCACACGTTTGGTGAAACCACGTGCCGGGACATGCCACGACTGATCATCGCTCTAGCAACTCGCTACTGCTTTTTGTCTTGTTCTCTCCTATCGCAAGGCTCCTTTTTCTTATTCCCTATATCCAATATTCCGAACCGTAGGGACCATGGCGCTAAAAGAGCCTTGGGTAGTATCCGCCTCGACGTTACATGCGAATAATTCCCTAATTTCGGCCCTTCGTCCTTGGGGGGCATTCGCCACCGTGTGGATCCACCCCAGATGCGGAATGGGACCCTTGATGGTTCGATTGGGGATCAGGGTGCTCTCCCGTCAGACGTGGCTGACTCTTGCATTAACCCAGCGAAGCCACAGTTTGAGGTACCCGAAGCTCTGGGGGGCGACGCTTGTGATTGGCCACCGTTTGGCTGACAACCCGACAGCGGAAGACATTTTAGGCCTCCACCGGAATGAGCGTTCCTGTTTGAGCTGCAACCCCCAATTTCGCACCCTCCTGAATCTTGGATCTACTCCGACTTCCCCGTTAGTAACAGTCCCTGCGTCGGTCAATGCAACGAATCATGAGCATCGTGTTCTAGCCATAGCTTGATTATGTATCTCACAGTCTTCTTCTAGACTACTACAGTACAGCATGTGACGGTGAATCGCTCTGTCCGAGCTGACCAAAACCACGTTCGACAATCTCACTTCTCAAACTTGAGACTGTCTCATCCGGTGAACATTGCAAATCAAGGTACTGGCCCTAGAGCCATACGTCTTACTATCGCTAAACAGCTACTTAGATGATCTTCAACGGAATATACCATATACCATTTCGCCGACTTTACTTCCATCGGTTTAAGATTTCTTAGATGTAGTTGGATCGAGAGATACAGTCATCCAATTGGAGCATCGGCGTGTGATACAATCCTTTCCTGCCGACTACTATCTCCTCAGATTCTTCTGCCTTAGCCCGGCGTCGCCGATGCCTGCCGTGATCGGGGGCTGAACGAACCCATCGCAACTGGCCTATGGCAGGGACTCGTGTACTGTATGAGGGCATGGACAAGCTGTGAAGTATGGTTGCGGTACTAACCTGCTGAAACAAGGCCATTAGAGACAGTTTTGGATGCACCAGCTGTGAATGTCACTAGGAAACTAGCAGTGCCGTCCTCGGACTCCCCGAGAGCGAGCGTTCAATCAGACGAAGCTGAAGACGTTCCTGAACGCTGGATGTACCATACGGTCTTACTGGATCGCCAAATCTTACTCTATACTACGCCTGTTGCATACGTCGGGCATCCCGATCGAAGAATACGGTCCAGTGTGTGTGTGTGTGTGTAGGAAAATGATACAAAGAGAGCACATCTGGTACGCTGTTTCTGCCTGTCTTATACATCATTAGATAGCATGATCTGCTATCACCGATAGACAACGGGCATCTTCTCATAGTGCTATAGTACTACGATACCATAACGCCATCTCTCACTAGAGCTCCTCTTCGTGCCAGCAAATTCGCACACCAATCCAAAGATGGGCGGCGTACCCTTGCTTATCGTCTTCTAAGATTTCTCAACCGCAGTCATTACCGCAGGTCATCTTAACGTACTGCGTCGACGTGCAGAGTACTTCACTTGATGTGTATGACCTAGGCAACCAAGCACACTGCGCCTTTATGAGAGTCTCAGGATTGACAACCTCCAATCTCATTCATATCGGATACAGAAGATAGTAGTCATGTTGTCTCTCCCTGAAGAAAGTGACATGGCAGCTTGTGGGCAACACTTGTTATCAAAATCGAAGGGTATCATTACTAAAGCTATACAGGCGGTCTAAAAAAAGGTCGTAATCTAATGCTGCACAATCATACAATACTCGATACACATCTTTCCTCGTCATCCCTACTCAACAGTCCTTATCGTCATCTTCTCTCCTCCTCCTCCTCCTCCTCCTCCTCCTCCTCCTCTAATCCCTGTAATTCCTAACCCTACCCCACTCGCACACCCGCCACCGTTCATTCCAAAAACCTCCAAATCATGCACACTAGGCAACCGTCCACTCCCCTCACAATCCCTCAGCAGACTAGGAAACCTCCCCATGTCTACCGTCCCTCCTAAAACTACAGTAGCAACCTGCTCAATCTTCTTCGCCAGCATCTGCCACGCGCGTCCATGGCCTAGCGGTCCGATACAAGAATCGTGCATCGAGCAAGAACGACACGTGTATGCTTTGAGAAACGCGTGACACATCTCATGGAGGAGAGTCCCAAGACGGTTGTGCAGACGTGTTGATATTTGCTGTTGTTGCCGTCGCTGTATGGTAGGGTCGAGACTATCGTGATGACCGAGATTCTGGTATTGAAAGCACCCGCGGTACAGCACCGGATGTAAAAGCACCTGTGTCCCGACTAACGGGTTGTAAAAACTCTTGCCAAAACACTCGGTCTGTCTTGCATCCAGATAGCTGAACCCCGCGCTTAACGTCTTGTTATGCGGCGGTACTTGATCCGAGAAGAAAATGCGGTTCAGATGCGTAAAAAGGTCGCTTAGTTGACTTGTCGAGAGGGAGCTTCGGAGATCAGGTGACGTGATGTGCGGATGCCAGGTCGCTATCAGGCTGCGGAGGTGGTGTACAGATGGCGTGGGGCGTGCGGATGGATGCAGATACGTTGCGTCCAGCCAAGCGATGTGATGCCGTACTAATGTCATTGTTTCGTAGGTGCCATGGAATCTGAGTGTGAGTTGCGGTCCGAGACCGATTGTCTTTTTGTCATTCTGGTAGGAAAACGACCGGTTGTGCTTGGATTGTGTCTGTGAGGGTCGGTTCCGCCGGTCTTCTATCGTGCCATGGGAGGCTAGAGTGCTGATTTTGTAGAGTTTGGGGGCGCATTCGTCGCAGGTACAAGGGAGGTCTGCTTCTTCAACTGCATTCTTCAGCGAGGCGAGGTCTTTCGGGAGAGTGAAGTTGATGTCATCGTGAGGCGTTGTCGTTGGTGCGGTTCGACCGAGGATGCGGTCTTCAATGAAGGACAACTTTGGGTCCAGGGCAAACAGCGGCTCGAGAAATGGTAACAGGTTGTGCCATCTAGATGCGCCATGGCATGTCCTTCCTTCCTCTAATTGGTCACCAAGTCGTCTCACATCCTCTTTCTTCTGCTGCTTTCCACTGCCAAGAATCAACCTTGCGATGCGCCGGATAGGATGGATCCGTCTTCTTCTCTTCTCCTTCTTCGTAGCAGTATTATTACTGGCATTGTGCGTTTCAAGAACAGGAGGATTCCCCATGGGGCTGAAGTATTAAAACTGGGCTATAAAATCGGCATGTTCTGGAAAAGGAAGAAAGAATTTGAAATTCGGGCCATTGGGAGACGTGACAGCCGTTATGGGGGACATGTTTAACCGAACAGTGAGGCGGTAAGAGATTGAAGGATTCCGATTTACACAGGGGTTGCTATCTCGCGATACAAGGCATGCCGCGCACAGACTGTCAGGGTGGTCTGAGGATCGAGACGAGGGTTGGGCATGCCAGATGATGCCGATACAAAGCAGGCAGGTTTGGAGACTGCCTGAATCCGGGATATCGTGAACATATTTTCCTGCATGTCGACGCACGCAAGGCTATGTTTAGTCTTGCCGATTATCGCGAGCACGCGCGTCCAAAGTCGAATGGGTATCTCGGGAATCCTGCCTGGTTGTGACAGTGTTGCACAAGGGCCACGGTCCGAATGCTAGAGTGTGGCTGTTGATCTCTTGCCGCCACGTGGCGCAGTTTGGGGTGTGCATCGCAACGTTTTCAGGGTCTTCAAGGTTCCGCTTATCCGACCCCTGCGTGTGAAACGTCGCGCACGCGCACCCGGACATGCGGCATCTCTTCGAGTGAGTCATGTAGCGTGAATGGCGCTCTTGTATCCGGTTTCTTGTGCATCGTCTCCTAGCACAGAGATCCTCTGTCGTCATGGCCGCTGTCACGATGCTGCGTTACCGGTTGTTGCTTTCTTCAGAGGACATCTCAATGGACTGGCTGGTTATGACGATGCATTCGTTCGTGGTCTCTGTCTTTGCAGCTGCAAGGATGGAATTCCAGACAGGCATCGCACCCAGATAGCAAAGGTAGATCCTTGATGTACTGGACTTACTTCAACTCGCAATATCCCTTCATATTTTCCATGCCAAACAATTCAGGCCACTTGGTCATTGCACATCCAACGAATGTGTCATCAAGGTTTATCTCTTCAAGCTTCCTGTCCCTTGCAATCTCCCGAGAGAAATTCTTCGTCGCCAAACAGGCACGAGCAACGATCCAAGTCGATATTCATACTCATCATTTTGGAGCTGACCTGTTCCATCTTCTGAACCAGCGTCTACCAGGCATCACCATGGCCGATCTGGCAGCATATTTGACAGTCGTCCAGGAAGGTAAAGGCATGGCAGAGCTCATGAATCCACGTGGAAGACAACCTCGCGTTCGTACACTGTGATCTTTAGGGAGGGCATACTGTTGCAACCAGGAGATCGCAATGGGATCTAAGTCGGTCCGGTGGCCGTGTCAGTCGGTGAGAGGCCTGGTAAGTCCCAGAACTTTGCCTCCACCATTTCTTGATTCATCTTCGCCTGGCCATGCGAAAGCGACTCCTAAAGCTGTAACGAGATTCACGTTCCGGTTGATGTGAGGATATTGTGTCGAACAGCGAAATATTTTCGCTCGTACAAGGAGGGCTTTTTGCATCGCTACTAAGATTCGTGTGTCACCCGTCACGAACGGTGTGTATGTGCAACAACACCTATGATTTGGGGTCTCTGAAATGAACCACGGAACGCTCCAGTACAGCCAAAGGTTCTCTGTGCACCGTCATTGAGTTGATCAAGAAACCAAACAAAACATCCCTATATCAGCCAGACTTACTATGAGGATTTGGGTTTTGTTTCAGATACCTACATGTTTTTGAACTTAAGTTTTGAGATAAATACAGAAGCTAAGACTGTATCTCCAGCTGATTCCACCACATATGCAAAGTACTGTGATGTCTAAAAAATACAGTGATAACAGGGACACCCAGGAGGGTCGAAAACCAGGGGTATAATCTCCACGAACTCCATGCCTCGCTTGAACGCCAGACTTTTATGACCCGAGTAGGTGCGTATGTAATTAGAAACAAGCTGAAGAACCTCCAGATGGATTCTGGTAATAATTTCTCAGTCACTAAGGTCAATTACGTCAGCGTCAGCTAGTACTGAACGTTTAGCGACGGGTTCAGGGGTTTCGTCCGACACACCCTCGCGCACTTCAGCCTTGGGTTGCCAAGATCCGTCCTGTTGAACGAGAATATACCGCGTGCTGGCAAGCCCCTGTAGCTCAAGCTGCTTTTGCACATCCTCAATGAAGCCATCTACTATAAGCATTTGTGGACGAGCATCGGATTTACAAATAGGACATTTCCAGTGATCAGCTACCGAAGCGTCGCCCTTGCGTGGACGGGACTGGAGGAAAGTGTCTAGATCGAAACAGTCGTTGTGTGGACATGCTTTACTACGGACTGGAATGTCACACATTTTGGCTTGGCTGAAAGGGTCGAACAGCCCAATGGTGAGTGTGCTTTGGACAATGGTGATTTCATCATCGTCGACACCAGCGAGTTTCTTCTTGATGCTTTGTAATACTTGATCTGCCGCAACGCAACTCTGATTCAGGCAGTGCTGCTTGATAGATTCATGAGATGAGACATCCATCCCCTCGATGGCGGTCAAGTAATTGAGATGAGATGTATCTCCAGATGGAGCCATTACCACAAACTCCAGGACGTTCTCACCTTCTTTCAAAAGGCCCGTGAGATCGATAGGGAGGTCTTTTCCATAGTGAATTTTTTTCCGCGGATCAAGAGGGGTGCCGTTGAAAGTATAGTAAGAGTGAGGTATCCAATGGGTATCAGCCACTGCCCAAAGGTCGCTTGTTGGGGTACCCATTGGGCTAGATTGCGGCCACTCAACACAACGCAGACGCACGAAATTGTTGCCTTCATTGATGTTCATAGCACCGGGCCCACCGATTGTATCTCGAACAGTTGTTGCGATCTTCTGCATATCGGAGGGTGAGAGCGTGAAAGTCCATTTTTCGATGGTACAGGCAGGTGCGGATAGCCGAGCTGGAGGCTTCAAGAATCTTGACAAGAAGATGTACAACGGCGAGGATTCGGATTGTGATTGGAGATCTGGGCTTCGCAGATGGGCTTGATGTAAAGCAAAGCGTGTAGGGTTAGGTACTCGCTGCTGTGGCTGTTGGTAGTCGAGAGCAGGAAGTAAAGGCCGCTCTGGCCGGCTGGATGGTAAGACGGCAGCCGGCGATACAGCGGCCAGCCGGGTAGGCCGTGCGGGAAGACCACCGCGCCCACGAGACTGCTGGATGGCAGCCTGTGCTGAGCGTGGATCGACTGAACTATTCGGACGTGGTGGCATTGCATTGGTATCTGCAGTAGAATAGTTGCTTTGTATCTGTTGTGGGTGATATTGGGGGGCTACAGGTAGTTGTTGCTGTTGTTGCTGTTGCTGCTGTTGTTGCTGTTGTTGGGGAACGCCGTTGCGGATGTCAGCCAATGAAAGACCTTGCTGTTGAAGTGTAGCTTCGAATGCGTCGGTTAACGTTCTCAGTTTAGTGCCCCATAGTTGATCCTCGCGGGCTCTCAGGAGCTCAAGCGACTCGACAGGTGATCGCTGGTGGCAGTCGTCTTGATTCTGACGAAAAATAGCAAGAGCCTGAGCCTCGAAGCTTGCGAAACTAGGGTTGGGAACCACCGCGCGCCAGAGAGATCGCAGAAGAGCCGTGAATAAGAGACGCTGAAATGTGGGAGAAGCAATGCCGAGTTGGACAGCGAGATCTCGTGCGAGGGGCGGGCGTCGGAGTGTCCGATTCATGGTCTTCACCTGGCGGTAGTTCTGTGATTTAACAACGAAATGTCCGAAACGTTGTGCTTGATGTGCATACGTGGTCGACCACTGTACTGCAGTCTGCTGCATCGGATACGGGAAGTTGATGAACAAGTTAATGTAATTAAGTGAAAGATTATGATTCAAGTCAAGGACCTCTCTCAACATGCTCTGCGCTTGATGCAAACCCGGTAGCTCCAGCAAACTCTCCGGTATCATACGACGAGCATGGGTGAGCATGCAGTAATATTGATGCATAGTAACATAGGACCAGTCCTCGTCCATGGTGGCATCCCACAGAACGCGCAGGCGTCTTGCATCCTGGGGGTGACTTGGCGAAGGAGGGTATGAGGTCTGGAAATTGCTGAGAGTCTGCAGACAATCGTTCCTTGCGTACCCACCATCATTCGATGGATGATGCGCCGAGGGTGCCATGGGCCTGTTTTCTGGCTGCGTCGTGCAGGATGAAGGCTGGGAGTTTGGCGCTTGCGAAGTCGTCGGTGGTGGCATCAAAGGCCCGTGTGGTTGGAGCGGTGTTCTGCTGGGTTGCGGATTGTGAACTTGTATGCCTTGGGGTATTTGTGGCGAAGCCATCATCCCGAACGATGGGCTGCGACTGTCGAGTTGCCCAGACGGTCTATGAGGTAAGTCTGGGCAGGCGTTTGTCGTGTTTGCTATGGACAGCGGCCGGCCTTGTCCATAGACTTGACTGCGTCGCCGCTTCTCTGCTTGCTGTTCCTGTCCTTCGCTTGGTCTTTTTGAAGAGGCGCTCTCGTGTGGTGGCGGATACGCTGATGTCTCCTCGCTTGGAGTGGGGGACGGAAACACATGGGCAACCGAAGGCCCAGAAGTGGCAGTGTTCTGAGGGACAAGGACATTGGGGAGCCGGGGAGACGTGGAGTTGGAGGGCGGCTGTCGTTCTGTCTCGACGGTCGGGCGCGGTTGCAAAGGTATCTGTGGTGTCGTATTCGGGTTCTGTGGGCTAGTGTTGGGAGCGGGCGCCGGCGCGGGATATTTGCGAGGTCTTCCACGACCGCGCACGGTGGAGGGTAGCGAGTTTGTGGTGACTTGTGAAGGAACGACAGGCGGCAGGGCTGGCGCGTTGGAGGGCAGTGTCATCCAGCTCTTTTGCTTCCCCCCAAGATTGCCCAGTGCATAGTTGAGTGTTTGCGTCGTCGCATCCTCCGGCAGAGGGTGCCCCTCAGGAGCCATAGCGCTATCCTAGGGGCAGACGGTGCGCTATGTTTGGGGTATTTCTTTGTATGCACGCGCTGGACGCCTCCGACTGCTTGACATGGGTGACTCCGGGTGTGGGGTGTTCATGTCGCGCTCGGAGACGTGGGCGCATTTTCAGTGCATAGCAGGTGGTGGGTCGTGACTGCCGCGTTTCGATAGGAAGTGCGTCTTTGTTGTCCAGGCCGCTGCCAGATGTGGAAAAGGGAAGGTGCGTTGTGGATGAGGTGAATGTCCAATTCGTCACGCCGTCATGGCACTGCGAAGACATGGCGCACGGACAGCCATGACAGCGATGTTTCGCGAACATGCCAGGTCGCATTGGGTCAAGGACATGGGCGCTTCTGGACGGCAATTAATCTTTGGCCAAGTCAGAACCGCTCCAGGGCTGCCCGCTGGGGGCTCGACGGTAAAATCCACTTTGCCAACATGCATGGGCGGCTACTAAGCGGCATTCGTTTTGTAGCGCTGGTACGGCCATGGTTTTGCGTACCGACGTAATTCATATCACATGAAGGCTAGGTCGCCTATTGATCCAAGGATGCACATCACTAGTCTCCTGCCCTTCTGTCCCACCATCCAAGTATAGACACGACACCCCCGGCAGCCGCACGACGACGGGATCAAGCAATATACCTCCACCCTTCCCACAAACAACATCGCCACTTTGTTTCACTGCGGACCTGTCTGCTTGTTTCAAGTAGCGGCGGCCTCGGGAGCCAACATTTAAACTCATTGCTATACGTCGAGCTGTTGCGCCCGCCTCGCCCGCCGATAGCGCGAACTGCCACGAGAATGAACCACCGATACTGACTGGAGACTGCTCGCATACACGCCCAACCCGAACCAGTCTTGCAGAGCACCTGTAATCATGGCGCAACGCTCCCACACCGAGGGCTGCCGGCCTGGCGACACCCTCGTCGTAGTGCGTATGTTTTCCCCCCCCACCTGTGCTGCCACTGTGCTGCACATCCCATCGACCCGCTGTTGACGTGCGCTCGCAGACGAGTTTCTAGCCCGGAGTCCCGACGAGCTGAGTCTAAGGAGAGGAGACCGCATCGAGCTTATTGAGCGCGACGACGACTTTGGCGATGGCTGGTTCCTAGGCAAGAACACCGAGACGGGAGAGAATGGCCTGTTTCCCGAAGGTATGTTCCCCTATCGTAGGCAGCGTAGTCGTGCAGACGCCCCTTATCTGGCTGGTATGCTTCTTTTTTGCGAGCAACACAGCTAATGCCCTAGCAGTCTACACACGGCCAGCACCAAAACCAACACCTATTCCGACCATGCTCTCGCGCAATCCCTCACAGCTGTCTGTGCGGTCAGAGAAACCTTCAGTCACGCCCGGAATGGCCATCTCTGAGCCGCCGACCGCACAGCCACCGGCTACCACGAGCGCCTCTCCACCTTTAAAATCAGCACCCACAGAGCCCCTGAACATCGCGTCGGGGCCAGAGATTGCGCGAAGGACATCAATACAGAATGGCCAGAGGAGCATCAGCATGGCGCTGAGTGGGGAAGCGCCGACCGAAGACGAGACGATAGGGAGCCCCGTCATGCACGAGACTCTGAGCGTCATCGACGAGCACATTACGGGCATGAGCACGCCGAGGCACAGCGCCGTGGGGAAAGAGCTAAGGTCCAATGACTCGGGAAGCGAATACAGCAGCCACCACCGACTGTCATACATCAACGGGCAGGAAACGGACGAGGAGGAGCAGAACTGGCACACAGAGGAGGAGGTCAAGACATGGTCGCCTGCACGCGTCGCCGAGTACCTCGAAGATGTGGGCGTGGAGAAGAAGCACTGCGATGTGTTCCGAGATCAAGACATTGACGGCGAGGCGCTGCTGGGCGTAGATCGCAACTTCATCTTCATGCAGGAGTTTGACCTGGGCCCTATGGGACCACGACTGCGCACCTGGATGAAGATCAACGCGTTGCAGTCGGAAGTCAAGAACGCGAAGGAAGCGGAAGCTGCGAGGAGTACGCTGCTCTTGCCACCTGTCGAGAGTCCCGACGAGTTCCCAGCGGACATGGGAAGGAGCAGGGCTGCGTCCACTGGGGCCGTCCTTCCTCGAATACCAACACTGAGGGAAAGCATTGGATCTCGCGGCAACACCAGCCGCCAGCATATTCCGCGTGCAGCCTCGTCTGCAGGCCGCTCGTCAACTATCGACGCGACATCTCCACTCATCCAGCACACACCCGCCTCACCTACGCTCGGTTCGCCCGTTCGACCCTCCGCTGCTTCCGTCCGGAGCATGAATCACAGCAGGCGGCACTCTTCCATTGACTACAATCAGGGGCCGCCCACGCCTACTACATCCGGTTTAATGAAGTCCTCCACATCTGGAGCTATGCACGCGCACAAGAAGACACCTTCTTTCGATCGCAATTGGACTATGGGTTCAACGGCCAAGTCGGCACAAGCACAAGATCTCATGCGGCCAGTCTCATCCCATCACATGCATGCTTCTAGCACCAGTGGAACTGCGTTTGACTTTCGCGAGGCTGGTCTGAACTCTGGAGATCTTGACCGCGGCTACTTCTCCGGTGGTGAGGTCGACAATCGCAAAAACAGGAACGTTCTACGCAAGAGGGAAAGCACGGGCGGCCATTCGCGTACCGCAAGTCACAACACCGAGGCTGGCCAGCGTGCTTCTTTCAGTCGCCGACACAGCAGAATCGGCAGCGCAGATTCAGCTCTCAGGCCAGCAAGTCCCATGTCGGCTGCCGCGCAAAAGTACTACGGCACCAGCATCAAAAGTGAGCGCAGCTCCAGTGCATTCGACTTTGTACGGCCTCTTAAGCCAGCAAGCGACATGCATCCCACAGTGACCAAGCTCGCGTACGATTCGCACAGCATCGACGCTATTGCGAATTCACCCAATATCGCAGGCAGCGAGACTTCAAGTACAGGTCGCGCTTCGCCTTCGCCCGCTGCTGCGCCTTCACATACACGCTCATTCTTCAGCAGCAAGAAGTCTTCACAACCCAGGGGTCTCCGAGCGATATCAGATGCCATCACTGGTGGTGAGAAGGCAAATTTGAGCTCCGCCGATGTGACAGCCTCGCAACACAAGGATTCGCCCATGCAGTCGCCTTCACGGACAGGTTCTAGCACACCTTCTGGTACCTCATTGTCGAAGAGTTTCGAACTGGAGAAAGCAGATGCTAACAGGCGTTTCACCGCCGGCTCCACTACTTCCAAGGAAGGAAAGAAGAAGGCTAAAAAGCATGGCACCAGCGCATATCTCAAGGGCCGTCAGCAAATCACCCCGCAACAGGCCATGGAGAATTGCGACTACAGCGGTTGGATGAAGAAGAAGTCTTCCAGTCTCATGACGACGTGGAAAACGCGTCTGTTCGTGTTACGTGGTCGCCGTCTTGCGTACTACTACACTGAAAATGACACAGAAGAGAAGGGTCTCATCGACATATCATCACATCGTGTGCTACCAGCGAACAATGAGAGAATGACTGGTCTACACGCTTCTCTCACAGGCGCCGCCTCATCACCTACGTCTCCGCATAATGCCACAATACAGACAACAGCTTCTGCAGATAGCGCCAAAGGTATTCCAGGGCTAGAGGAAGACGTTTCGGGCATGTTCATCTTCAAGCTCGTACCTCCTCGAGCAGGACTTCAGAAGGGCGTCCAATTCACCAAACCTATCGTGCACTACTTTGCCGTAGACAGCCTCGCTGTCGGACGACTCTGGATGGCTGCATTGATGAAAGCCACCATCGACCGCGACGAGGCGCTCCCCTTTACGACCACATACCAGCAAAAGACCATTTCCCTCGAGAAGGCGCGCGCCATGCGTCAACGTCCGCCAAACCTCATGGACGAAGACGGAACGGAGGATGCCGAGAGGAAGAGCGAGATCTCGAAAGAGAGCATACAAGAGAGCACTATCCACGAAGAAGACGAAAAAGGCCTCGCAATCTCGGGACTCGATGATGCCAAAGCTCTGCTCGCATATGCCGATAGTGCGGATCCTCACCCGGATCACAGGCCCGACAGTACCGCTACGGCAATTGCAATGTGACCGCCCTCAACGCATTGCATGTCCATTCTTCTCTTCCGACACCAATTCACCATCTTCTAAATTCAGTACATGCATTAATACTTTCCCACTAGCCATTTGTTACCTAGGACATGGAAGCAATTACTAGTGGGATTCTGGAGGCGTTCTTCTCATGGCGAAGCCCACAATATCTCCTTTTTCTCATCATATACCGTCATCAAGGTTGAACAGTCGTCCTTTATATACAACATACCCCTCTCTTTTCTTTTATCGATATATTCCCGCTTACTATCTGCATATTAGCATGTTGATGACGAAATCTCTCCCTTATGATCTTGGGAGACTTGACTGGAAAAAGCGAGATTTACAGCTTGAGCTTCTTTCTTTGCGTAATGTGGATGTAGCAATGGATCCACGTAGTTAGTTGGTACGTGGAGATGAACTGTGTAATAGTACGATTGATAGATCCAAGCTTCTCTGAGTAATTGTGAGAGATGAAGTCGAACGTTGTGGACTGCTGACAGAAGATGTGCATTGCTATTCACTAGCAGTATTAGTACCATACCTTTCGGAAGAGCACCTCTATACAGTCCCCAACGACAAGTTGTAAGTCCATCAACGCTTTTATCAGTACTCCAACGCGGGCATTACAACAATTTCTTCATCGCATCCCAGAAGGTTCGTGCTCACCAGCCTCATTACAACAACGTCTACATTTGCATTCGCATGCATACCTTCATGATTCGTATTATGACCTCTTCATCAGCCTCATCTCCACTGCTCTTCTTCCCGCCCCAGTAAGGAAAGCACGGCTCACGATCTACACCCCTGCCATTTGCGCCGAAACACCTTCATTTAGCTGATCATCAGCAGGGTGGTTGCAAGAGACGTCTGAAACATCTAGTGTTGCTGTTGCTTCCGGCCATAGGGTTTATGCTAAATTGAAGACATGGCAAACGATCCCGAAGTATTTGACAACAAGATAGACAGTGTCGAGGTCTAGGAAGAAGTTGAAAACGTTCCGTATCTAAAGACAATGAAGTAGTAAAGAAACAAGTCGAGATGTGATTGCTTAGTTGATTATTTTTTTGATTTCTTCATTTAGGTCATGCGCAGTGCAGCCTTTGACTATGTAGTGAAACTTATGAATCTATGCAAGCGAGTGTTGTTGGGGGGTATCATCTCCAGAAAAAAAAACTAATCCTAAAACGCCTTTCTGATGCTGTTATGCAAGCGGTGTTCGTCCCCTAGGGTTGTGTAGGGAAGGTGACCGTCCTCTTCCGCCTCATTTTCATCTTCAACTCCGTGTTGGTGGTACTCTCCTGTGGCGCGAACCAATCTCGCAGGCCACACTGCTCTTCTAAGCTCCTGAATAGGTCGTCTACACGATCCAGCATCCATCCACTCCTCATCATTCCTTGCGGCTTCGCGTAACCCAATCTGAACGATGTGGATATGCCGCAGCTCCCTGCGTCGAAGGAGAATTGCATGCAGTTATCCTGCTCCTCGCACAATGCACGGCAGTGCTCAAAAGATTTCCAGGCATTTCGCTCAAGTTCATTCTCTACAGCCGAATGATCGTGCGCATTGTACTCCTTGTCTGCTGACATGTTATCCCACCCAGGGACTGATGCGTCGATCTTTGGTCGCACAAGCTCCATGAACACGTCTCGATGGCGTAGGAGAATTTGATGTCGTTTATACCAGTCTTGCTCAAAATCCCAAAGCTCTTCGATTTCAGCAGGGGCGACATGGTGGTAGGTAACGGCAGGGAAGCACCATAGATCGCGGTCAATCTTGGAGACTGCGGGGTCGAGGGTGGCTGGGGAATCGCCTTGGAAGTGTGGGAATGCGCGATGAAGAGGAACATGTACGTCTTCAAGTACTTTGCCGAGTGCGCAGTCTCCAACCCAATGTGTCTTTGTGAACTCCTCATATTCACTAATGCGCTCAGATCGTCGCGATGCGACTCTCTGCATGGCTGGATTTGAAAGGGCAAATCCGGCGCCACCATACGCAAACTCGACCTCATTGATGAACAGATGTTTGCCAATGTAGTAGGGCTTGCTGTCGTCAAAGTTGCCAAGAAATTCCAAAAGGTTGTTCCAGTTCATGTACGTGTCCGCTTCCATGAAGAAGTACCACTTCGCATCCGGCTTCTCCTCTAGCGCCTGGTCGATCATAGGTAAGAATTTCCACTTGTCCAGCTGCCATCCAGCATTGTCAGTTCGCAAGTAATCCCCTTGCGACGAGCCGGACAATGATGTGAGAACCTGCTGCTGCTTTACACCTCGTCTTCCATGCTCTTGGAGTTGGTGGTACAACTTGAAATCCTCATTCGTCGTCTTCGTCTCTTCGCTAACTCCTTTGAGCACGTCGTGAACAGCGTGTCCCTCTATGTCCTCATCCAGGTCCGAGTGCACAACAAAATGGGGAACGCATCGCAAGGTGGTACGGAAGTGCACTGGCACCTTTTCTTGTGATTCGGTGGCTCCGGTTCGCAAGACGACCAAAACGTCATCAGCGAGCTTGGACTTTGGACAGAAAGTTTCTTCAGTAAGATGATGGTTGGAGGCTTTTCCGGCGTGAAAGCGGGGCTGAGTGGCCCTGGTGAAGATATTGAGAACGGATACGGAGAATACGGCGCAGAAGAGCAGTCGGCATATGAAGGAGCGGTAAGGCATGGCGGTGTTATTAAGGGCAGGCACAGCACCGGGCTGAACCGCAGGTATAAAGAATGAGTGTGATTGTTGGTGGTAAGGACAGTAGTAAGAGAATGAATGTGTTTATGGGTTCGCTAGTGGTCTGATAGAGAGTGGAGATGCGGTGCCGTAGCCATCGGATGGCGGCGGAGTCTGGCAAAGCGGGGAGTAGTTCGTTTGAATAAGGAAAGAAGAAGAAGGTTCAGGGAGGATGCATGCCCTCTTGAGCGACTTGTAGCTTACGGCGATCATAACCTTTTGTCAGGACGTGTGCGCGAGTGGCCGAAGCGACATGGCGATCAATGCCTCCGGTGTGGGTTCGTGAAATGCGCCGGACCTGTCACGGCGTGTCATTGCCGTACGAGTAGGATCGTCACGAACCTCGGTACTAATGGCATAATTGATGGAGCGCTTTGAGAAGCGCTGCATCAAACAAACCGTCTGTTGATGCGCGTTCTTGGCTGCTCTCGTGGTATTGGAGTATGCTGCTGCATGGTGTCAGAGTTATGGGTGTGTTAACGCTCGGAGCCGGGGGGTCGGTAACCTGGGGCATGAGGCGTTGCGCCTACCGCTTTTGGCGCTACGTCATGGCCGGTTTCAAGTGGCTGCATCAGGTATGGCGGATTTCGATCGGCAATTGTAGCTGCCTCATTGTGGAAGTTTGTATCCCAGCGTTGATCACCATCATCACCAAATGAACGCGCGTCGACGAAAGGAGTACGCTCACCTGACGCCTTCAAGGGATATCCATGCTTGAAGCGTCCATGTTCGTTCACGATACTCATTTCCGCCGTTGCTGCGGCCGTACATTCAAGCTTATTCAACACGGAAAAGAAACTATACGCAACAGAGTTCGGGACATGATACGAAGGCTCTGCCGATGACACGATGGCTCAAACAACGCGCTCGCAGGCCCGACGTCGGTCTGTAAAAGAACAGCAGTAAACCACGAAGGGGTCTCTCATTTCGATGCCTCCCTTCACACAACTTCTTCGAGCGGGCTTCACTGTATCTCATGCCAGTCTTGCTTTTCAGTTCGATAACTTTGCATGCGTTAGATGTGTATAACAGCTAGCCTGAGCACAGTCTTCTTTCCTATTTTCCAAAAAGCACAGTAACTTCCTCATACGACGCTTCTCCTCACCGAACCGCGTCTAAATACCATCAAAGCAACGGCGAAGCAACGGCAAAACATCGACAAAAGAAATGTCACACTACGGAACCTTTGATAACGAGTCAGCATGCTTCTCAACGGCAGCAGCCCGGCATCACTACTCAACGTGCCGAGATTACTCAGCGGCAAGTGTGAGCCATGGCTGCCGGCTTTGTACTATGTTTTGCTTCAAGTGTTGCGCTTTCTCAGTGACTACAACTGACACGTGGAACAGCGACATTGTCGCGCATTGGTTGGGGAGCCGTGACTGGTGCAAGAAGGTGCGATGATTTTTCCCTCTCCGCTGAGCCTGTGGCTCCCAGCGTCAGCTTACAGACTACATTGTTCTCTATCTTCCACCATTTTCCTATAAGCATTCAATTGAGGGATCTGCATATGCACTCGAGAAGTCTATGAAAGTAGCAGCGCATACAAAGAAGACTGGCTGTTAGTTGTTAGTGTAAGAATACTGATAGGCCGCTTGATGCCACGATTGGAATCTTCAAGACACATTGAGCTTCTCAAGCTCCCTTGTCTACAATTTTCTGCAAGAGCCTCGTTCAATACGTAACGTCGTCCATATGTTATCTTCCTTTTTTACCGACTGGAGCAACTGAGTTAGTTCTATGTGGTCACTGTGACTGGCAGAGTACGAACAATGGCTCGTATGCGCTCAAAATACGAATGATGCTACTACCATTTCAGTACAGTACTGACGCACGTCAGATTTAGGTGAGCTATGCTGCTTAGCACCGCCATCAAGTCATTCCAATGCTGATCACCTCGAGGCGTGCATGCAGCGGATATGAGACTCAACCTCTGACGAACGTCTGCTCCCAACAACGCTTCCGTTTTCTGGGGTGATTGAGCAAATGCAGCGTAGTCTATCGAACCGCTGCCCAAGTTGCGCCGCAACGACAACCCTTTCGTATCAACAGCAAAACCGAGTACTTTGTACTTCGCCGAACAATGCCCAAGACGGGAATCAAGATTACGGAATACAGAGAGAATCTTCGTTCCGTGCGCAGGGGGTTAGCGGGACGAGCGGAGTGTAGCCGAGTAGACAGTGGGGCGCCACGAAGTTTTGGACAGTAGTCACACCGTCAAATGTCAGACTGAGTGAGCAGCGATTATGCTAGGTAAGTGCCTCCCTACATTACTCTGCACATTGCCTCTGATGGGTTTGGTAAAGTGCGTTCCGAATACCAATAAGGAGGCATGGTACCTGAATGGCTTGCATGACATCTACCAATTCTCTCAATGACTGCATACATTCCAGACACAATTTCATGCTCGTGAAGACTGCCGTCATTGTACCTCATCTGCATTCCGACCAGCCGATTAATGACGCCTCAGTAAATTAAATATACAGATCGGCCAATGAGCACCTCTCATTTAGTAGCATGCCACACCCTCGTTATTTCCCGTCTTCCGTGCTAGGAAGGATATCGGTATGATTCTGAAACTGCGCTAAGACTTTCTTTGTCCTTCAACTCCCTAATCACCCAGGAACGACATTCTCGTACCACAATCAGGAGCAGGCACCTCAATCCTCAGCTTGTGGAATCAAGCTTTTTGCGGAATGTTGTGAAGCTCGTGTATGCACCCCGCCATACACTGCTTCTAGCTAGAAAATCTCCGGACGTCTCGTCAAAACTGATGATCCAGGAATTGCGTTGCGGCACTTAGCCAGCGAGTAAGCGGCTGCCGCAATACTGCCGCAATATATGAAAATTCCAATCTAGTGTAACATGTGTTGTACACTACTCGTCCACTGCTCGTCCACTACCACCATAAGCCCGACTGACCGCTTTTCAACTTGAACACAAAACTACCACACGAGCATGTTTGATGCTGATTCCACAGTATGCACCGTCAGTGATGAGGTGGTTACGTGGTGGGCTTGCTTGACGATCCATTAATCATCTCGGCTACCGTCTTGAGCCACCGGTTGCAAGGGGATGTTAGGGCTGTTAGTACATACCACATATGCGGTGTACCTGGTGGCGGGAAGAGCTCAAGGTCAGGCATAGTAGGCAATTTGTGGGGTGCAAGGGAGTCTAGAAGACTTTCGTCATGGCATTTTCTCTGGAGAAGAACTTGGCACACATATATATAAAAAGCCTATGATGCCTCGCCATCAATCAGTTTTACTTACACCCACAAGCTCAGCAAAGCAACTACCGATACTAAGGACAATCATCGAAAACAACTGCCCGTCATGGTTTCCATCAAGCAACTTACTTTCCTCGCCCTCGCCACCGGCCTCGCAACCGTTGACGCTCAGTCCACTGGAAAGACCACACGATACTGGGACTGCTGCAAAGGCTCTTGCGCATGGTCTGGTAAAGCTCCCGTGAGCTCACCGATCAAGACTTGCGACAAGAACGACAACCCACTCTCCGACGTGAACACAAAGAGTGGATGTGACGGCGGGTCAGCATATATGTGCACTGACCAGTCACCCTGGGCGGTCAGCGACGACCTTGCATACGGTTTTGCAGCAGTAAAGCTTTCTGGCAAGACTGAGAGCAACTGGTGCTGTGCATGCTATGAGTGAGTCTATCTGAGTGCTCTTTAGGATGCCGAAGAATCAAGGCTAATGTATCTTTCTTCTAGACTGACATTCACATCCGGCCCTGTCTCAGGCAAGAAGATGGTCGTGCAAACCACCAACACTGGCGGCGACTTGGGAGACAACCACTTCGATCTCGCTATTCCTGGTGGTGGCGTAGGCATTTTCAACGCCTGCACTGCACAATTCGGTGCGCCACCCAACGGATGGGGCCAGCAATACGGCGGTATCTCCTCCCGCTCCGAGTGCGAAAGCTTCCCTCAGAAGCTCAAGCCAGGTTGCGAATGGAGGTTCGATTGGTTCAAGAACGCGGATAACCCAAGCGTTTCTTTCAAGGAGGTTACTTGCCCCAAAGCTTTGACCGACAAGACCGGCTGCGTTAGGCAGTAGATGATGGATGATGATGCTAAGCACGCTTAGACGCGCCTTTCGCTGTATATATATGAACTTATGACACAAAGAACGATAATGATACATTCGTTGACCTAACTAATCATGTTTGGTCGTCAACTCCGTCTGCCCGACCTCATGCTCGTGTGAGCTTCCTGAGCTGACCTGTGCCAGCTTCCCATTAACGCCGGCAATAGCACTCTCAACAGCGGCCGCTACATCAATATGGAAGAACGGTCTGTTCTGTCCATGCACAGTGGTGACCTTGCCACTCGGTAGTCCCTTGCTCCTGTTGACGGCATGGATTTCATCCTGCGCCTCTTCGTCGTGTAGCTTCGCGCCCGAATTATCGAGAGGTGCATAGCTGAATACTGGGTTCCAATGCTGACGTGCTGCGAACCTTTCGCGGTCGATGTAACCAAAGCCAGCAGTTGTCAAAGCACGCTTAGTCCAGCGGCTGTTGATCGACGCGAAGTGCCATTCTACAGTTTCGGGTGCTGCATGACGATCTAGTTGTGCGCGCACGTCAATGAGACCTTGAATCGACGTAACATCGACATTGTTGACAGCGCTAAAGTCCAGAATGATCGCACGGAGGATAGGTCGGTTATCATCGAGATTCAGCTGCTTTCCGCGACGCGGACCTTGTAAACGTCAGTACGTTGAATCGCACCCAATGCATATGTCCACCTACCTGGGTCGTTCCATGGTCGATCACCGATCTTTGTGTATTTGTTAAGCTCTGTTGGACGAGAGATTGTCTGCGCGTGATGCACAATTTCGTCCATGTAACCTTGTTGGTTGAGATATGTGAAGCCCTCAGTGAAGCGGTAGATCAGTATACCGGGATACGGAGACTCAATATCAACAAGCGGGTTTGAGCCATCCTTGCGGTCAATTGGAATAAAGGCTTCTCGGACAGAAGCATCAGAGCCTGGAATGAAATGGCTGTCTTGCTTGTTGGCCATCGTCTCCGGGGTGGCGCGATAGATGCGGACTTTGCCAAGAATGGCACCGTGGGTGAACAGCTGGCGCCAAAGCAAAAGTGCGAATGAAGCTGCAATGGTAACATATATACCATTTTCGATATTCGTGAAAACTGTTACGAAGACACCCGCGAAGAAGATGACAACCTCCAAAGGCGACGTTTCCCAAAATTGGAAAACAACGTTGGGTGGAGTAATGAGATCTCCGACAGCGTGGATGATGACGGCAGCGAGAGCGGCTGAAGGGATGTAGAAGAAGACTGCGGTTAGAGCGTATAAAGCCAGGAGGACAATGATCGCTGTGAAGATACCAGCAAGTGGGGTACGGACACCTGCTTTCGACTTGATAGCAGTACGCGAGAATGACCCGGTAGCAGGGTAGGCGCCAAGGAATGGACCGATCACATTCGTGAAGCCCACAGCAACCAGTTCTTGCGAGGCTAGAATATGTGGTTAGTACACTCATGTAATCAGATAGTTGTTATTGTTGCTTACGGTTGATGACGTAGTTGTTGATTCGTCCGAAAGACTTCGAGATTGCGATATGTTCGAGAATCAATACGATAATCGTGACCGGGATATCGGGTGCAATTGCCGAGAGGAGCTTCGTGTCCATGTTCGGAGCACCAGCATGCTGAAAGCCCCTTGGTACACGACCGAGGATCTTGAACTTCGCCATCTTGACATCGTTCTTAGCATTATGAAGGCCTTTGATGTCTTTGTTGGCAAGCCAACTGATCATAATGTATAGCAGAATGACGAAAGCCATTCGCAGTGTGCTTACGAAAAACCAGACCTTTTGCTTTGAAGGCTGCTTCCTCGACATGAAGTTGCAGAATATACGGATGGCGTATAGCATGAACAGAGCAGTCAGACCCATAGCAGCATCGAGCTTTGTGCGTGGAAGGCCTTTAAGAGTGTCGATGACGACCAGATATGTAGGACCGCGTGTGTTGACGCCAGATATACCCATTAGTGCTGGGACCTGGCCGGCTCCGATCGAGATAGCAGCGCCCGTCATGAATGAGGTGATAGCAACAAGAGGAATGAGCTCGACGATCCTTCCAAGCCGTGTAAGACCGATAAAAAGTAGAACAGAACCAGCGATGACGGATAGAGCTCGAGCAATGTCCACAGCTTCAATCTCTGGTTGTTTTTCCTGGATTTTGGTAACGATATTTCCGACGATGGTGCTCATGACAGCGACGGTACCAATGGTGATATCCTTGGATGTAGCGAAGGCCCAATAGAGGATGAAGCCAACAAAACTTGTGTAGAGGCCATACTCGGGAGGCAGTTTCGCAAGCAGAGCGTATGCCATGCCTTGAGGAATGACAACAAATCCAACGGTACAACCGGCAATAAAGTCTCCAAATAGCCATGTCAAGTTATAGTGGAATATCCAGTCCAAGAAGGGAAACAAACTCCTCAGGTAACGCGTTGTGGCGGCCGCTGACGGCTTGAACTGAGAGAGCCATTCTATCGCGGTAGGTTCACGTTCGACGTCTGAATTTCGTTAGCTGTTGCCGATCGATAAGTC
Organism: Alternaria alternata; assembly: GCF_001642055.1. Lineage (NCBI taxonomy): Eukaryota > Fungi > Ascomycota > Dothideomycetes > Pleosporales > Pleosporaceae > Alternaria > Alternaria alternata. The sequence continues at coordinate 237,137 of NW_017306212.1, forward strand.
CTACAATATTCACATGTTTCCACAGAAGATATTGACGCGGCGCCAGACACCTCGGGCTCTTTCCGGTAGTCAAGATTTATTCCAAGGACCTTGGCCGCGTTGCGACCAGCTGAAGCCATGTTGGCGGACGTTGTCAGTGAAGGCTGTGCCCTGGGCTCCCGAGGTTCCGTGAACAGCGGGTGATTCAAGGTGACAAGGAAGCTTCCAGATGGAATCAAAATAACCCCCAAAAATCGCGGATGTTGAATTGGAGTATCTGTAAGACCTGGCGCTGAGACAGATCGAGAGAAGAGGGTGACCTTATACTACGCTTTGTGGATGAGCGCCCGTGGAGAAGTAATGGGCAAACGTCAAGTTCGGTCAAATAGAAGTACCATATCGTTCCAGATTCAAGGCGGAGGCACAGCCGCATCTGCGATGGCCCGACGCCATTCCAAGAACTTGACGTGCAACAAGACGGCACATGTAGCTTGGCGTGGGCAGGCTACGTGAATGAAGCATTCCGTACAAATCACAGTGCAGCAACACCATCACAGAACAGCGCCCGATCATGACGTGCTTGCGTTGAGTAAAATCCTAAATATTGGCAGATGGCAGACGAGGAATTTGGCAGGCTGGGCTGCACGAAGCGTTGAGCTTGTAAGGTCTGGGCTTCCGAAGGCGGAGATATGGCGTTTGAGGCGTTGGTGGATCGCGTGGGAGATCCGGGGTCGCTGGTTGGCCATGGCTGCAGTACATTTACTTCGTAAGTGTTCAAACATATCATCATGCAACAAATTCATACGATCTCCTCTTGATCTAACACGTTCCACCGTTGTGGTCGGAGCATTGCTAACAAGACAAAGAGGGGGTGGGTACGCCCAGTCTTGCAGTATCTCAGCGGAGGCTGGCGTCTGCGTACTGTTCGTTCAACGTTCGCAATTGATGCCAAGGATTGCGACATCTCGGTTGGCGGTATTGGCATCAGATGCCTGCAGCCACACTAGCGCCCGAAGAGCGGCAATGTAGGTTGTCACATACAAGCTGGCAGATTGGAAGAGCTAATGTGTTGCAACCGACTAAAAGTCTCTCTAAGCATGCCCTGCCGTACGCATTCGCGAAGCTCGGGGCGTGCCGTCCGAATGTGGGGGTTGCCACAATGTTCTGATGGCAACGCGAACCAGGAAGCCAGTGTATACGCGTTTGGGGGACTTGCAGCGAAGCTCCGGGATACTCTGCAAGAACTGAGTGTTGGCGAGGTTACAAGTGTGATTATGAGGTCGATGGTCTGTGTATCGTTTCCGGCCTCGTTTCCAGTAAAAGGCAGGCTTCAGATTGACTCAAGCTTGAATGCTGCGCAGTCAAGAGCTCAACTTGATGGTATCCTAGGACGAAGCATCCAACTGAACTCGCTGAAAACCCCCGTGTTACGTAAATTCACATCGCAATAGTACGACAACCGAAGCATTGGTCAGGTTCGCGCCGGTCGGTGAATCGACATGGTCTTCAGTAAAAGAAGCACATCCTCAGATTACTTACAGGCTAGCCCGTGCTAGCCTTTTCAGCCCGTATGTTCCAATGTATAGCTATCCTAGACTCTTGGATGCCATTGGTCTTCGGCACAGTCCGTGGCACGCGAGAAGGGCAAACGATAGAGATCAGGTAGGCACCGAACGCCTGGAACAGCAAGGAACCTGCATGGTATGCGGCTATCGCGACGCAGTAGAAAGCCCAATCCCCATAAGACTGGGAGAAGCGAGTGGCGGTTTGTCCCAGACACCTGGCCAACCCAGCCCTATGCGCCACTGGTTATACATCGCCGAGGAGATTCTGAAGTTTGTCTAGATCGTGCCCCGGCCTTTCCACGACGGCCTGACTATGGTCTCTCGTGGGATTTCATCTCGGTCACTGCCCGGTCAAGCAATGGGCGTGCACACGAGTGTTGGAAATGGCAAGTGTCTTGGTATATCTTAATCAAGATAAATGATTGTGGAAAGAAGGGAGGTGAAGCATGGCGTGCTTGTAGGTTCTTGATAACGCAAACGACGATCGATAATGCGTGATCTGGCAAATGTTAGTGAAATTGCAGGTTGAAGCATCCTTTGCTGTCAGTGGCATAACTAGTTGTTGACACGACGGATAGGTCCCCAATAATGGTCTCCGAGATGCGCAAACAGGGCGTCGCGAAGGGTAGACGTACGTCGCGGATCCATCGTAGGAAAAGGAGCCTCGGGCGATCGCGCGAAAGAAGATGCGCTACTGGACCACCCGATTACGTCATCGATCCTGTCCGAAAACTAACACCGGCTGATCTCAACACCAACATGCGGCCACAACATGCTTTGATGTCGACAAAGGATCTGTAGTGTAACTCTTAGATCAGCTTTCGAGTTATGAGAAACCACTAGATCGAAGCACAGTTCCCATGACCGCTCTAGAAGCTAGCCAGGCAACAATCCAAGTTGAAGATGCTTACTCTGTTTTGTTAAAGCCAGTTCGTGTTTGTACAACGGCTACCTTAACGCCATGTAAACCCGGTCCTCGCTCTCTTCGCATCCCGATAATAGCGAGATGAGGGGCTATGGGCCAATTGTTCATGATGACCTCAGCCTTAAGCCGGGCGGCATCTCACTTTGTCAAGAGATCGGGCAGAACCTCACCTCATTAAATAAGAGCTGAAGAACTTCAACTTTACACAGAGCACGGAACTACCAGCAGATGTTCAACCCTATCGAAGGGAAATACTGGCATTGAACAGCTTTGCGAGCGCAGCAACTACTCCTGGATCTTGCAACCCTTGCAATGGCACCTAACGTTCTTCTGCTTCAAGGCGGTATCGCCCTGATTCATGACGCGAACAACCATATAGTCCCTACCAGATCCGATATACTTGTAGAAGATGGCAGGATTAAAAGAGTTGCGCCTGAGATTACGTCGTCCCAGGGAGTCGAAACCATCGATTGCACCAACAAGATCATCAGCCCAGGCTTCGTCGATACCCATCGGCATGGTTGGCAAACGCAGCTCAAGGGCAGACATGCCAACGAGGGACTGATAAAATACATGGTTACTGGTAAAGTTTGAGGCTCAATCATAACGTCTCTCTCTGACGAAGGATAGGCAACTCACAGAATTTTCAATACTCGCCCCAAGATGTCTTCTACGGCCAACTCGCAGGTATGCTGGAGAGCATAGCTGCTGGCACAACCACGGTGGTTGATCATGCACACATCACCCGCTCACCGGAGCACGTCAGGTCTGCCATTGCGGCTACTGCATCCTCTGGCATCCGATCTGTATTCTGCTACACCCCATTGATGCTCATCACCCAATTCAATCCCCTCACCTTCAATCCAAATCCTTTCGAAGACTGGGTGATGCAAACCTTTGACGAACTTGCCGACAGCGGGCCTTTTGGAGATGGACGAGTAGCCCTCGGCTTCGCTTTCGATTTCTGGTTTCTACCCGCGGACATGGTCAAGGGTATATTTGCCAGAGTGAATGCGAAGGGTGTCAAGACAATTACCTGCCACGGGTCTGTATCACTGGGGCTCAACGTGATACAAGAAGCATCAAATCTCGATCTACTGGATGAGAAGATCATCATTTCGCATGGTGGTACAATCTTGAAGGCTGATGCCGAGCTCTTGAAGGCCGCTGGGGCGTTCGTCAGTTCCACTCCAAGCACCGAACTCCAGATGGCCATGGCGAGACCTTACTGCTTCGATGCGTCCTTTCAAGATGGAGGGATAAGCGGCAATTCGATTGGATTGCAGGACAACGCCGCGCTTGGCGTTGATTGCCATTCGTGCACTGCCGGTTCCATCATTTCTGAGGCAAGGCTCGGCCTGCAAGACGCGCGTAACCATTATAACGAATACCATATGAAGCAAGACAAGATCCCCGAACCACTTCCAGAAAGTCTCAACGTCGAGGCCGCATTCAATCTGGCAACGATCAAAGGTGCAGAGGCTGTAAACATGAGTGGCGAGATTGGCCGCATCGCAGAAAACTTCAAGGCAGATCTGACCATCTTTGATGCTCTCAGTCCCAGCATGGTTGGCGCGGCACAACATGACCCAGTCGCTGCGATTATCCTACACTCGAGCCCGGCAGACATCGAGACCGTCATTGTCGATGGTATTGTGAGGAAGAAGGATGGCAGGCTGTTGCCAATACAAGTAGACAGCAATGCGAGAGCGACCGTGGATGGTGACACTCTGGACTGGGCCGTCATTGCCAAAGAGATCGTATCGAGCAGGGCGAAGATGCAAAAGGAGATAGACAAGATCGACTTTGAAGAAGCATACGACTCAATCATCAAGATGTTTCATGTTGATGAGAAGAAGCTGATAGGCTAAGATCTGGACACTACATATTCACCAATGCTCATACTCTGGCAGAGTACGTTGATCGTCATGACACTCGGCCCTAAAACGCGTCGCGTACGCGTTGCCTAGTACTATCGTTAGTATTAATACATTCAGAAATCTTCCTCGGAGGTTGTGTTGTTTCTTGGAGTACATGGATCGTCATGAAACGTGGTGCCAGTTTCGAGGAAGAGCTGAAGTAGAGATCTGCGCTGCAGTTGCACAGTTGAGCGGCGTCGGGGGAGGCAAGTGGCGCAGGAGCTTGGACCTTTTGAGCATTCCGAACTCGATGTCTCCTTCTGAGATTATCGTTAACATCACTACACCAGCAGCCCCTTTTGAATTCTTTAGGGTTTTACTGTTGAATTTGCGTCTCCAAACACTGTCCGATCACTACACATAATTTAACTGCCACAATGGACGTCAAAGAGCCCCTACTACCGTCTGAACCTCCGCCCTCGTACGAAGATGCACGAAAGTCACCATTGCCACACAACAGATCGGCGTCGGGCGTACCATTAGGCAAACGGCCTCCACCGGGACCTCCTCCACCACTCAACCTGCCAGCACTGAATGAATTGAGGGGGTCTAGAGTTGTGCTTGCGAGTGCGTCACCACGGCGACGACAACTTCTCGCGCAGGTAAGGACATATCCACCTGAATTTAGACTCATTAAAGATTGACTTCTTTTAGATCGGCCTTACAAAGATTGACGTATGCCCTTCTAAGTTCGCCGAAAACCTAGACCATTCGCTCGGCGCGTTGAACTACGTCCTCGAAACCGCGTCGGCTAAAGCGCACGATGTATACAAGACCGAGATCAACAACCGCGAGCGCGGCGAACCAGCCATAGTCATTGCCGCCGACACCATCGTAGTGTCGCACGCTGGCAAAATCCTAGAGAAGCCAAAGAGTGAGGCAGACCACATAGCAACACTGAAGATGCTGCGGGATGAGGGCGAGCACAAAGTCATGACGGCTGTGGCGGTGATGAAGCCATTAGAATCAGCAGTAGACCCGGGATATGCTATGGAAACACATGTGGAGGAGACGACGGTCAAGTTCGACTCTACTGGTACTTCTTCCACTCTGGCTACGATTGACTTGAGCGCTAACATGCACAGTTACCGATGAGCTTATCCTCGCATACGTCAGAACACGCGACGGTAACGACAAAGCGGGCGGCTACGGTATACAGACAGCTGGTTCTGTTCTCATCGAGCGTATAGAAGGATCATACGACAACGTTGTTGGCCTACCTCTACGGCAGACACTGAAGTTGATAGAAAAGGTTATGGAGCCTGAGGAGGAAGAGGGGGACTTCTTTGTGGATAGCAGAGAAGAGGAGGACGACGAGTGAGAGCCGCTCAGCATCCGCATGATAGCGTCAATACCCGATACATCCATCTCCGCATAAGCTGTTGAAGATAGCGTGCGGTATACTGTCTCACGAGAAGTGGGTTGTTTTAGGTTGCGCTTATTAGAGGCGCCGATATCTGCCTCCAGGCTTGCCCGGTCAGACATCTTAGGGGTAGTCGTGGTACGGTCCTGAAGAATTAGTATGGTTTACGAATACTCGGAACATGCCTTTGCATGTTCGCCGGATATAAGCTCGAGAGTTATCGCCGCATGCACGTCTGGATGTCAGACAAATTGTACACGATTCCTATGAAGCTCCTCGTACAACGTCTTTCCAGACGACTCTCTCTTCTCGATGTTGTTTTCTGAAGTGATTGTAAATGCAAGGGACAAATCATGAGCATGTCTCGACGGTCCTTCAGGCCTTGCGTCTCAACACTTTGTTTTGCCATGTTCACCGCTGGGTGCATTGAACCCATGGTTACTCTCAGTTAAACCCCTCCATTACCAATCTCGCCCCACTTGCCTCGGCTCAGCCTTGCCAGCGCTGCGGGCACCTTCCCCAATGCGTATGACTCCCGGCGCGACCCTCGTCATGGCTTCGCGTCGTTCAACGTTGTCTCGAAGATTCTGCATTTGCGACAAGTTTCGTGCCCCGCGTCGAGACACTCGACCGAAGAGTGGCTTCTAGAGTCGGACGAATTGTTGCGCCCCTTGCCGGTAACTGCCCGATATGCAACGTTACGGCAAGGCTTTCCTGGACGGCGCCTCCGGACCCTCATGATGCAATCAGGGTCTTTCTCTCGGCGGTGAAATCACAATTTCTAAGCTAGAAACTGCTGTAGCTATATAGCCAGGTGCTCGTTGCTACTGACGTCTCCCTCTTCATCAAACTATCACACTACCTTATAACAACATTGTCCAAGATACCCACATATCCCTTTCTAATACTCAACAAACACGACACATACACATCACCATGGTTCAGAACAAGGGAGTCATCTTCAAGAACGTGCCAGAGGGATGGCCAAAGGCGGGGCAGGACCTCGCTGTTGAGGCCCGCGATATCGACCTCGAGCAGCAGCTCCCAGAGGGTGCTCTGCTCGTGAAGAACTTCTATGCCTCATTCGACCCCTACCAGCGGGGACGCATGCGTGCTCCCGACGTCAAGTCCTACTCTCCTCCTTTCGAGCTTGGCAAGCCCATCACCAACCGCTCCATCTTCAAGGTCGTCAAGTCAAACAGCGACAAGTTCAAGGAGGGCCAAACCCTTATCACCATGGGAATCAGCCCTATTGAGGAGTACTCCGTTCTCGACAAGGATGCTGTCGCCAACTGCATCGAGCTCAAGAACCCCTACAACCTCGACCCTAAGTACTTCCTCGGCCCCCTCGGTATGCCTGGTCTTACCGCATGGTCATCTTTCTACGAGATCGGCCAACCGAAGAAGGGTGAAACCATCTTCATCTCCGCCGCTTCTGGTGCCGTCGGTCAACTAGTTGGCCAGCTCGCCAAGCACGAAGGTCTTACTGTCATTGGAAGTGTCGGTGACGACAAGAAGCTCGAATTCATCACCAAGGAGCTCAACTTCGACCATGGCTTCAACTACAAGAAGGAGAAGGCTGCCGACGCGCTCGCCCGCCTCGCCCCTAACGGTATCGACATCTACTACGAGAACGTCGGTGGTGAGCAACTCGAGGCTGCCATCAACGCCATGAACAACTTCGGTCGCATTGTTGCCTGCGGTATGATCTCGCAATACAACCTTAAGCCCGGCGAGCAATACCCCATCCGTAACCTCATGCAAGTCGTTGCCAAGCGCCTCACTATGCGTGGTTTCATTGTCAGCGACGACAACATGGGCCCCAAGCACCACAAGGATCACCAGGAGAAGCTCCAGAAGTGGCTCAGCGAGGGCACCTTCAAGGCCAAGATTAGCGTTACTGAGGGCATCGACAACGGTGTCGATGGTTTCCTTGGCATGCTAGAGGGCAAGAACTTTGGTAAGGCTGTGCTGCAGATTGCGGACTTGAGCAAGGAGTAAGATGTTAAATACCCAATATGGCTTTTAATGAGCCAGCGTTATCGCTGTTTTCAATGAATTGATGAACAAACAACCATGACGATCTGTGCCAGAAACCAGTGATGCAGGGAATGATTTGCAATCTGAATTTGTGATTTCAGCCTACTAAGCTTGCACAGTAACACTATTTCTAGATATCTCTCATCAACATGTGCATTGCAGTCACGATAACGGCTGCCTCTTAGCATGACTCGCATGATCGCTGACGTCACGATCGCCAGTACTTTCCTCATTCCCCAACTTCCAATTTTTTCATATGCGTAACATCAAGAGGGACCACAGTTCTTGTTGGCACAGGCTCGTTCAAAGCATATGACGGCATTGATGACAGATGCAGATGTTGCGTGTATACCTGCAGCGATGACGCGATCGCTCTGGGTCGCTGGCTCAATATGCGACCTGCTTTACCGACCCAGCCTTCAAACACCTTGTAACCCAGCTGACACAGCCTTTCGCCAGAGCCAATCACCTAGAAGGCCCAAGAGTGTCGTAAACAGCGATCTAGTTCTCAACTCAGTATCCTGCAACAAAGCAGTCAAATCACGGATTATTCGGCGCAACCGAGCGACACAAGTGTACGAATCATCTCGCCCACACAATTAGTAGGCACAACCGTGCAGAGATCGAATGCGAGAGATAGAAAAGTAGAATTTGGTTTCCCATGCAAGAAAGATGCTGAAGCGGATATTGGGTTTGATCCGCCGGTGCCGGTACGACGGAAAACACATCCTCCCATATTTGAAGGGAGGATTTCTCGATCGCAACCCTCAGCACATCAGTCTCTCGTGTACCATAATGCGGCCAGATGCTGCCAGATGCTTTGAGTTGTATCTCTGTAAATGTTACACCATCTCGTCATTCCGCGATTTCCCTTGGACAGCTTGTGGGCTATACATACACTGCCTGAACGCAGGCGGATGCACTAGCATACGGAGGAATGAAGGTTTGTTGCGAAGCTGACAGCTATGCACGGGTTTGTTTGTTTTTCTCTTTCTGATTGAAATAGTGTCTTAACATGGCTTTGCACCCCCGAGACGTGCGAATTTACAAAGCGGCCGTCTACCCGAAGCACAAACCAATGATTTTTGCCATACAAATCAGGCCTCCAGCAGACCTAAAAGCATATTGTCCGTTCTTGCGACCGCCTACCCTCCTTAGCAGGCGCGCTACTCAGCATCTTATGAGGAAGCGAGCCATTTTACCTGCTCGAGAATCCTTCTCCACTTCCACGCTTTCCCAAACCGACGTTCTAGGAGTCTGTCCAAACAGCGCAATCCTTTGGTACATAAAGACGAGCCGTACGATCATTTAGCATCGGACTGTAACGGTGTTCACTGCATTCCGATGCGTGACCTCAGGCGATATTTACGTTACCGGTACGCAGATCATTTGCATATCAACTAATAAAGTCGAGGTACCTATCGAAATCTTAAATCCATTGCTGGGCTAGCACATAGTGTCGGAAATAGACTTTGGGGCCTGGATCATCCAATCGCAGCTATGCGGCCCTACATGTAGCGTGCACGGCCTGGCCTCATTTCACGTAAGTCCAACCTTGTTGAGCAGATTGCAGAGATGCTGATGGGGAACAACCCATAAGTTCATTCCACAGCTCCTTTCGACACATCGTGTAACAAGACCATGCCGTAACATCACATTCTTCAGTTCACTAATGATGACATTGTGGTCGTCACACATCCTAGCTACTGCTGAGATCTACCGTTGTAGCTGCCGATATTTCTCAGCCCCTCAAGGATTGCCGTCAGACGCGAACCGGCGACCCTAGTCTCACGCAGCAGCAAAGCAGTTTATCCGCAGACTGATTCACCAACTACGACCATGGGCAACTGCGGTAGTTCCCTGGATTGCGCTGCGTGTGGCAACATCCGAAACGGTGGAAAGTGCACAAAGGACTTGAAGTTCAACGCAGATATCGCAGGTATTGGGGTGAGTGATGCATTCTCAACTCAAGTTTTGTGCTGATTGAGAGACAGGTCCTCGTATCGTTCTACTTCAGCGCTTTGGTCGTTTTCTTAGTGGTGATTTGGGGGTACTTGACTGCAACCTTACCTACAGGTCTGCTACAGGAAACTGATCAGCATGCACTCAAACTGCTCAAGAAGCCCTTCAAGCGAGATAAAAGGCATGTCGGCGCGGAAACCCCAATACCAATACAGATGTCGAGACGACAGGGGCGCAGCGATGTTCTTGTCAGCTTCATCAAGATGCTGAGCGACCAACAACTCATAACTGGATTGTCCATACTGATTGCTGCGCTTTCAAGTCAATGTGTCATATCTCAACGTGAGTGGCACATAGTTACATCATTAGCTTATTTCTCAGCTACCACGCACAGTTTATCACTCGATGTACTACGAAACTACCTAGTTGAGCACATTTGGGTCAGGTACTGTCGTATAACTTTCACGCTTATATTTCTTGTCTTCTTTACCTTCGCATTTCTCGTGGATCATCTGCCGGCGTGGCAGGATCAGATCGTCCACTGCTTATTGTTGGATTGGAGGTCACAACCTGGACTTTTGCAGATCAGCACCCTCATGATCAATGTCGTCCCTGTATTGATAATCTTATGGGGCAAACATCTTTCAGCTATGGCTCGATTGATTGCTCCGGAAGCCATTCACCACCGCCATGTTACTACGACAATGGTAGATCGCATGTCAATGTACTTCTGGAGCTGGACGAACAACATTTCCATATCAGAGTCCGCAAACATCGTCGCAGATGCGCGTCGTCTTTATGGTATCGCAATCAGACCATCGAACACCAAAACACGCATATCGGTGTGGTACTTCCTCGAGCAGTATCATGAGGCGTATCTTTCTGAACTTCCTGTATGGGCGTTCCAGTTTGCTTATGGGACGACAAATACGATCCAAGCGGTATGGGGTGTTGATGCATGGGGTACCGACGTCGAGGATGAGACTACAACACTTGGCTTCGGTCAAGTCGTCGCTATAGGTTTACTCGTCCTTCCACTAATTACTCTAACCGAACTCATAAATGGTGAGTACCTTCCATGATCTCATGGCCGCTCTACTGACCAAGTCAAGAGCAAAGCACATCGTCTAGACTCCACCTTCCACAAAGCCATGAACTTTCGCAGCCGATAGATGACCCAAAAAAATCACCTCCGAACAATACTACATCCGAGCTACAGGTCCGAACAGCGGAATCGGCACAAACTGACGACTCGAACCCGTTCGGAGACCCTACGGATCAAGTCCAGTCCAAAGTGAGCAGGAAAGTCGCGATTATATCCCTAGTTTTTAGTGCATTAGCCACCGCACTGATGGTTGTAGCGGGTAGTATAAACTATCAGTTGGTACTGATAGCTATCCTTGTGGCATGGGCTGTATCAAAGATGACCATCACCATAAAACGACAAGTCAACCAGGCTCGATTTGTGTGGAAAGAGATCAGGTCACGCAAGACTCAGCAAACTATGATGCAGTCGCCTCCAGCTGCACGTAGCACGTCTGACGAGAGCATACCCCATAGTACACCAAAATCAATTTCCATCGACATATCCACCAATCATCAAGACAGCATACAAACAATCGACTGCGACGAGAACGCACCGGACGTTCGAATGAGCTCGCACGTATGATAATGAAGCGAGTCTTAACCTGCATCTGCTGTTCGATGGGCTGGACGAGAGTTCTCAAAGTCAACTCATAAACGCTCACACAACGCGGCAATCTTTATATCTGCGGAAACAGCCGATCATCGTAGAAGCACATAGGTATGGCGTGGGAAAGAATTACATGATTCGCCTAGTAAATTTCCTTCTTAAGTAGAAAGGTATCATCTTGTAAAAACACAAGCATCAGACAACCACTGGAGCAGCACTGCTACTACTTTCTTCGTATCGTTCGCCTTAGTAGACAATATCCCCCAAAAGCGCCCCCGACATGCTCCAAGACCATATCGCCAAACCAGACTGATTACGACGAAGCGTGGAAGACATTGGAGGAAAATGCCAGCGAGCTATGATAACCGAACCTGAAATGCCGATCCTAACCCACATACACGCCAAAGTGTTCCCCGTCGCCAAATTATGCATCCATACAAACACATTCCACGGGTAAGATGAGCCGGATGACTCTGTCCAATGCAAAAAAAAAAAAGAACGCCAGTTCATGCAAAACATAACATAGAGAAAGAAAAGGACTTACTCAGAGGGAATGAATACAGCAACAAAGGCGTTGCTGGCAACTCAATCCACGAATGTGCAGTGAGTGCCAATATAAGACTTTTAACATGTCTTGTCACACCATAGTGGGTGCATTTCGTTGATACCGTTCAGTGCGCTCCTGACTGTGCTCAATATCGCTAGCATTGCTACTGATTACTGTTAGCGTACTTTATGACCAAACGACAAACTACTTACTCTTCTCCGCTGGCCCCGATGACCTCTGATCATACAGCGTTCAGTGCATGTGCGATCAGGACCGGGACCAGGATTGCAGTGACAAGGCCAACGTTAACGGCGATACCGGCAATAAGCGCTACTCTCTTTGAGTGTGGCGTACAGTAACCCAGGTGGCCTTCCGTGAACGAGGCGATGATATTGTCTGCAAAGAAACGGAAGAGAAGAATGCAGGGTGGCACGAGGCAGAAAGCTGCGAAGATGTACCATGACAGCTTACGTCGCCGTGCTTCATCCTCTGGGTTAGGCTTCCGCTCTACACAGAGAAGGTGGGGAGAGTGTTCGTGTGCGATATTGGTACGAGCAGTCGTAGGATAGATATGGAGACTGGGGTACGAGGTCCTAAGGGGCGTGTTTGTGTCACTAGTAGACGGACGTTCGCTGCCGGCCAGGAAGTGCGTGATATGGGTACCTTGAGTCGAGACAGTGGATCGAGCTGCTTCTGGTGCGAGAAACATCTGGCGTAATTTTGTTTGCCCTGGCACAGCAGATCGGCTTGTGCGACGTTGCGAGCGCGGGAACGTGGTCGAATTACGAAGGTGTTTGCGAGCCCCGGGAAGTGGACATGATTCTCGCAGTGTTTCCGATTCCTTTGTGTGGGGAAGGAAACTGGTCTCTGATGGGGTTCGGCCAGATGTCGGAATATACGTTGGCCGAGATTGGCTAATGCGAGTTACGCTGCCTGTGGCTGGGAATGGTGAAGCGTAGAAACCATTGTAGTCTGAACCAAAGCTCTGGCGACCAACGCTTGAGCTGAGCCTACTACCAGGGCTACTGTGATCTGCGACACTGCTACCAGTCTCGTGCATGCCAGTCCCGCGAGGAGTGCCAGTCAGATTACCCTTGGGCCCAACAACGGAAAGCTTTTCGAATGTGTTCTGGCGTTGTAGAGCAACAGGACTGCTGTCGAAAACGTTCTCGTTAGCGGTACTCGAGGTCGGTATGGTATCATCGCTTCGGTATCGATGATGTTGACGGGCCGGATTCTTAGGCGGAACACGCGGTTCATTGATAATGATGTTATCATTAGGACCAGAAGCCAGCAGTTCTTGCGTCTCCTTGTCGCTAAAAGCGTACGGATCTGCCCAAGGGGCGTATGCATATGGCTGCTCAACAGCACCACGTCCCAGAACATTATCGGCATGAGTGGAGAATCGAAACAATGGCGCTGTTCTCGACGCAGGAGGGCTGGTAGCCAACGAAGGAGACGATGTGTCCGGTGCAGTGCGAACGCTTGCCTGAGTTCTCAATTGAGGCGGTGATGAACCGAACGGGTGGGGGTGTTGGCTATGTATCGGACTAGGATGACTGTAGTAGCTCGACCGAGCTGGTAACTGAGCTTGTTTAGCCCATGACGGAAGAGAGCCATCCGAGTCTAATCCGAGACTGTTCCGGGTACCTTCGCTGCTGCTGTAGTCTGCGATACTGCTCAATGACTCATGACGTTTCGAATTTGGGCTGTTGCCGCCAACCGTCTCCCAGTCTGCTTTGTCCCCGGAAACAGCTTCATCGCCATCGTGAAGAAGTGTATCGGAATCTTTTGGGGCGCCAGATGATCTATTTGTGGCTGTCTTGCTTAGTAGCAGGCTTGCTGAGTTACGTCTTCCCCACATGGCAGGAATGGTACTGTTATTCTGATGCTTGTTGACCGTTTCTTGAAAAATCTGCTCAGCTTGTTCGAGAGCCTCTTTCGGTGTATGCGGGCTATGCGGGCTCTGCTGGCTATCCACTTGGGAGTAGGATGACGACGGTTCGAGAGGTCGCGCTTCAGGTTGAGAATACGACGAAGAAGGTTCTATAGTGTGTGCCGCGTTAGGCTGAGTTGAAATTTCGAACTGTGAGGTTCGCAGCAAGTTCCGAGTATCGCCGTATGAGTAGTCCGAGCCGTAAGAAAACATACTTGACAATCCTGGACGCGAAGGAACGAAAGGAGCTTGATTGTAATCAAAGGCTGGTGCTAGAGGAGCTGCTTCACGAGGGGGAGACCCTGGGTGTTGAGTGATCGGAGGCCGCCTTGAAGGTACGACAGCTGGTGCATAGTGCGTACCCTGTGCCTTTCCAGAATTTTCGTATTGCGTAGCCAAAGCTGCATCCGTTGCACTATGAGGGCTGTACTCGTCAATGAGTTTACTGATGGTGTCCGTCTTCGGATCCCCTTCTTCGATCGGAGGGCGGTATATGCCCTGGACGAATGGAAGTGACACCTGACGGCTGACTCTACTTGAGGCACTATGGTCATACAGACTGTCGCGATTATACTCATTCGCGAAGTCGCTGGCGTGCATGCCACTATAGCGGGCGAACGGGTTGGCACTACTGTTGCGGTTGCTCAGAAGGCCCTGCTGACAGATCGACTTCCGATGGCCATCCGCTGTGTAGATAGATGAACTAGGGTATATTGAGTCGAGATCATCGTAGTAGGGTTTCGAAAAGCCACCTTCTGTAGAGTATGGTAACTGAGAATCGTCGATTCGTCCGATCTGAGTAGAATGGTCATCTGGCAGCATAGATGCCAGTGGCTCTGTATCGTGCAGTTTTGCAAGATGCCTTCGTGAAATCTCAACGTCATTCTGTCCAGGCGAAAAGGCATGGAAACTCTCGGGCGACATAGGGCTAGTGGGCGTAGCTGGCGACATTGGTCCGACTGGAAAGTACGATGTTTCCGGCGTGGTGACATAGGTCTGATGTAGCGGACGTGGGAAATCTCCATCCATGCTAATCGATGCCACGCTCACGTTTTGATCACGCATATCCTGCAACTCCTCGCTCTGTGGCACAGCCGGGCTTTTACTGAGCTTCTTCGTCAAACTGCGGGTAAGTCCTTTGAGGGAAAAGCGTGATTCGCGTGCAGGCGCCTTGACGACTAATGGAGAAGGCGCATTGACTGATTCTGGGCTGTACAATGGAGATGTGTACGACGAAGAGTTAGGACTAACGGCGGCGGGTGACTGAGCCAGTGAAAGCTCCATATGCGATTGATTGGGAGAGTCTTCGGGACGTCTCAGAATACCTGCATGCGCTGCGCGGAAGTCGCCGTACACAGCTCGCTTGGGTGCCATCTACATCGCTATTAGTCAAGCTGAAAGTCGAATTAGGGTTGAAATACCTCTGCAAACGCGTCTCCAGATGGACGCAGAGTGAGATGCTCACTAGAGTCGAAGTCTCGCGAAGGTGTGACAATGTCGTGGAGCAGTAACGAATCGTGAGGGTTGACCAGATCGAAGGATGCGCCACGGTAATGGATGATTGCGGGAGTTGCGGGCGGTGTCGCAGGTGCGGCAGTCGCAAAGCTAAGCGCGTCTACATGCGCGGGCTCTCTTTCATCGTGGGGTGGGGACAGTGAAGGATCGATCTGGTGGGGCGGGTGCGGGAAGCGGGACAGCGAGAAGGTCGAAGCGGTGGGTGTGGTTTGCGCACCACTAGAGCGTGAGCGCTCTGTGGAAAATCTCGATACAGCCGGAGGCGGTGACAGTCGTGGTTGGGTTGACTTCACGTTTGCAAGCGGGGGAGGGAAGGGTACGGGATCTCTGGCGATAGGCGGTTTCGGTAACCTCTTTCTTGACTTGAACTGACGCACCTTACTAGACGAATTGCCAGTGGATATGCTGGATATACTGCCTGTCTGTACGCGAGGCTCAGCTGACTGCGACCGATGCGATAGTTCGAGCGGTGTTTGTTGCCGGAAGGGCGGATGGTCCGAGTTGAGTTGATGCGCCGACTGCGAAAAGTGAAGAGGACGTAACGGAGGACCAGAACCTGACCGTGTAGAATGCGATACAGATGGTGCACATTCAATGTCGTTCAATGCGAGTGCCGCAGGTTTCCTTCGAAGAGTCTTGCCTAACGGAGTGCCTGTTTGCGAGAGTGTAGGCGTGTGTTGCTGCTTGCGGTACTCGTGGATGGTGAGGATGTGAACAGGAGTCCGAGAAGAAGCCGAAGACGTAACCGAGTGGTGTGGGGAGTGTACGGGCGTTATTGGATTGCCAGCGTGCATCCGCGGTGATGTTCGTTCAGAAAGTCGCGGTGACTGCGAGTGGAGGGGATATGCTGCCATCGTGAATCCGCCTGCCAGTTTTCCTCTGATAAAAGAGACGGAAAGTTTGCAATGTTCTCTTTGACTACAAGTTTGTCATCGACATCACGGATAGAAAAGGTTCCCAGGCTCTTGGTTCGTTGGTTTGCTTTGAGATCGGACTTGAGAGGAAGTCTAATGAGTGCATCGCGGCGCCTACGCCATGAAATCCAACAGTACTGAAGAGACGGTGTGTTTATGGTGCTCTAGTCAACAGGGTATGCCTGCTGCATCTCCAGCCGTCTGGCTAGATCCAACGACCCAGTATGTGGACGTCTTGACTGTGTCGGAGTGGACTGATGATGCTTGAAGGAGATTGTTTCCTTGAGATAAATCGAAGGATGAAGTCGCAGCCGAGTGTTCTTGAACGCACACGTTGTGGTGTGTCTATGTCTGAGGAGAACGTGGTATGGCGCTAGGTCAGAAGTACCGGTTATGCAAGACGAAGACTCGGCAGCGAAGAAGGAGCGGCGATGGAGGTATTAAGATTAGAATCGATATAGAAAAGACGGTGTAACGAGAATCAATCCCGCTGACAAGAAGAGGAAAGGACGCTGCAAGATGGTCTGAGAACGATAGACGAGGAAGGCACGATGTTCTCTCACCAAGTACTTGGGAAGGAACGATGACGAGACGGCAAAATAACAGAACATTGCTAGAAGACGTCCTCAGGCTCAGGCCCGCCGTTAGCTCCGGGGCCACCACCGGGCAGTCGTAACCTCAGCAGACCACGCATTTCCATTGCATCCGCGTCTGCTGCCATGGCTCATTACACTTACCGGGTCGTTGTGTGCGAGGAGAAGGCGATGCGGCATCGTGGGTGGTTATCGGTATCATGACCCCGGCTTAGCGTGACTTCCCGCTGGCCAGTCAAACCTCGCAGACACCTGCAGCGCCGAAACACAAGACATGACCGCGCTGATGCGAGAGAGCAGTCTCTACCACTAAATCGGCCCCGAGGAAAGCTGCTAATACCCGTCATCTCGTTTCATGGCCTAGCCATGGAGGCGTCGGAAGCCTAGCGGACCCAATCAGCCATCGCCGACCGTTTGCCCCCTCCTGTCACGACCAGCATTGCGCGATGGAAGAGATGAGTCTCACTTCAGCTGGCCCATAACTGTGGAGATGACTTGTGTTCTCGGGGGTTCCGGAGTTTCCACCGCTGAAGAAAATTGGGTCGTGAGCGATGGAAGGTTGCGTGGCTGTCAATTCCCAAAGCTGTCAAAACTGACGCTAGTGTGGCGATCTACCACACAACCGAGTCTTGGGAACTGCATGTTCTCGCGAACAATGATGAGGCGGGCGTTTACATACTATCACGTGGGAATATGGCATGTATGTTGGTGGTTACGAGGTCACTACATACACTCTGCGCACTGCCAATCACCTCAGTGTGTAGCCACTGAGTCTGTCTCCTCCGCTTGACCTGTCACCCTTGTCTTCTATTCCATCCTGGGCGAATTCATCCAAGGCCTGCTTTGCACCATACTCTTTCAGTCCTGTCCGCGACTTCCTCCGCCGTATTGACGGATATCGTACAGGCTCCAAGTTGTCCAGAGGCGAGTACGAGAAGCGGCGCCGATTAGAGCCTTGTGGAAACTGATGTTCTAGAATGACCCGCACGTTCACGTTCTCGGGCGCCCAGCTATGGCGATGCTGCTGATTTGCATCTCTAGGTGACTTGCTCTTGTTCGAAGGCGTACTCGGCTGCTTAGGCTGTGGTGATGTCGACGCAGCTTCAATTGCTTTAACGTCTTCCGGCGGTTGATATTCTATCAAGTTAGGATTGTTGACCTCTCCTTGCCGCGTACCCTGCGATAGTCAGCTTGAATTACGACTTCGTCCAAGGCGCAGACTTACACTAGTTGGGTACACGGTTCCTGGCATCATCACGTATTCATCGAGCGCGTGCATCAGGTTGGCGAAATTGTAACCCTTCTTTGGATGACTCGGAAGAAACCGTTGCCCGATGTCGTTCCCAAAGCTGAGCATACAGTCTTGGTTTGGCAGATACTTGGACAGATTGGTATACCACTGGGGATACGTGCCGTACCAAGCTCCGACATCCGCGTTAAGGTCAACAGACATGTATATGTTCTCGAGGTCCTCTGGCTTCTGCACTAGCAGCACGAAGTCAAATTCGCGTGGCAATCCCGATTTCTGGAGCATGTTCTCTGTGAGTGTCCAAACGGCTTTTGCATCTTCAGCATCATATTCTGGTCCCCATGAACTTCTCTTCGATCGAACAGATCCTTGGATGCTCATCATGTGGAAAACTTTGTAGCTGCTGTTTACAGCTGCTTTCGGGTTCAGCGAAGCAGACACGGGTGCCTGCGACACACCTAGCGAGCTTGACAAGCTAAAGTTCCACTGCAGGTTCTCAGGCGACACGGCACCAAACATTAGCTCTGGCGCGTGCTTCAAGATACGCGGGTGCGAATCGCCTGGCTTTCGGGACTCGTTCGGGTCGCCGTTATCGCCATGAACCGTGACCTCAATTTCGGCGCTCTTGAAACGGTGCGAATCCGGATCATGGGGATGGAAGACGAAGTGCACTGAAACGAAGAAGAGGTTGTCGATAGTGGGTTCGTGAAGTGCGTTGGACTTGTAATAGCCGTGTTGAAGTCGATTTACATGGGCAGAGATGTACGCTTTCCCAGGTAATCGGCGCTCGTAGAGGCATTTCTGGTTCACCTGAAGACGCTTTCTTGGGATGTTCGGATCTTTAGGGGCAGGCCTGACCTTTGCTCGGCTTCTCTTGACAGGCGGGTCAGGTGTTTGGTGTCGAGGTTCAGGTTCGTCATTCCCTCCCTTGAAGCGTTGCAGCAACGAATGCATCGTATCGTGGGAGTCTATCGGAGACGACTTTTGCTAGATGCTCAGGCTGCCAGTCATGTGGTACCGAGACGTGTCGCGTGCCAAAGATGTCATCGACACATCCGGCTATGGCAGTATCTCTGGCGTTCTTGGATCTGAGCATGTCATGGCTGCGACACGATACAGAAGCGATGCACTTTGGAGGAATGGAGGCATGAAACCAAAGGATGGATAGGAGACAGCCCTAATATGGTTGGCACAGGCCAAATTAGGCGTAGATCTACCTGTCTCAGTAGTGCAGGTGTTGAAACCAATAGCCCCTACGTCATTTCGCGGTTAGCCTGAATGAGGGTAGGCACGCGGAGGTTCGTGACCTCTGTATGGTTTATGGAGAGGATGTGCGCCTCAACTTGTACATCGCTGGATGAGGGTGAAGGGCGTGGCCGACGGCCATAAGCTTCTTATCGGCGCGTTCCTTTATCGCAAGCGAACCCCGCAACATGGCTGGAAGAGGTGAAGTCTACGGAGCGGTAGAACCGGACTAGAGTATAATGGATATACAAATACAATCCTAAGACGCGTTATACCATCATTGTTCCTGGCTGCTTGTGATTTTGCAAGATGCAGCTGTGTCCGAAGGAGGTGTGTTACACGGTGCCATTCGCGGGGGCGGCGCTGCTAATCATCTCGTAACAGCTTGACAAGCTCGTCATCTCGCAGCTTGGCCTCCTCGCGCAACGCCGACTGGCCAGGGGTGTCAAGCTGAACCATTCTGAAGCAACCGTGAGTTTTCAAAGAGTCGCGTAGACGCTGCTAAGACGCCCAGGCATTGATCGCGAACAATCTACAAGAAGTACGACTCAAAACCCCACGCGCATCCTGGGTCGCATGCTGAACGCATACAGCTTATTCGCGATGGAAACCATACGGTCGCGGACCTCATGTCCATTGGCACGACCATGCTTGGCCGTCGCCATGTACAGCCCTCTGTTGTCAACTCTCTCTCAGCGTTGATGGTCGAAGGCACCTTTCCTACAGGCACATACCTCGTTACCGTCCACCACCCCGTGTCCACCGATGATGGAGACCTCGAGAAAGCGCTGTATGGCTCGTTCCTGCCTGTTCCGTCCAACGACATGTTCCCGCTACCCGAGTCGGACGTATACGATGATACGAAGCAGCCAGGCGCAATAGTGGCAGTCAAGGGTGAGGCTGGTGTAATCAAGTTGAATGAGGGGCGCAAGAGGATCAAGCTGAAGGTCAAGAGCATGGGAGACCGACCAATCCAGGTATGGCAGCTTTATCAGAACGACAGAGTACGCGACTGACGGCACATAGGTTGGATCACATTACCACTTCATCGAGACGAACCCGCAACTCCAGTTCGATCGCGTTCGAGCGCATGGTTACCGCCTCGACATCCCCGCCGGCACCTCGGTGCGTTTCGAGCCTGGCGATACGAAGACGGTCACCTTGGTACAGATCGGTGGCAATCAGATTATAAAGGGCGGGAACATGATCGCCTCAGGCTTCATCGAAGACATGTCCGTCGCAAATGGAATCGTGGAGAGGTTGAAGTCTGGTGGTTTCCTTCACGAGCCAGAGCCGCATGGCGATGCCGCGCACATCGATATCTGCACCATGGAGCGACAGGCCTACATCAGCATGTTTGGTCCAACAACCGGCGATCTGGTCAGGCTCGGGGCTACAGATCTCTGGATCAAGGTGGAGAAAGACATGACCCAGTACGGTGATGAGTGTGCTTTTGGAGGAGGAAAGACTCTCAGAGAAGGCATGGGTCAAGCTGGAGGTCGATCCGACAAGGACTCGCTGGATACCGTCATCACCAACGCTTTGATTATCGACTGGTCTGGCATCTACAAGGCGGATATCGGAATCAAAGACGGAATCATTGTTGGTATTGGCAAGGCAGGTAACCCGGACGTGATGGACGGAGTGGACCCCAACCTAGTGGTCGGTTCCTGCACCGATGTCATTGCAGGCGAACATAAGATCATAACGGCGGGCGGGTTTGATACCCACATCCACTTTATCTGTCCTCAACAAGCATATGAGGCTATAGCATCGGGTATCACGACTATGCTTGGTGGCGGCACTGGACCTAGTACAGGTACAAACGCGACAACTTGTACTCCTGGCAAGACGCATATCAGGCAGATGCTGCAAGCTATCGACGAATTGCCTTTGAACTACGGTATCACGGGCAAAGGAAACGATTCCGACATACGGCCTCTGCAACAGCAAGCTGAGGCGGGTGTCTGCGGTCTCAAGTTGCACGAGGATTGGGGAACCACGCCAGCTGCCATCGACGCTTGTTTGACTGTGTGTGACGAGTACGATATCCAGACACTTATCCACACGGACACACTCAATGAGTCCGGTTTTGTCGAGTCAACGATTGCAGCTTTCAAAGACAGAACGATCCACACTTACCACACCGAAGGCGCAGGCGGAGGCCATGCTCCAGACATCATCAGCGTTGTCGAGCTCGACAACGTTCTCCCCTCATCCACCAACCCAACCAGACCCTACACCCGAAACACTCTGGACGAACATCTCGACATGCTGATGGTCTGTCACCACCTCTCCCGAAACATCCCAGAAGACGTCGCCTTCGCCGAATCCCGAATCCGCGCCGAGACTATCGCCGCAGAAGACGTTCTCCACGACCTCGGTGCCATCTCCATGATGTCGTCCGACTCCCAAGCCATGGGCCGTTGCGGCGAGGTCATTCTTCGTACCTGGAATACCGCGCATAAGAACAAAGTGCAACGCGGCACCCTGGAAGAAGATAAGGACACCGATGCCGATAACTTTAGAGTGAAACGGTACATTAGTAAATACACGATCAATCCTGCCATAGCGCAGGGTATGGGCCACCTCATCGGTAGTATAGAGGTAGGTAAAGTAGCAGACCTGGTACTCTGGACACCAAGAAACTTTGGCGTCAAGCCATCTCTAGTCGTGAAGAGTGGAATGTGCTCCTACGCTCAAATGGTATGTACCGCCCTCGTCTTTCTTTTTTGGGGACTATCATACTAACTTCAAACAGGGTGATCCCAACGCCTCCATCCCCACCGTCGAGCCCATAATCATGCGGCCCATGTTCGCCCCGCTCCTTCCCCAAACAAGCATAACATTTGTCTCGCAAGCCTCCATCGCCTCGGGTGTCGTGAAGTCCTACGGGTTGCGCAAGCGTGTCGAGGCAGTCAAGAATTGCAGGAACATCGGGAAGAGGGATATGAAGTTCAACGATACGAGACCGAAGATGAAGGTTGACCCGGAACGGTATACGGTTGAAGCGGACGGTATGGTCTGTACGGCGGAGCCGTCGGAGACGTTGCCGTTGACGCAGGGATATTTTGTTTATTAGTCCAAAATTGGATGTTCATTACTGTCGTCGCAGAGACATGATTCTGCATCGTACAAATCTGTGATTAGCCCTGAATGTTCATTTGGCTGTGAGAAAATCGTGCTCGGATACTGCTACAAACTGCTGACTACTCTTACAATAATTGATGTCTATCTCTGTCCTAGAAAGACTAGCGACCACACCAAAAAGCTTGATGTGCTTAGAAAAAAAAGTCTGAAAGACTTACGCATCGTCGTTCAAGAATTCTCATCAACCCTACGATATCAGTCTCCTCTCAAACACACCACCACCTCCTCATCCTGACCCTCAGCACGAACCAACTCGGCCTTCTCCTTCTTCGTCATTGGGCTCCTCTCCCTATCACCATGACTTAATGTAACCTGTCTCTTACGCTTGATAGTTGGCTCAAAGTCGCTCGCTGTCGGATTCAGCATGACAGTGCCGCTGACATCAGAATGTGCCATTCCGCCGCCAATTGCCTGCGTAAGTTCGGGTCCCATGCCTGTGTTGTCGATATGGTGCTCAAAGCTGCCCAGTTCCTCGCCTAGGGCGCTGAATAGCTGTCTCTCTAGACGGCCGGTACTGTCGATGCTTGAAAGCGACACTCCAGTCTTATGACAGGGTTTGAACGGAGAAAGCTTCGTACCGTCCAAAGCGGCGTTGGTGGCTAAATGCGCATCAATAGCGTCCACGTCGATTACTTCAACTAGGTCAGGGATACCGCCCTGAGTGTCATGTAAAGGTTTGTCTTGACCCTTAGAGGCGAAATTATGTACTGTCTGAGACCCTGAATTTGGTGATGGTGGGGAGCTCTGGTCATGGCGCATTGCTTGATCCGATAGCCTTGGTAAACTGGAAGTGAAGCCTTCTTTCCTGCCCCTAATATTCACAGTTGATGGGCCGTGAGCAGACCCAAATTTAGCAGGTTCGGCGGTTAGAGGTGGCGCCTCACTTCGATTGAATCTATATATACTTGAGAGGGCGATGGATGGGTCCCTCATCGAGACATCTGAGGTGTAAGTTGGCAACCTCTGTGCGAAAGGGTTTGGTGTGGGCACGCGATTCGCGTGCGGAAAAGGTGTGGGCAACCGTGACTGCGAAGGAGGGTAGTTTTCCTTATTGGTTGAAACAGAAAGATGGTTCAGGGTAGAAGATTTGTCGTTTACCTTATCTTGCGACCGTTGTTTAGTTGGTGACTGCTTGTTCGAAGCATTTCGTAGGACGTTGTTGAGTTCCGCATAGGACGACTTGCGAACGATAGATGCTGAAGATGGACGATTGACTGGCGGAACGATTTCTGGCTTCGACGGATGGTATGTGTGAGCAGTTGGTGGTCTACCAGCATTCTCGTGGTGCTGGTTACAAAACCCATGCTGTAATTCACGATTCTGCTTTGGCGGGCTCATGGCTTCAATGATCTGACCTAGTTGGTCGTCTCGAAGCGTGACGACGAGTTGTCTTTCCTTGTCTTTCCCTGGATGATGGTTTTCCCAGTCTGTGCTGTTACTCTGGCTGTATTGCGACTTGTCGGGCATCCATGGTGGAGGGCCCTGTCTTGATAAATGTGACGATGTGTACGAGTAATCAGGCATAGCCATATCGCTAGTTGAACCTGACGTAGTTCTCTTTGTTGACCAAGTATCCATGCTCACGTCATCGGCGCAACCACCGAGCGAGTTGAGAGTATCGCCCCATGTACCCAGGCGGCTGTTGTTTTTTAAGCTCGGAACTGGCTTCGAAAACTGCGATATGGATGGCAAGTGTGCGTTGGATCGTCGATTTGGCAAGATGTTGGGTGGCCTGTCGACATTGTACATAGAACGTTGCGATATCGGCGATTGCATTTGCATATCTCCTATGAAAGGTCGAACTTTGGGGGCCCAAGACAGTGTTGGAGACGTCTGCGATAGGTATGTAGCTCGTTCAAGGCCATTGGGTAGATACAGGGGGTTCCGTATCGGCCATGAGATTCCCGTTTGTTCCAAGATGTCTGTAATTCATCAGTATATGGATATGAATGGCATGTGTTTGATAGTAGTACCTTTTGGAGCATGCTGGAACGAGAAGCAAACAATATCGTTGGTGGCACCAAGGTCCGCTTCCCCAGGGCTGGTTGACTTCGTGATCAGCTGTTCTGACAGTGTTATCCTTATACGTCCATTTGGATCGCGCGCATCCCACGAGCTTTGCATGAGGGTACGATGGTGAAAGGGTGGGAATTCGAGGTATGGCTTCTGTTGGCTTGTGGGGTAGTCATTGATGGTAAGCGACCTCTTCTCATGGGCTGCGACATGGTCAGTTCGGATTATGTGTAGCACCAAGTCTACGTCAGCATACCGATCTCCTGGGGCCATTTTGAGGTAATGTCGAAGAAGCCACGACTGTGCCAATCAGCATTGAGGCTCCATGTTCAAAAGCTGAAGCACAGAGCTCACAAGACTCTAGCCCCGTCGAAAATGACCTGAACAGTGTATACGACCTTCTGGTTCGTCTTCCGTCGGGATTCGATGAGCGGCGAGGCTTTTGATAGCGTAGCCCATGAGTGTACAGAGATGCGGAACGGCGTAGACGTTGGCAACGAGTTGATGTAACATGTCAAAGTAGGCAGCTGGCGGCCATCTGCATGCTTGTGAGTACTGATGCTGGTGACTTCTGGAAGACTCTTGCAAGTGGATGGCGAAGACTATGGTACTCACACTCTTTAGGTGAGACATAACAGGCAGTCTTGAACTCCTGTATCGGTACGTGAGAGTCCTTAGGGAAGAGGATCACATCCCAGTCGTCGTAGCGCATGGCAGGTGTGGGGCTGCTGTTGTTCGGGTCCAAAAGAGCAACAAGCAATTGGCATTCGTGCCGGATGGGTGTTTTTTGAGGGGAGGTGAAAGACGACTGTTTATGAGAGTCAAGGGCTGAGCGACGGAGAGCACGTCCACAGTTCAGTATGAGGAAGGCACAATTGTCAGCATAGAACGTCATCGCAAGAACAACTTCATGTCCTGGGTAATCCTCACAAAGGCAATCGAATTCAAGCACATACGAAAGGGAGCGTATAAAGTAAGAAATGTGTAGTTGGATTGTAGCCAACCTATATCATTGAATAAGTATATAGGAACCGTTAGAAAACCCTTCTACTTGAAACTCGCCGACCGCCGGTTCGTGACATATCTTTCGAAGCCCTTTGCAGAGCCTTCTACTAGAAAGACTTCAACCTTCAATCTAGAATGTTTCCTGTTCCAGGCATCTGTCATGATCCTATAACCAGACAAGCAATGCAGTGCAAATCCGAAAGAAGCGCATCTTTACAGCAAAGGCGCAAACCTTCTTGCTATGACACAAAGGAAACATTTTCTTGACGCCTTCTCTTGTGCATGGGTATACCATAATCTTGTTCGCCAGACGCCTCGCTAAAGCATTATGCCTTCATGCCCAGTAAGAATATAGCCACATCGTTGAATGAAGTAATTCCCAAACTCCATGCTAAAGCGGCAAACAGTATTTGATATGCGTATAACCGATGCGAGGGCGTAGTTGAACTACTGCGGAGGAAATTGCTGCGAGAAGGCACCGCCGAAGTCGGACGATCCGAAGCCAGAACCGTTGGCGCCGTTAGGAGGGGGTGAGACAAAGCGGCCAAAGTTTCCGAAGGTGGGAGTGCCGTTTTGACCGCTTGGGTTACCAGTCTGGCCGTTGGCGGGGTTGGTCGGAGGGCCTGCGCTCTGACTGCTGGGTCGCGAGCCACCTAGGTTGGTGTTCATCGAAGGTGGGTAAGGCGAGGGCTGGCCAGCCTGCGCCGGGAAGCTACTACAGAGCGATGTTAGCGAAGTACAAAGAATAGCTGAAATGGAGTACTATAATGCACTTTGAACAAAACGTTAGACAAATCATCCAAGCCAGCAAGCACGCAACAAAACACGCAGAAAATAGAAGAATCGTGTGATTGGAATGATAGCCAATCCCGCTTGGAGCAGCGCACAATCGTGAAGGAAAGGCAATCGACAGAAAGCAGCATCCGACCCATGCATGACTAGCTACATCCCATATGCTCCCAGGAATATGAGTGGCACGCTTTGAAAGGAAAGCCCGAAGGGGAGAATAGATGGCCTGTTATACAAAGACTCCCTTCTATGGCCCTCCGCAAGATCGGTGTCGTGAGAAGAAGTCGAGAACTTTTGGAGAACCGCCCGTTATAGAACTAAAGACCAAATCGCTCGAAATTCATCATGCCGAGTCATGAAAGGGGTCATTGCAGTAAGCCAACGGGATGAACCACGAATGAAGCGCCGTGCAAGCAATACAGAGGGAAAGAATGCGCTTACTGTAGCCAAGTTAGCATCAAACAAACATGTAGCAGGATGGACGATTGACTTACCTTCATCATCGGACCGTAACCGCCGCCACCACCGTAGGGGTGTTGCGGAGGCATACCCATGCCTGGGCCAAAGGGAACTGGTGGAGGTGGCGCAGGGCGGTAAGGGGTGCCAGCTGGGCCGGAGTTGTTCTGTGAGCGACCCCAGCTGAGACGAACGCGAGAGTTGCCAATCGGGTAGCCCTGCATCTGGTTGATGGCCATCTCAGCAGCATGGCGCTGAACGAACTGGACAAAGCCACATCCCTTGCCTGGAGGAATCTTGACGTAAGTAATCTCGCCGAAGCCCTGGAAGAAGGAGCGGAGCTCGTCTTCGGTAACGTAGCCGGAAAGGCCGCCGACGAAGACAGTGGTGTTGTTGGGGTCGGTGAACTGGTTCATCGGCTGGGGGGCACCGTAGTAGCCGCCCATTGGGGGAGCGCCCATGGAGTACATGCCCATTCCGGGGCCGCCGCCGCCTTGTGGCATGCCCATGCCGCCAGGACCTCCGGGACCGCCGCTCTTGTTCTTGGGTGTGGCGGTAGAGATGCGCATGGGACGGTTGCCGCAGTAAACGCCCTGCATCTCGGTGAGGGCCTTTTGCTGGTCCTCCTCGCTAGCGAACCGGACGAAACCGTAGCCGCGCGACATACCACTGATGGGGTCGGACATGATCTTAGCAGACTTGGTGGACTGGTACTTGTTCTGGAAGAGCTGGACGAGGACGAACTCGGTGACCTCGGGGCCCAAGTCTCCGACGAATATGCTGAACTCGGGACCACGCTCATCGCGGCTGCTCGAATCGTTAGTGATCACTGTCGTATATGGGAAGCCGGGTGAGACTTGCCTCCTGTCAGCAAGACCACCACCAGAGGCCCAGTTCAGCTTGAAAGGGCGGTTGGAGTTGGGGATGAGTTGGCCGTTGAGGGAAAGGGCCTTGGACGCGGCATCAGGGCTCGCGAAGTCGACGAAGCAATATCCAGCATTGCTGCTATGCGGTAGTTAGCCTGGAGACTTTTTCCTCGGTGATCTCCGTGCTTACCCGGAGAACTTGTCACGGATCATCTTGACGTTGACGGTCTCGCCCATGTTGTACCAGATGCTGCGCACAAAGTTCTCGTCGATCCAGGGCTCGAGTTCACCCATCCTGCGCCATATTAGCATTGGTGTTCCCCCACCTAGAAGAAAGCTATCGGAGCGCGCGCATTGCGGTCTGGTATACACCATGCGCCACACAGGCGCGTATGCGGACTCACCAGAGAGTCGTCTTGCCAGCACCTTGGCCTTGGCCGTCGCCACCAGCGCTGCCTGGCGGGCCCATGTTGCCCTGGGGAGGGAAGCCGTTGCCGGAGGCGTCCATGGGCTGACCCATGTCGCCGGGCTGCGGGGTTTGGTTGTTCATATCGCCCTGGGGCTGGCCCTGGAATTGGTCGCCGTAGCTGTTGTTGAATGACATGGTCGATAGATCAAGCGGGGTAATCGGTTGAGCTAACGGAGGTGGGGAGTAAGGTTACGGGCTCTAATTATGATAGAGAACTGTAGAGTCTTTTAAATGGTCTGCGCAGAAAAAGCAACCATTAGTGTCGGTGAATGAGCGCGCAGAAGGTCACGCAGCGGGAGCAGGGTAAGGGTATTGCAAGGTGGCAGACTGCACTTACCGATTAGATCCGGCTCCTTCTATCACTGTAGAGAAGCGTAGCCTGCGGAGGCGCGTAGGCAGTTGGGCGTATAAGCCAAGGAGACAGTCGGAAAAGCGGCGACAGTAACTCCGGATCGCACGAAGGAGTGGGCGGGTGAGGGGGGGCGTGAAGGAGTGACCGTGAGGAAGCTCGAATGAAATCTAGGCGGGCGGTCAGTCGCAGAGTCTTGCTGCTAGGCATCACATGCGGCGGGCGCACGAGGCCCAGGTCACGACAGGTGCTGGCAACACCCACGGCAGCAAGAGCGCGTCGGGATGCGCGACTCTGGCTCTCGCTGATGGGAGAGTGCTGCAGGCCGGGCGACCAAGTCCGTGCAGAGCAACGACGTCAGTAGGCGATGGGCACACAGGCGTAGCAGACGGGTGGTGTCCGAATTGATTGTGCAATCCGCCTGTGATGCGACCATGGCCGGATGCACGAAATTGTGCAGTGGGCGACCCGCCAAGACGAGATGAAAATTGCTAAGAGAGATAAACATACCGAAAAAGCTCAAGGGCACCGGCGGACGTGAGAAGCAGATGAGATCCAAACACCACAACGCAAAGGAATCAGAGAGGAAAGACGCTCGAAGACGAGAGTGCTCGGTTGTGTGGGAGGAAGGTCGGTCGGTGGGCGGGGTCGGTGGAAGAGCGAAGAACTGCAGATGATGTACGGCGCCGAGAATCCGCTAGGATTTACTTCGCTTGGATTTGGTAGCGATGGCAGCGCGAACCTGGGGACGCGGATGGCGTAGACCAGTGCTGGTTTAAGCTTTCGATCGATACAAGGATAATTGCGCTGAAGCGACCCAAGGATGAAGCGGCTCCATTGCGAGTGGCCCATCGCATCTCGCTACAGAGGCTCAACACGGCTGCCACGCTGGCATCGACCAGATGAAGAACGGTGCCGGCTGCCTGCGATCTACTTTGCGTTATTAATAGGCGACCCACCCCTGGCACCGTAGATGACTTGCAGCCAAAAGTCGTCACTGGGCTGTTGCAATGTGCGGGGCGGTGCTCCTCAGGCAGAGGCTCCATTGCCTTTCCAATCACCATCTTTCCACCCATGCCCGCATCGCATCTCTGGGCTCTGCATACACAGGCTGCGCAGTTTTGCGCCGGCCGAATCACACACTTGTACCGCCATGGCCTTCTCCATTCTCTCTCAGTGGCCCCGCCGCCTGCAGCTAAACGGCTGGTCGCTGCGGCACTCACCCAATGAGCTTGACACAGACATATCACGACCGTTGTGCTCTTGTGGAGCTGTCAAGGCACTCATCAAACATGGGCAACGGCTACTGATGATCAATTCAATACATGGTCAAGCCTATCATTGTTCGTATTGGTATCTCTTAGTAAGCAGGTTTCTATCATGTCAACCTTCTCCCAGGTTTCCTACAACGCCTGACCAGTGAGCTTCTCTGGGATGCCAGCAGCAGCCTTGGCCTCGCCCAGCTGTTCGCGACCCTCGGCGAAGACCTTGTCGAAGTCGTACTCGAACCACCTGATATCCGGGTTCAACCCAGCAAACTTCCACTCTCCATCAATCTTCTTATACCAGTGCATGTTGAAACTGTGGGCGTGGCCCTTAACCGCGACCTTTGTGCGTGTCTCATCCGTGTACCTCTGGTGAGGCACACGGAGCTGGTGGTACCCGATAATCTCGTCCTCTGACGTCTTCTCCCACCGTGTACCGCCGATGAAGTGCTGTGTCTTGAGGAGGGGGTTGCCTAGGACGGCAGGATCCGACGCCATGGCGACAAACTCATCTGCAGGCATTGCCTCCCAGATCTTGTCCAGGAACGAGCGGTAGTCAATCCTCAGTGTTGGTGCGATGCATTTGCGGAGACGGTCCCAGTCCTGCTATGCGTGAGTAATCATCATTCAGTAGTGCTGCATGTAGACCGACCTTGCTATCGTAGCTGTCTGCCCACTCGTAGCATGCCGACTGGCAGCCCATAACATCTAGACTTGTTAGTCACGTTCGTAAGAGGTAGCATCAGAAGACTAACCCTCGAACGTAGGCTTCAATTCGTTCTTCTCAAACATGATGGCTTTTATTTCTGAAGATTGTAGGAGATGTTTAAATTGCTGTATTACTGTGATATTTCAACTGTATCTCTACAACATAGTCCTTCGTCTTTATATCTATCGTGTTGCATACTCTAGCACTTCTATTTGCGTCGACTTCTGCGACGTTTGGCTTCGGGTCCCCGCTCAACGGGGTTCCGCCATCCGCATATTCGAGACTGCCGGTGCGGTGCCAGCGGTCACGAACGGGGCCGAGGACATTTTTGGAGGCGGAAGTCCCTGTGTTTCGACTTGGCCGAAATATTTCTACACCATAGTGGAGTCGTATCGAGAAAGTGCTGCAGGGCAGTTGCTGCCGCGACCCCTCGCGGAAACAAAGAAGATGCACGGGCCTATGAAACACCAAACTATCCGATGGTGCGCCGTACCTTCAAACTTCCTTCATATCCAGATTTAGTAATCGAGTTGGTGCGCGTTCGTTCGGTTTCGTCGAATTTCGCTGCTAGCAGATTGAGAGACCGTTTCGCCTCTCATGGTTATCCGATCGACGAAGCTGCTGCCAAGTTCGCGACAATCCGATCCGGGCCCACCACCTCTGAGGGAAAATGAACATTACACAGTGAAAGCGACGTTTCTCTTCTCTGCGCAACGCAATGCAATGCAAGAACAACATACCCTCGAAAGAGAAAGGATGTTTTCGTTCAAAGAGTACCTATCTAGGAGAGCCCCCGCCAGGAAAGGAACAATAGGAACATAGCTCTTGTTGTTGCGCTGTGTCGCAAAGAAGACAGGCACCGTCGCAAAAATGGCTCATATATTCCTGGGAGGGAGTGGCCCTGCTCTTCGTGAAAACGGCCAACATAGACAAGTACATCTCCAGTCCCACATCTTTCCTTCTGAATGGTCGTACGCAAGAGATCTACTTGGCTATAGGCAAATTGGTCGCTCTCAAGCGCCGACATGTGGTGTGATGAGAAATAGCGAGCCAATCGTATACCCAGCAATCCTGCAGCTGTACGAAATACCTGTCCCGATTTCTTCACGATGTCGAAAATGAGTAGCTGCCGCGCGCTCTCTCTGCGAACACACGATGAGCTTCGAGCAGAATCCTCGTACGCACCAGACTCGTTCGTGTTGATTGCTTTCTGAGGATCTTTTTGTTTACCTTGATCGTTGATGCACCTAACTCCGCTGTAAATCCAATCTTCGAGGGACTTTGCAGCCTGTCACCAGGCTTGTCATGACAGATATACTCGCATGGAAACCACCATCGTGGTGGGCTCCCGATGGCATTACCAAAGCCCTTTCTAAACCGGACCTGCGTACGTTCGCATCAGGATTGCTCCATGGGGATCGTTTCAGACGGATCAGATCCGCATATGCGAAAGCGGAGCGATGCAGAGTATGCTGTAACAATGCCTGGCCAGATACATCAGGTGCACGCGTCTTGGTTGGTAGTTTACTCTCCTCTGCTGGAAAGGGGTGTGCAGGTTGTTTGACCCTATGTGGTATCGTAAACAGGTGTGCCTTGATTTCCAAGAACTCGAACCAGCCGTTTGAGCTTTCTCTGGATAAATGGGTATCATGCAGAGTGGAGAGATCAAGACTGGTTTTGGAATGCTACCCAACTGCGTCGTGGGAGGTGTTCGCGCCGGAAAGTAAGTATCTGAAAACTGCAATGAGCACTGCACACTAACGTATTCAGATCTCGAAAATCCATGGCGAATACCACATCTGCCCCATGAAGTAATTGCGAATTCTGGTTCAGACCAAGCTGTTGAACGAGCGTCGTCGTGGCTGCAAGATTGCGAAGACAACCACGAGTTGTGCAGAAGTGCCAATTCGAGCCTGCCAACTCGCGTTATCTCGATCCAGGGGCCGAAGACTATCAAGTTGTACGAGACTGATGGCGAATTTGAACCCTACGTCTGTCTAAGTCATTGCTGGGGGCCGGATAAAATCACCACAACTGAGAGGGCAACTCTATCCGCACATAAGCAAAGCATTCCATGGCAAAAACTTCCCCAAACCTTCCATGACGCAATCTCTTTCGCTTTCCGACTGGGATACAAGTACGTCTGGATCGACAGCCTTTGTATCGTACAAGATAGCAAAGAGGACTGGCGAAGCGAGGGTAGTAAGATGGCGCAGATATATTCTGGTGCCGATTTCACCATTGCTGCTACCGCATCAAGTCGCCCGTCGGAGGGGTGTTTCCGCCAGACTACGAACCGCCCAATCAGCATCTACTCGTATCCCGATATGAACGGCTCGATGTTGGATGTGTGCGTTCGATCTAGCATAAATCATTATGCATGGAGATATGGCGAATATCCCTTGCTACGCCGTGGATGGACACTGCAAGAGTGCCTGCTCTCACGAAGAATCTTGCACTTCACAGCCGAGGAAATGTTCTGGGCTTGCAGGACTGTGAACAAATGCGAGTGCTCATTCTGGTGGGACGCCATGACATTACCCTTCAAAAATCTGCGCAGCCCAAAATACCTTACAACAATACATTCCTCGGATGAGATGCAATGTACGGTTCTGTGGCATCATATTGTCAGCGAGTACAGCAGTTCTTCCTTGACATACAAAGGGGACTGCTTTCCAGCTTTACAGGGAATCAGCAAACAAATGCATCAGCTCAAGAGGTCAGCATACGTGGCTGGACTATGGGAGAACAGTATAATGTATGACCTACTATGGTACTCCGATTACAAAGACAGAACATGCAGACCAGAGGAATGGCGTGCCCCTTCATGGTCATGGGCATCTGTCGTGGGTCGAGTTACGTGGCCCAATTGGATTTCAATCTGCACACCTTTATCAACCTATGTCGCCAAAGATATATCATTTGCAGGAGTAGATGAATTTGGCGAGCTTCGGTCTGCAGAGATTACTTTGCGAGGTCGATGTTTACTCGAAGCCGTGGAAGGCACCTATCAGTACAACACGCAGCTATGCGCAAACATCGAATACCCCGACCATCGCGCTTGGAGGAGGTGCCCCCGTAAGGTGTATCTCGATTGTGAATTAGGAGACTCTGGCAATGAGATGCCAGGTTCTGTACTTGATATTCCCATCCAGCGTGTGAAAACGCTTCTCATGAGTGTATATCAGATGGGGTTGAAGAAGAAATACCTCTATACAGCTTTGATACTGCGACCCTCGAATATGACAGCATGCGCTTACGAACGGATTGGCTTGGTGGAATTCGAGACGCAGAAAGGATACGAGGTGTTTGATCTTCCGTTGGGTAACGAGGAAACTCTACACATCGTCTAGTTGGCCGGCGGACGCAGCCAAAGACGCTTGGCTCAGCCTTGCTCTCAAAAGAAAATACACCAAACGTGTACAGGAGTCAAAAACCCTGCTACATGCCAAAGCAAGATGTTTCGAATAGTAACATAGGATTGATGATGATCAAAATTCTCTTGTTGGCTGCTCCACAGGCGGGTTTGCCTGCTTCGACCCTTCCACAGATAAAGCGAAACTGAGAAGTTGAGCATACGGCATAAGTTACGGCAAGATATTTCAAAAATGCTTGAAAGGGTCCCAAACGATTTGATTGAAGGCGACGTAAAGGAAATAGAGTGGTATCTGTTAAACGAGGATGTCCAAACGCCAGACGTAATACAAAAGACTCCAGGAAAGACCAGATCAGAGCGTCGTTCGTTCCTTGTGCTCCGCTGATACGGCCGCAACCCCTCAAGCCATCTCCAACCTTCGACCTCAAACGCTAAAATACGTACGATCTTCACCCGCTGATCGCTCTCGAACTCCACACATGCTTCCTCATATTCTTGCCCCTACTTATACTGCGGCACTCCTTGCGGCGGGGGTCCATATCCCGGAGCACCACCAGGTCCACCACCCGGTCCACCGTAATTGTTCATCATGACCGCACCACCACCCTGCGCTTTGGTCCCTCCTCCAAACTGCTGCAGTTCAGGCTCCAGTCGATACGCGATGTCCTGCCAGAATTTGCAGATATGACACCCAACTTCCTTGTACGGCTTCAGACTAAACGGTATGACGGGGATGAAGCAAAAGGTAAACCATTCCCAGCGCTTCATCACCCTGCCCGTGGGGTTGTTGCAGTTTTGACAACGTAGTGTTATGTGCTCGGCGCCTTTGAGGGGAGATGTGAATGCTAGTGAGATTGTTAGTATTGCGGAGAGAGATTAGGTGGAGAGTGAGTGGTATGGGATTGGATGGGATGCGGAGGACTGAATGTAGACCCGTGAGAGACGTACTGTGTGTTCCGCAAGTGAAGAAAAAGAACATGATCGCAGACTATATGCGCGGACAGCGCAGTGGTATCAATGATGTGTGGCTCTTTGATATGGGTCGGGTCTCGATGATGTCGAGCTGGTGGAGTGATGCGCGTGCGACAAGCGGTACGGGGGATACGCGTTCGATTGTTGACTGCTGTTCGTTTATGATAATGGCGGACGTAACGGCGCGTAGTACTGAAGTTTTTGATGATGGAGATTCTGTTTGGAACGAAGTTGAAAGTAAAAAGGGTCGTCTGAGAGGCGTTGGGATGGGACGCTGCTTCGATGTTTCTGGTAGAGAGAGTATTGGCGCCGAGGAAGCTGCGTCATCCATGTTGCGTCTCAGCCACACTTGGCTCCAGGGCATGGGGCTCCATGGGGCTAGCGGCTAAGCCCGCAGCACTATTACATACTCACATACGTATCACGAGCTTGTCAGTTTCCGCAGTTTCCGCGGTGCTTTGGATGAAGGGAGATTACGAGTGTGTATGTTCTCGTAGAATCAGTTTGGATGCAGCAGACGACAGTCACTTGGTCACAATTATAAAGGCACCGTGGACACCATGGGAGATGGAACAAAAGTAAGCATGGACGCTTCATTATGGTATCAAGCGGTAGCCTCCAAAGCCACTTTAGTGGAAAAGAGACTCGTGACAGTCGTTAGGAGTAAGATGTTACAAGCTCAAGATCATGCCTTTGCCGTTCAACGCCGCTGAATCGCAGAACCCGTGAACCCCATTGAGAGGATGTTGTCTACACTGTAAGAACAAAGCAACATCCTCCAGTTTGAGACCAGACTGAAATTGGGCCCAGAACGAAGGGCTTCGATGGTGAAGAGGGACGAGATTCTCAGAGGATGAGGGCGCCTTGATCCAGTCGGGTTCGTCTACTGAGTCTTGAAAAGTAGGATGGCACAGTGACCGAGGTAAAAGTAGATGAAGTGTTTCGTCTCTGAGCATCAATTAGATGCCGCTACTCAAAGGTTTCTGGTGAAGCAGAGTTACTTACCATGTGTGACAAAGCTTCCAAAGTTGCGACCTACGATGCAGTGCCATGTGGCACCCTTTCGGCTGTCGAACTGCGGAAGTGTTAGCGCGCGCTTCGGATGTTACACAGAGCTGTCTTTACCTCCTTCTTGATATACTGGGCAATGTCCTACACATCCATGGTTAACCGGGTCTCAGTAAGGTCTCGAACCGAGTGGATGTCGGAGACCCACCTTCTCGATAGTGAACTGCTCCATAGCCGACTGTGCTACGAGATGTCAGCGTTCCTGTCAGCCGCACTTGAGAATGGGATGACTTACCGACTTCAATAGCCTCTTGTTGCATTTCCTCACTCTGTGAGACATGTTAGGATGGTATCGGAAGAAGCAATCTGATTGTCCCGTACCATGTCGGCGGACTTGATTTGAGCTGCATATAGCATTAGCTTGTGCTTTGGCAGAAGTACCGGCATGAACAAAGGGTCTTACCATCCTGCTTGTGGGCATCTGACTTGTCGCTAGCCATGGTGTCGGTTTGGAAGTGAGGGCGCGTTTGAGTGATTCAACTGTTGTTCTCTTAGAAGTAGGTGAGGTCTTATAAGGCGTGTGGTCGAGTGAGGCTATGCCTTTGTCATGATGTTTGGGCAGGCGCTCGCGCGGCGGTCAGCGCTCGGGCCCCGGCCGACGAGACTAATGCGCGCTAAACCGGAGATGAGTCCGTGCGTACGACTTTTTTTCTCTAAACGCGACCTTGACATCCGTCACTTCATGCACTACACCACAACTCACCCAGCATGGAGTCGTCACGTATCTTCGTTCGTGGCTTACCTCCCAAGTTCAGCGAAGACGACGTGAGGAGGCACTTCGGAAGCTTGAAGCTACCCGTCACTGACGTAAAGTACTTTCCGCACCGAAGGATAGGCTATGTTGGCTACAAGACGCCCGAAGATGCTGCAAAGGCGGTCAAGTATTTCAACAAGACCTTCATCAAGCTCACCAAGATCTATGCCGAAATTGCACGGCCTGTATGTACTTTGCGATCACGATGGCGACAAGCGGGGCTAACATGCGCAGATCGCCGACAAGGAACTACCAAAGTCCCGGCGGCAGCAGAAACTTGAGAAGAGCGCTCCGACAAGCGACGAGTACCGACCGCAACGGCAAGAAAACGATCTCAAGCGAAAGCGAGAAGAAGCCGAACAGGACCCGAAGCTGAAGGAGTTCCTCGAGGTCTATCAGCCGCCATCCAAGACTAGCATCTGGGCCAATGGTGATACCCAGCTCAATGACACATCTGTTGCTCCCGCCGATGAGGCTGTACCAGAGGTTGCTGTGCCAGAAGACGAGAGCGATGACGAGTATCAAGTCATTTCGAAAAAGCCAAAGATTGCAGAAGAGCCTGCGGCCGTTGCTGCGAACCCACAGCCCACAGCCGCCGAGGCGAGCGCAACAGAGCTCCAAGTAGAAGTGGCAGATGGAGGCGACGCGATGGAAGACGTCCAAGGAGCGCCAGCTGTCGAACAAGGACCTGTGTCTGACGCGGACTGGTTGCGATCAAGAACAAACAGGGTTCTTGAGCTAGTCGAAGACGATGAAGCACCATCGAATGCGACTGTCGCAACTGTGCCACAGGAAACAGCCCCGCAGACTCATGTAACCGCTGCGTCCTCCCCGGGCGTTGTTGAGGCGCAGCCGGAGCTACAACCTCAAGCGGAAGAGCAGCCCGACAATGCTGCTGCGCCCGACGAGGAAGACAAGATTCGTGAAACTGGTCGACTGTATCTCAGAAACCTGCATTACGAGGTGACAGAAGACGAAATCAAGGAACAGTTCTCCAAACATGGAGCTCTCGAGGAAGTAAGTAACGATCCATCTCTTTTACTACCCGCCCATGCAATGATGAACATCAAGATAGGGACAACTGATGCTTCGGCACTTGAGGTTACCTTGGAAAGTATTTTAGTAGATGTCTTTCTTATCTGATAGCGGCAAACACCACGAGTGCACTTACGTACATGTTGATGCGAACAGTTACTGACTGCTGCAGGTGCATGTGCCGCTAAAGAAGGCCGATGGAAAGGGCAAAGGCTTTGCCTTTGTACAATTCCAAAACCCCAATGAAGCAGTTGAAGCATACCTCGACAACGATAATACCATTTTCCAGGGACGTCTTCTCCACATCATCTCAGCAAAGGCAAAGAAAGACACAAAGCTCGACGACTATGAGATCTCTAAGTTGCCTCTGAAGAAGCAGAAGGAGATCAGAAGAAAGCAAAATGCTGTCAAGGCTACTTTCAACTGGAACTCACTCTACCTGAACGCTGATGCGGTTATGTCTACCATCGCAAGTCGTATGGGTATCAGCAAAGCTGAGTTGCTCGACCCTACGTCAGCAGATGCAGCAGTTAAGCAGGCTCATGCTGAGACTCACATCATTCAAGAGACAAAATCATACTTTGCGCAACACGGCGTTGACTTGGAGGCCTTCCAGCGCAGCGCCAAGGGTGATCTTGCTATCCTTGTCAAGAACATACCTCATGGTGTAACGGCCGATGAGCTTCGCAAGATGTTCGAGGAACATGGCACCGTAACAAAGTTTCTGATGCCACCCACCGGTATGACAGCAATTGTTGAGTTTTCCAATGTTGCGCAAGCGAAGACTGCATTCATGTCGTTGTCTTATCGGAAGATGAAAGACTCGATTCTCTATCTCGAAAAGGCTCCCAAGGATCTGTTCAAGGAAGGTGTGGCAACCAATTTTGTGCAAACAACACCTACTGCACAACCTGTACAGTCTACGCAGCCTGGCGCGAAGCTTTCTGCAACTGATCTGCTTGTTGATGCTCCAGAGCCCGAGGCAACGAACACTGCTACCTTGTATGTGCGAAACTTGAACTTCTCCACGACGACCGAGCGTCTCACGGAGGCATTCAAACCTCTATCCGGCTTCCGTAGCGCCAAGGTCAAGACGAAGATCGATCCCAAACGAGGCGTGCTGTCCATGGGCTTCGGCTTCGTTGAGTTCAATAGCCCCGAAACTGCCACTGCAGCGTTAAGAGCTATGGATGGACATGATCTTGAAGGACATAAACTGCAGATAAAAGCTTCTCACAAGGGCGCAGATGCTGCTGAAGAACGTCGCAACGAGGATGCCGCAAAGAAGGCGGCAAGCACGAAGATTATCATCAAGAACTTGCCCTTCGAAGCCAGCGTAAGATCCCTTTATTATAGTGACAAAGCGATTGCTAATATTGGCTACAGAAAAAGGACGTTCGCGCTCTGTTTACCCCTTACGGCCAGCTTCGGTCTGTCAGAGTGCCCAAGAAATTCGATGCGTCTTCGCGTGGTTTTGGTTTCGCAGAGTTTACCACAAAACGCGACGCCGTCAACGCTATGAACGCATTGAAGAACACTCACTTGCTCGGTCGCCGGTTGGTCCTTGCATTTGCTGAGACCGAATCCGATGATCCCGAGAAGGAACTGGAGAAGATGCAACAGAAGGTGGGAGCACAGGCCAACAAGGTCGCCTTGCAACGCCTTACAGAAGGTGGTCGCAAGAAATTTAACGTTGCAGGCACTGATGATCTTGACGACTGAGCGCGAATGTATTCTGGTAGGAGTCGCGCGCGCGACACAGTCAGGCTTGACGCCATCCCTTGCTCCCCGACTACACGAGCCAGGCCGCCCTTCGCCACGGTCCGCTGAAAGTAGTAGAGGGCTTTGACCATCTGCACGACGCTATATCTAGAACACCGCATTCTAAGCCTCGGCAGGGTATACCGCCAGCGGAGTGAATGAATGGACGTGGTCACCACACGGCGTTTCAGACTACTCCAAAGGGAGTAAGACAGCCACGAACGAGACGTTTGTCGATCATGCAGACTTGACGTACTTTGTTGTTTGCGGCCACTGACATCAATTCTTGTTCTGAGCAATCCGTGAGGGTTCTACTTGGACACAACCAATCAGATGACTGTTGAGTAGATGGCAGTCGGCTCCATGCCTTTGATCCCTCTGCTAACGACGCTACATTTACCATTTCAGTAGACGAAGAAGTCACAACAGATATGATGATACGGATAACAGTCGAAACATCACGTCTTTTGCGGCCATGATGAAGGCACAAAGCACGTTAATTTTAATCCCATGGTACTGGCCATGCCACCTCGATGACTGACCCCTCTATCAGTTTCAGGCTAGCGGATATCGTATCGCACCCTACGGTGGGTGCTATGGCCTACTTGCCTATCATGTAGTCCTCCTGCCTAGGGCTGGTCATCTGGACCATACTTTATGTCAATGTAACCATCTGCATACTTCGTCACATACTCAGTTGCATTCTCGTCATCGTTCACCGCACTCATTGCTCCAGTTGCTTAACATTCGTTGTGTTCTGCGTCAGCCTCTATTCTTACTCTTACCATTCTCTTCGTGTACGTTTTTGTTAGATGCCATAGCCCACCATGCAAGTCAAACCTCAACCCTTATGCGGGTCGTCGGCGCATCTTCCCCTCTTGGAAGGCAATCCGGTCGAGGGCCCATCCCAGCACCAAGGCGTCCTTCAAAAGCATCGCGCTGAGCGATCTTACAAAAGTCACAACGTCACGGCTCCACCACAACGGCAACGAGGCAGTCTGAGTCCGTCCGAGAACGCTTACGCGCAGCAGTGCGTCACTACAGGAACCTACTACACTGGCAATGTACACGCACAACACATTGGGCTTGCGGGCTTTGTAGTCGAAAGGTCGGAGAAGCAGATCAGATGTGAACTTGGTCGACTGTACAAATTACTTCAACGATCGGAAAAATACCAGGCCTATCGAGAGAAGCAGCCCGCTCTTACACCGGCTGAAGTTATTGCAAGAGATGCAGCGGAGAGGAAGGAGCAGGAAAGGAGAAAAGCGGAGGGTCTTCAGCAAGAGAAGGATAAGACAGTCTGGCCCGATTTCATAGAGCATGCCTTCTGGACAGGTAAGATGACACTTTTACTGTATCTCGTTCTAACGTGGGGGTGCTGTATTGCTTATAACGATCGTTGTCCTCTAATTGTTCTATTCGAGCCTTGTTTCGACACTCGTATCAAAGGGCTGACTAGCATACTACAGCACTCGTAAGATGGCCACCAATGGGTCGAAAGAAATACATGCTCGAGGGCACACAGCGAGGGCGAAACGAGCTGATCCAAGATTCCATCCACAGGGATACAGGTATCAGACGCGACCGTAAACAGATTTCCAGTCACCTCCAGGTGCTCAAGCAAAAGCTCAGAGCTGTTCCTGCTGGTGAGTCCCCGTTTCGTACATTATACCAATCGACATGAGTCTTCTCACATGTGGCTCCCAATGTTCCATTGGATGCCCTGCATACATCGACCAAACATCAGGCCTTCGGAAAGTTCCTATCTTCCAAAGTCCTTCTAGAAAGAAGTGGCGGTGGCTTTGCCGTTGCTATTCTTAGTGTCATCAGGAGGGTTGCGCCAGGGCCTACCGGAACGAGACTAACCAGCACCATAGTCCTTCTCTATATGGCCACACCAGAGGACGTAACGAAGCGCCGATGCGCGAGCACACCGATTCTTACATGTCATTCGTCACATATGCGTGGCCGCCAACATGCGCAGCGCACTGATTCTGTTACCAAATATGAGTACAACATGGCCTCACCGCACGTGTGGCCGTATCTCGTCGACCCACACCAGGACCTCGCCTTGGGTTCCGGCCCTGAAATTCGCTCGCTATCATCGCTCTTCACACTCACAGACCTTAGCCTGGTCGTTGACGGTGATGACCAGCCTGCGCACTGTTCGATCGAAGCGCACTCGAACAGCAAGCTCGATGAATGGGATATCGCAGATCTTGCCTCCTGGCATCACCAATACCCTGAATTTGGCTTCCTGCGATCCGAAACGGATGACTGGATGAGGAACGGTCGCAACGTTTTGGTCTGCACCGCACCCATCAAGCTGATGGCAGAAGTACGGCTAGAGGCTGACCTGACCATCGCATTCGATCTCTACTCGCATCTTGATCTTTCCAGATATGAATATATGGAGTGCATGACGCGATTCTACGACGACGGACAAGATTTTGTCGATTCGGAACTTGACAGCATGACTCATGACGGAAAAGAACATCGCACGTCATGTGAGTACCGGCCAGATTCTTATGGATCCAAAGGCGTTTTGCGTGTCAAGTTCGACGCTGCCTTTTGGTTGACATGGATGAAACGGTGTGGCAATATGAGCTACAGAGATGACAGACGTGTCCAAGACCCACGTCTCACAGCAGTACAGGATATATACGGTATCATACCTGGTACCAACGAGGCTCAATGTCTCTGCACCGTCCTTTGGAGATTTCAACGGACGAGGAACTCAGCGGAAGCTGACAGCATGAAGTGGCGTCCTTTCAATTTCGTTAAGAATCGGTCAGCTGCAGAAGCGAGATGGTGCGATGAGGCTGAAGACTACCATGAAGATCTGGGAGATGTGGAGGGTGAGCATGGGCAAGTCACGGATGTGCCGATATCCACTCCTGCGAACGTCATGCCATACTACCAAACTCCACAGCTACGAGCGGACTTGGTACAAACACATTCATCGAATCACTCACATGAGATTGAGTCTCATCATGAACGTCATCCACCGCCACTTTCTATCGATATACTTGGATCCATGCAATCAGATTTAGACCGTCTAGAGGGCTCTGCGGCTACCACTACAACAGGCTTCTCACAGCAAAGTTTCGCACTGCCACGCAATCAAGCTACGTTGTCGTCGAGCGCGCACGACAGCGACTTCGACTTCAGCGATGGTCACATGACTACCAACGATGTCTTTGAGCCTGCTATAAACATATCGGCTTATGGAAGCTTTCTAAGCCAGGGCGCTGGACTCGAAGGTTTGCATGCACTTGCTGGCTTAGAAAACGATGAGTTTGCGGCTATGGGACTTGCTATAGGCGAACATGGCCAGTTAGTCCCTGTGAACGCAAATGACCTGCAGACTCCTACCGATCTAGCTTGCTTTTCCATCAAACCTAACTGGCAACACCTACACCTCATATCGCATCTCGAGCATACAACTGAGCAGTATGGTCCCTACATTGACCCCTGCGAGTATACAAAGCCAGCACAAGACCATGAAAACTTACATGGCCACGATGTTTATCAACGAATCAATCAAAGAGAGGAGTCGGTGGCAACTGGTCTTCATGGTGTGCACGCTCACGCGGATCATAGCCTATGGGACTCGCAAGGACTGCAGAGATCATTTGAGGAGAGGACTAGCAGTTGGATGAATCAACAGAAAGAGCAAGCCCATATTTCCGAGTTTGTTGTGCCAGATCTGATTGAGAAGAATCAAAGGGATAGAGGCTATTAGATGGGAGTGGCCGACTGGTTGCTGCTTATGATGGTATGACTGTATGTTGGCCATTTTTGTAATACGAAGACCATGATTAGACATCGTTCAAGAGACTAGAGGTTAACGATAATGTAATGACACACGCTCATTTGGTACTGCACATCTCGACACATTGATCGCGATACGCTCGTGCCCACTGACTCAAACCGCCCTTTAGGCTACTAAGCTCTTTGACACTATCTGGACTTGGAACATGCTAGAACTACTGACGTATGCATCCTACAGAAGAATTTGAGTCACTCAAGACTGTATACTAACAACGGAAGTGGCGTAGGGCTGCCAGCTAGGCTTTC
This sequence comes from Alternaria alternata, assembly GCF_001642055.1. Taxonomy (NCBI): domain Eukaryota; kingdom Fungi; phylum Ascomycota; class Dothideomycetes; order Pleosporales; family Pleosporaceae; genus Alternaria; species Alternaria alternata. The sequence goes on from NW_017306212.1 coordinate 280,699, forward strand.
AACGGTCGTTAGGGCGTTCCTTGCGCTGCACAGCCGATCGACCTGCATAGAAACCTAAAATAGGCGGCATATGCACGTAGAAGCTGTGATCGTCGGTGAGCCTGGGGACTATGCATACGACAAGCATGGCGGCCTGTAAGGACTTTGTGGTAGGTGGGGACTACCAACGGCGGCGGCATCACCCGCCAGGCAAGCGGAGCCCATCTCCAAACCCAGACGTCAGCCCGCACGCCTGGTCCTTTGCTTCAACCAACAATAACGTCGTTACCTAACGAGATCTCTACACCGCATGCTTGTCTATGCCATTCGCACCCGAAAGCTTACTGCTAAAGCGACACGGCGCGTTACATATACAAACGCGCTGTCGCGCTGTCACGCCTGCATGCATGCATTGAGCGGGGCAAACACCGTTAAGCTCCACACCCCAAGCTTTGCAACAGCAATCGCTCGCCCCATCCCTGTCCATCTTTGCCATGTACGCACCAGGAGAGGATCTAAAGAGACACTTGATCGTGCCTCCTTCGTCTTCTCCGCTGTCATCAAGTCTGACTGCCAGCAACTCAACAAGTTCAGTCTCCGCTCCCTTTAACATTGATACTGTACACGATCAACAAGGCTCCTACGACAAGGCTAAGAAGCGCAAGATGAAGGCCGATACACCAACTCAAACGCCCGCGTTTGAGTCGGCACACGTAGATGAAATCAAGAGTAATAGTACTCCGCTTGATGGCGTTTTCAAGATCGAAGACTTCATTAATCAGCACAAAGATGCACACCAAGCTCAGGTGCTCGTCCGCGAAGCAAAAAATGCGGCTTCTGCTGGTCCTCCATCGAAGAAGACTAAGAACAATGAGAACGTCGCTTCTCTAAAGCCCGTGGCAGTGGGTGCGCGTTCATCCAAGCATACCATCCTTCTTCATGAAAAGTATCAGGCGCTCGGCACTCCGCAACCGCTGTTCACGTATGGAGGGAGCGGTGAGACTGGATGGACTGTCTCTGTTAGCTTTCCTGGTCTAGACAATGCCGATGAGCTACAAGGCCTGAGCGCAGATAAGAAATTCAACAGCAAACAGGAGGCTAAAGAAGCCATGAGCCAGAAGGCATTAACAGTACTTGAGGGGTTAGAGAAAGAGGGGAGGATCCAGAAGGCGGAGAAGAGTAAGAAGAAGAGTGCTGGTAGTCAGCCTGTGCAGCAGGTCAAGGAGGAGAAGGAGCCTGGTGAGAACTATGTTGGTCAGATTCTCGGTAGGTTAATCTCTCTTTCATCCTTGTACTACTGTAAGGCAGGCTTTTTCAAGGGCTCCGGTTACTTGGAGCGTTGCGTCTGACTGACATATCCGACAGAATTTCAGCGCGCCACCGACTCACCCCAGCCAACCTATACTGACTACCAATCCGGCCAGCGCTTTGCCTGCATCCTCACCATTGAAGGCTTGGACATGGAGTTCGGTTCCATCAACAACCTCTTTTCTTCCAAGAAAGCTGCGCGTCGGGACGCCGCCCGTCGTGCCGTGGAGTACTTCAAGTCCATTGGCACATGGCCTGAGGACGTGACTCTCGTGGGCGGTATCAAGAAGAAAAAAGCCCAACCGAGTATTCCCGACATGGTATCAATATCAGAACCAGACCTTGTTCCTTCTCTAGCATCTACATCAACAGCCTCGCCTGGTACTAAGAGCTACGCTCAACAAGTTGCCAGTCTAGCAGTCATACTCGCTCTCCCGACACCAGAATGGCAATACACTTCTCATCCCGAAGATCCCAACTTCCATACTGTGACATGCTTCTTCCGCGGCGCAGGCCCCCACGAAGGACCCATCGGCGAAGTCCGCAACATATATGGCAAGAAGAAAGCCAAGGAAGAGTGTGCTAGACTCACACTGGAGTACCTGAAGGACGTCAGGGAGAAGCGTGTTGCTTACGGTGCGGAGATGATGAAAGGTATTGCTGGCGCTGAGGGTGTGCTTGCTGCTGCGGCTGGCAAGCCGGTTGAGGGAGAGGGGAAGAATGCAAAAAAGGACGCGGTGGCTAGGAGGGGGTTCGAGAATAAGATGGAGGAGAGCAGTGAGGAAGATGAGGTATTTGCTGATGCACTAGAGGCTTAGAGAGCCTCTAGAGCTGGGTAGGATACGGGCACTGCATAGCGGGATTGCATAGAGACTAGGTCTGGACATACTGGTTATTGGATCTGCACATTGACGTTCAGTAAAACTGGAAGCTTGGGTCTGGCATGGAGAAGGTTCTTGGGACGAACCCACTTGTATAGTAAAGAATTCTTAATCTGCATGTATTTCTAAACACAAAGTGTGCCATGAAGTGATTTGATAATCTTCGGCCTCTGCGACTGATACAGCAGAAGATAGTGTTTACTTTTAACCTCCATCATCATCATCATCATCATCATCATCATCATATAAACATAGTCACATATGAGGGGCAAGCATCCATGTAAAGAAACCATGCTATTCGCAAATCTCCTTGATATCTATACTAGGAAGATGCTCGTCCGAAGACAATGTCGTACAGTACGCTTATTCACACCATTCGCCTTTCCAAAAAAAACCTAGCGACAGGGAAAAGCATACGGTACAGAATATTGCGTCTAACCACCATTCTCGTGTCAGGGACGAACTCGCTTCACATCTCCTTCGCTGAAGTGATGAGAGAAAACATGAAGGGAAGCGCATGCTGTGGATGAATCACGACGGGAAGAAACCCGTCTGGGTTGAGGCAGACCTTCTCTTCCTGTGGTCGCGCCTCTTTTTCTTGCGTGTCTTCTTTACCTTCTAGGTTGAAGCAACCTCGCTCTTCCTCTTGTTGCGATCGCGCTTCTTCTCCTTGCCAGCTTTTTCGGCTTTCTCGGCCTTCTCAGCCTTTTCCTTCTCCTGCGCTGCATTCTCCTTATCACCCTCGACCTCGTTGTTGCGCGTGCTACGGCCAGACTTGGATTTCTTCTTGCCGCCAGTCTCCTCGGGGCTGGGCTCGTCGGGGGAGGTGGCTGGAGCAGGGGCGATAGGCTGTGGTGCGGCTTTGTCTTTCTTCTTCTTATCCTTCTTCGCAGGTGTCTCGGCGACGGCATTGGAGGCAGGGGCTGTCGTTTGCGGCGCTGTGCGGGAGGTCGGCAGTGGAACTGGAGTTGAAGCGGTAGCAGCGGGAGCGATGGAGACGGGGATTGAGTTGCCATTGACAGCTGGAGTTGTCTTCTGGCGCTTGCGTGGAGTTTTTGCAGGTGGAGAGGGTGCTTTGGCAGCTGGTGCTTCCTCCTCGTCTTCAGAGGATACATCAGAATCGGCTGCGCCAACTTCAGCCTCTACTTCGGGCTCGGCCTCGTCGGAAGCGTCATCCTCTTCGATAAGCTCGGCGTCCTTGATGCCCTTATTTGCGACGTATGCAGCTAACGCGGTCTTGTACTCCTCCATTGAATTGCGGTAAGACGCCTTCCATTGCTGCGATTGTGTTAGTGACAAGACGGTATCGAGCTATATGGGGAATGCTTACCTCCTTCTCCTCCTCTGAGAGCTCGTTCCAGCGCTTGTTCACCTCGATCTGGACTGCGTTCTTCTCGATCTGGCCACCTGGAGGAAGCGCGGCCTCAAGATCGGCCTTGACGATGGGACGCGCATGTTGGTGGTACAAGAAGGCAGCGGTGAGCGGCTTCTTGGGCGCATTGGGGTCCTTCTCCTTCTTCTCACGTTTGCGCTTCTTGCTCTTGCTCGCGTCGCCCGCCTTGTCGCCGAGGCCCTGGGTTACTTCTTCGACGGCTTTTTGGCCAGCTTCGAGGACGGAGGCGGCAGAAGCGGCAGCGCCGAGTGTGGCGATATCGTTGTTGTAGGGTGTTGTCGCACCCTCTTCGTAGCCGAGGACTGAGTGGCAGTGCTGTTTGTAGCTCTCCAAGAGACTGGTGATGCCGTGCTGGACATTGACCAGGCCATTCTGGAGTTCGTGGAGATTGAAAATGACCTGATTGTGATTGTAAGCAATTGCTTCGTCTTTGTGCGCTACAGTCTTGCTCGCGCTGGAGCGATTGCGCGATCTTGGTTGCGCTGGCGCCATTGCGACTAGCTGGGGTTGACGACGCGTCTCTGGCAGAAGCGCAGGAAGCCGCTCATAGGCAAATGTCGCCAATTTGGAGTCGCGTAGATTAGGCGATCAAGGTTACACAAAAGAAAAGACGAGGCGAGGTGAAGGTGGCGCCGTGTTGAGCGTGGTGCCATCGCGACGCGGTAACTGAAGGCAGGCGCGTCGCTATTGCAGACAAGACGAAGCAAGTTGTGGTACGTACCGAGTCGCGGGTCTTCCTGAACTCTGCGACAGAGATCAGAAGCTGGCCAGTTGCTGGCGTTTCCTTTTTCTTGGGCGCCATGATGGTTGACGTTGTATGCGAAGTGGTTGAAGACGGAATGACGGGCGGGTGTTTGGGGAGTGAGGGCGCGGCAGCTTGGACGGGGAGGAGCGCTTGAAATTTCGGGGGGTCGGGGGGATTGCTACCTTAAGTGACAGCGGGAAACAGCAAACGTGCCCTGATTTTGGGCGGTCACCAGCCCGTTTTCGGGGGCACCAGGTATTCACTCCCCCCAAATTCAAATCTATCGCCTATTTCTTACACGCGCTGCTGGTACGAAGAAGCTCAATTGTAACAGGATGCATCTATCGAAACTACACCCTGAATATAGTTGCAGTGTTTGCTGCTGCAAATCAGTGATATTAGAGACAGTGCATACCTTTGCAATGCATTCCGCCTCTACTGCGCGGTGCATATCTCCTTTGCAGCGTCTTGTGCAACTGCATGTGGCGTGTCGCATGTAGAACGCCGCCCATTTGCTGGAGGCAAGGTGCCCTTAAGCCCCCCGTTGATACGGCTAGCTTCAGTGCTACCTCCCCCAACCAGTGCGCGTCTTTGAGCCCTGTTCAGCCCAACACCGCCCTAAAGTCGTTTTCCTATCAACAAATCTCACAAAACTTTCTAATCTGGCACCACCAGCCTTACAAATCCGCAAATGGCATATTGGGACACAGACTGAAACACACGTTTCCGTGTCTACTCGGATTTGATATCATTGCTCATGCTATTCTTTGAACCGGCCACCTTCGCTGACGTCAGGATACACATCAAACCTCCTCTGTCCATACAACGGTACTCCCTTCCTGATCTCCTCGATTTTTCCCGCCTCCAATTCGCGGATGAGTACACCTTCCTTCTCATCAAGCTGTTCTAGTACGGCCGCATTCGGATCGACAACCATGCTGTGTCCCCATGCATTGTATTCGGCCTCCATATCTCTCGCTGGACTACACAGTCCAACGTAGACCTGGTTGTCCGTTGCCCGGGCCCTCGCCAACAACTCCCAATGCAATGCACCAGTTGTGAGATTGAATGCGCCAGGGTACAATAGTAGAAACGCGCCCTTTCTTGCTGCAATCATCGCAAGTTCGGGGAACCGTATGTCGTAGCAGATTGCTATCGCGATCTTTCCGTACTCTGGTAGATCAACCAAGGTGATCTTGTTCCCTGGCGATAGCACTTCGCTCTCCTTGAACTTGATCTTCCCTGGGATATCGATGTCGAACAGATGCACCTTGCGGTGAGTTGCAAGCAGCTCTCCACTGGGCGCAAACGTCAGACTTGTGTTGTACAGCTTCTTCGCATCCTTGCTGTCCCTCTCCGGTATGCTTCCTCCTACAAGATATACACCCGCCTCTTTTGCCAACTTGCTTAGCGCGTGGAATGTCTGCGATTGCGATTCCGATGGCGGGGATGGGAGCAGTGTCTCGGCGTACTTGTCAAAGTACTTTGTTCCGTAAGGCGAATTGAAGCATTCGGGAAGCACTACAAGTTTTGCGCCGGCTTTTGAGGCATCGAGAACCTTTTGGCGTGCTGATGTAAGGTTCGCCGTCTTATCAGCGCCCGAAGCGAGTTGGATGAGCGCGAGCTTCAGGGACTTTTTCAGCAGTGAAGCCATGTTTGCCGTAGTCGCGCAAGAAAGAGGGAAGTTTCGAGGATATACAACCAAAGAATCTTTACACTCAAGTATGTACAATGTACTGTTGGAGGTCTTGTTGGAGTGTTGGAGTAGTGTTGGGGTGGGGTGGTAGCTCCGAACCATAGATGTCATAACTCGGTCGGACTTGCCGTCCGATAATGGCGGGGTGTACTTGCCGACGCGTTCGACGCGTCCCTTTTACGTTCTTCAACCTCACCCAACAACTCGTGGCAACTAAGCCACCTTCCACTAAGGTTGTTTCGATAATCATTCCCCGGCGCGTTTGACTCATCAGTCAACTGGATCATGGAACACCGAAACATCTGCTGATCAATCACCTCGCTCAGACAGAACGATTTATCGGGATAACTGGATGTATGAGTCCAAGTCACTTCCCCGTCTCAACGACGCTGCAAAGCTCATGCGTTTACTTGGTCTTCGGTCTCGTGTGCCCAAGCGATTGGTCATCTATGTTGGCTACACATGCTCCCTGAGATGTCCATAGTACCGATGACAGTTCGATCATTCTCGGAATTTGTATCTAGAGATATATACAGCTTTTCACATTTGAAGTTTGGTAAAACAATTGCGTAACTCTTCGAATCAAGGCATCAGGATAGACATAGTATTCACACCACAGGCCGGGACGCAGAGACGGCGTTAGATTGCCTACCGACGACTCTAGCCAGCGCTGGCTTCCAAATCTCTCCTTTGACCGATATGCTCAACATTAAGTACGTCATTTTCGGCAACTGGTCGCAGTTATCTCACAAACAGTGTTTCCGGATCTCCGAGGACGGCCATCCTATGCCCTGAACTCCTCCTTGCAGGTGGGATACCATATTGCAAATACCGCCGACTATCAAGACCCAGATATCTAGATTGCTCATACATAGTCCTCACAATTCTCCAAGTAGGGCGACTTTCGATCTGGATCATAAGACATACATGGGAACAAGTCCGATCTTGTCTTTTGTATGTCGAGAGCTACGAAACGATTACCGCAAAGTCTTCTGAACAGAAATTGACTTCACTATCAAGACGACGTCTACAAGTACGTGCGCTGGGCTTGATGTGTTTTAGACACTCGAATCGGTTTGCTGTCTAATCGAATTAGGGCGGACTGCCTGAAATATCTGGTCACGGAAGCTCTTTGGAGTTATTGAGTTCCTACTTCAGTTCAAACTAGAACCGAGACACGCTCCTGAATATCTCAATGTCAATGTCGCCGATCTTTCCGTACAGCGGAAAGAGTTGGCGAGTGTGGTATACAGATAACAAGTATTAGTACGATTGACGTGAAGGATATAAGTAATATATTTCTGCTCAGTGCCTCAACACATCAAGCTGTATCGCTCAGAGTCTTGTCTTTTGCTATCTCCTCTGTAACACGGACTTCGTGGCTCCCCTCCAGTTCTGACAATACGACCCAGGTAGGGAAGACGCACAACACTGTGATGCCGAAGTTGATACCAATGCTGACGAAGTGGTTCGCACCACCTTCTGATTGCATACTGTTACGATTGTTAGCCGATGATGCGTGAATGCTGTTCAAGAAAAAGAAGACTTACGCCCAAGCAACAGTTTGACCCAACGCTTCCACACCTCTCAGAATACCGGTAAGATGGCTCAAGTTAGAAAGGTCCGTCGCATACTGGCCAACCAACCAATAGAGAAATTGCTGGAAAGCCTGACCACCGAATTGCCAGAAGAAAACAAGCGCATAGCTCTTTCCAAAGCCGCCTTGGAACCAATCAAATACTGGAGACTCTGATGCATCGTAATTCTGTTTTTGCAGGATTGTAGCCCAGATCCATGTACCAACCAAGAGGGTGATAATGCAACAGAAGGCAATGCGGCCACGCGTCTTGATGTGAATCTTCTGATTGTCGAGTAGGAAGGCGATGATGAACGAGGAGAAGATACCGGCAAAGTTGGTGAAGAACGAGGAGAACGCGCGAGCTCGGACCGTGAAGTATGTTGTCAACCATGTGCTCATGAAGCCGTTGTAGAAGTAGCTAATGAAGAAAGCTGGTAGCAAGAGCAAGATCCGGCGGCTAACGAACAGCTTGCCAACAGCCTTGAACTCAGCACCCCACGTTGCGGCGCGCTCAGTGACGATCCGTGTGCCGTCTCTTCGCCAAACTTTGTGTGCTGGTGATAAGCACAGAGCGACCGGAAGACCAAGACACATGATGACAATGAAGACAATGTATGTCGTCGAGGAAACGGATCCGGTGGTCTTCTTGTTTGCGTTCAATCCAAGATTGATGGCTCCTCCTACGATCGGTCCAAGTGCCTTGGCGGTCTGCCAGATAGCGAGGTAAAACGCGCGGTCTCCAGGAGACGGGTATCCGATGATGATAGCAGCCTCAGCAGCCCAGAAGAAACCAGCGGAGATACCGCAAAGAGCGCTGCCAAACAACATGAACCATGTGTTCGCAGAGACATTGTTGGTGTAGAGTCCTGCGCCATATAGTGGATATCCAATGGCACCCAGTGCAAGACCATACTTCAAGCCGATCCGGTTGTTGATAGCTCCTGCAGCAACACAGACCACAGCAAAGAGTCCATATACCAGGGCGTTGGCAGCGGAGACAGCGTAGGGTTCAGCAGCTCCTCCAGCTCCTAGCCCACCAAGAGCATCCCACATACCCGGGGCCGTGAACGAGACACCACATGCTACCAAGATTTGGAAAGGCACCGAGCGGAAGAATGGCCCAGAAGCCTTGAGCGAGTCCGAGGGCTCAGACAAGGAGGTGGACGACATGATGACGCGGAAAAGGAGTAGGGGAGAAAAGACGGGATGAGGTGAAGAGCCTCAGTTCAACGTGGAGACTACATATCTTAAGAGTTCGGACGACACCGCGATCCTTGGCAAGCTTGTTACCCAATTTTTTCCCCTTAGCGATGGAGGTTGAGGCAATCGAGACGTTTGGTGTTTTCTATGGGGCGAGCACGACATCTGCGCTAACTGACTCGCGCGCCGTTCTGCGCTCCATGCGTGCCCGGCCTCCACCCTTTGGGGTATGACTTCACTCGACTTTTCGTGTGGCTTGCCAAGTTTAGCGCGGCTTTCGTCGGTTTGCGATGCTTATCCGCGAAAGTTGGGATATATGCGTCGTTTCGACATGAGACACGGGAAGCACGTTATGTTGGGATCGCTTAAGGATGTAGGAATTGAAAATTCTCCAAGTCGTCGAACGGGAAGGTGCAAAAGCTCGACAGCATGCGCCTTACATAACAAAGCGTATATCTGCCCATCAATTCAAATCTGATTGTAGCTTTGTCGTTATACACATGTATCTTCAGTTTCGCCAGCCTGAATCTTTCTTCACTGTTCTGCCACTTGACACTAACGTCAACTAGAGTGTCCCGTCTTCTTATATAGCGATCGTTTTGAAGTCCCTAGCCCAGGTCGAGTAGCAGTCGTTGATGCCAAAGTAGAGGCGGGTTTTGACAATAACTTCCAGTCAGTACTACAAAATGGCCTGTGGACGGGATTCAGAGAAGCTTGCAGTGGGAAAAGACGCAATTCTGAATATCACGTACTAGTCAAGGTGACTTTTCCCACTTTCCTGAATTGCAATTCGTGCACCTACGTTCTCGTCGTTCATGGTGTACTTTACTTGTGTTCCACATGTATTAGAAAGAAGAGCAAGGAAAATTTAGGAGATCTTGGTCAAGCAGTGCGCGGCATGGGTCGTCGTAACCATTAAATTAACCAAAAATTATTCTGCATCCAGGCTTAGTCACTGTCGGCCTCAAACACGTGCGGCAACGAAAGCCGCAGCCGTAGGAGCATCGATCTCGTAGTTCCTGTGCTCGGGGGTGATGATAATACCGTTGTCGCAGATGTTATCACCCTCATGGCAGATGATGAGAACCTTGTTTGCGGCAACAGGGCCAAAGGTCTCGTCACGGTCGGCATCGCCGAATGTTACAACAGCGGTGACACGCGCGGCTTGGGCAGCTGATAGCCTCTGGGTAGCAGTGTGTACAAGCTGTGCGCCCTGAGAGTATCCGGAGACAACGATCTTGGTTGAAGGGCAACGAGTGGCAGCCTAGATGCCAGGTCAGCATCGCTATAAATGTGAGCGTGGTGATCGCAGCACTCACTTGGTTGATCAAGTTGAACATAGTCGTAGCTCCTGCAGCATCTCCTCCAGCCAGGAAGCCAACGACGTTAGCCGGATAATTCACACCCTGGATGGCCAAGCGGCTGATTCCTCCAACACGAGAAGCCAGAGCATTGAAGAAAGTTGGACCTTCTGAGCCAGCCTCGCCAACGTTGCCGGCTACGCAATCGAAATCAGCACATGTCTTATGTTCGTTTTTTTATAGATCCAACGTACCTTGGGTGGTGCCACGAGCGTAAATGACGGTAATCGGACGGCATGCAGTACCATCGGTCAGTTGGTTGTAAGTGTCACCATTGTACTGGCGCTTGGTAAGGCCACGCTCTTCAACACTCTGGTTCTCAAGCTGTGCCGCATACTCCTCAACAGTAAGGTCCTTGTCGAGGAGGTCGGTGATAGGGAAGCTCACTCCGTTCGCTGGTGTCGGCGCAGCAAGGGCGGTGGTGAGAAGGGCAGCAAGAGCGAGGAGGGAACGAGCGCTAGTCTTCATGGTGAAAGGTTACCAGTGCTTGATGGGAAGAAACGAAGGAATTCCGCAAAAACTAGTAGCGATGGTTCATCAAGAATAGGTGCAGTGTTCAACCTTTTGTATCCCGAGCCACCACACTCCCAATGCATAACGAACATGGTCATTACCACAACAGTACTGTTCTTTGCGCTAGTGCATCGTCTCTTGTAAGCACATTGGCATTAATTGTCACCAGACCTTACCCATACATCTCTTTCTACCATTTCGACCTTCTCCTCCGCGTCGTTGACCTTGATGGTTCCTGTTTACCGCCATTGACACCCAATGACTACAAGTGATCCATTCACGTTGACCAGTGGTCGTCCAGTTTCCCCCCGACGCTTTAAATGACATGCAGCGCGATGCATCGGCCCTTTATTGCGGACTCCTACTTCTGGTTGGTTTCTCCGCGACCTTCTTCTTCACGTTAGTGAACCCCAGGTACCGCCGGCTGCTTATGAAACACGTGGGGTTGAACATGGTGTTTCCAGGACGAATAGAGAACATGATTACAGCCAACGCTGCGCAACGTGAGAACCATCGACGATACGATTCGTTATGCCGAGGCTGTCAAGCCTGTAGCGGCGCTATGAAGCGTCGATCAGTGAGAAAACTTCGATACAGCGCCGAACTTCAGCCGCCTCTTGTGGCTTGCATGTATGTTCGACGACAAGACATTGCTGCATACAATTGTGTTAGTGGCATGTCACTGTCCCCAGGTCGCATTGTTGCAATTTGGTGGCTTCCCATGTCAATGCGATGATGTCATGCCAAGCACCAACACCAGCCTCTTTGATAGGTGTTAAACGAACTCGAGTTCTGGAAACCCGTGCATTCAAGGATGGAATACACTTCTATCTGCCTAGACTGGCACTAAGGCTAACGAACGTTGATGGCTGGGTAAAGCTGAACGACACTTCCAGGCATCTGGTTCCTTGACGAATAAATGACACCAGCACTGCCAGCGCCATCACGAAACCAGCCAATAACAAGTTGCAAATCGTGCGAAGTCATTTTCACGTTACTAATAGTCTTCTGGTTTGGGAGAAAACTGGTGTTATCGCACGTCGTCGCAAACGTTCGGAAGCTCAATGGAGAACCCCGCACACGGTACCCGTTGCCAAGCATAGCATGCAGCAACAGCTGCTGAAGTCTTCCCTAATGCTCCTTTTGGCGTCTTGGTAACATTTCGAGCTTCCGTTTATGATCATGATCTGCGCTGTCAAGAGCCATGATAGCAAGAGTTGCATTACTCCGGTGACGGTAGCTGCTGCGGTATCGCAATGTTTTGGAGATACCGGCAGTCGACTGCCTGCCTGTCGTGAAGAGTGGGATGGCAAAAGCGTTGAAGTATAAGTTGTAGTTTAACGTTTGGCAAGATGACATCTATAATTGAGGTCAATATCCCAGTCCAACCAATATGCGGTCCACGCCCATCTTCGCAGTCTGCACAGCGGCACTGCTAAAAACTGCTTTCTCGTCACCAATCCACGTCCATCATCCTCATAAATCATTCCCTAGTACGGAACAATGGCCCCTACCAGTCGTCGGAAAGCCATTGGAGCAACAAATGCCGGATGAAGACCTTCAAGACATTATTTCGCAGATATCACGCGACAACATCGAGGGCACAATCCGAAAACTTGCCTCATTCGGCACGCGTCATACCCTGTCAAGTCAAACCGATCCGGTCCGAGGTATCGGCGCTGCGAGAACATGGCTTACAGCTCAGTTCCAAGAAGCCGCTGATGCGAGCGAAGGAAGAATGACTGTGGACTGGAACAGGTATTTGTGCCTGTACAGAATGCATGTGAGACATGTACTAACTTCTTATCTTCACCTCTGTAGCTTCATCAAATACCCTGGGGACAACGAACGCATCATCTTCCCGGTTAATATTACAACAGTAGTAGCAACATTAAAAGGCAGCGAGGACCCAGATCGTGTCTACGTGACAGGCGGGCATTATGACTCGCGCAACAGCGATCCTATCGACTACCAGGGCGATGCTCCAGGTGCTGTAGACGATGCTTCGGGAGTTGCGGTCTCCCTAGAGCTTGCTCGCATCTTTGCGCATTACAAGCCCAAGACCACCATTGTATTCACAGCCTTTGCGGGAGAGGAGCAGGGTTTGCTCGGCGCGGAGAATCTGGCGCAAACTTACAAGAATGCATCGGTGAATGTAGCTGGTATGATAAACCTCGATATGGTTGGTAACTCTAAGGCCGCAGACGGTACTGTCGATCCTTACAACATCCGCCTCTTCTGCCAGGGCACACCTCTGACAGAGAACTCTACAACAACTACCTCCCGTCTCAGCATTGGTGGTGACAATGACAGCCCTGCTCGCAACCTAGGTCGCTTCATATATGAAGTAGCCTCCAACGCCTTCACTGAGATGACAGTCCGCCTTATATACCGTCTGGATCGCTACAGCAGGGGCGGCGACCATCGCCCTTTCCTAGAAGCAGGATACACAGGTGTCCGATTCGTTCAACCTAACGAAGACTACACACAGCAGCAGTAAGTTTACGTACCTGAACTATATGTGAGACATTTTCTGACTTCATACACCCATATCTAGTCAAAATGTCACTGTACGCAATGGCAAGCAATATGGTGACCTAGTCGAATGGCTGGACTTCGAGTACAACACCCGCGCTGCTAAAGTCGTAGCGTCCACGATGTGGAGTCTAGCCAACGCACCTGGAGAGCCGACCAATGTTGGTATCAATACCACAACATCCGATAACTTCAGTCAATTCAAGTGGGACGCGCCGAAGGGCTTGCCGGTAGAAGGATACGAAATCTTGTATCGCGACACTATCGAGCCGCATTGGACAAACGTGATTGAGGTGGGCAACGTGAACTGGTTCAATCTTACTTCTGCGACAATCCACAAGGATAATGTCATCTTTGGAGTAAGAAGTGTAGGCAAGGGAGGTTACAAGAGTCCCGCGGTCTTGCCATTTCCATTTGGGTGTACGCGAAACTGCTAAGAGAAGTAGGTATTAGAAGGGACATACACAATTAAGCTGCGTGGAGGTTTCTGTTCTCTCCATACCTGGTTCTTTAACAAATAGTCCATGACGCCAATCCTGCTTCTCCTCCCGCAACGCCCGCTTGTTACCATGAACCACTCTTAGTAGAACCGAACTTGGCAGCTTGGATTACCAAATCTTGAAGGAACTATACTACTCGATTATTCGGGTCAAATTGACTTTGATACCGCCATTCGCCAACTCGTAGAAACCTCTGATTTCTTCCCCCTGCTTGTTTAGCTCCTCCATCACATTTGTATCTTCCATGGACGTAGCTTTGACAATAAAAGCAATTTGTATGACCTTGAGCGAGGTGAGCATAGAAGATAACTGTATATTGGAATTGCCAAGAGGAATGTATTGAGCTCGATGCTTATTGTAATGCGTTTTGTACCACAGGGCTAGCGTGTCGATGCGTACGGAAGTGACAACTTCGGCAAAAGCTGGGTGAAAGCTCTTGATCCACATGTTGAATACCACAGGGTGAAAGACCGAGAACGTGTTCAAGCTGAATGACAGGAGAGCAGTTTCGGCAAAGATTTGACGGCAGACGGAGAGCAAAGCGAGAGCATGCTTTGTTACTGTTGTGTTCTTTACTGCCTTGCTTGTCCGGTGGTATCTGATCATATATGTGTTGCCACCAAGCGCATATTCGAAGACCAAGCAACGCAGCTCTGGTGGGAGGCGTAGCAATGGTGAACCCTGTTGGTTTTCTCTCGCCCTGCATTGAAATCAGCAAGAAGTGTCAACCACACCTTGACTCAGTTACTCACATCTTAAAGTACTTTCCAGTTTTTCGTTCAACGTTGATTAGCCCATTCTCGTGAAAGCGAACCTTCTTGTGCCGGCGCTTCACTACTCCCGCGTCGATAAAGGCCTTTGTGCCTTTGGTAGAGGCTTTCTGGTTCTCGAGGTAAAGCTTGCGAGGTGCCATTATGATATCGTCAATGGTTCTGGAAGATGTGATTAAATGACTGACGAAATCGAGGAAGCTGAGCTGATAAATACAAAGATACCTTGGCTCAGTTACCAAGTAAAAGTCCGACTGGACCCTGAGAGGTGATTCAGACAAGGTAAGAGGAAGGAGGTGAGTGGTCACCGAGTTGTACTACTAAACACTATAATTTACCCCGAAGGTATATACTTTCACTTTCCTGTCGAAGCGGTAACACATATCGATAAGTACGAATTTATAGTACATGTTTAATGGCAGGGATAACTTGAAAGAGAGTTCGATCGTAAGTTAGTTAGATGTGCTTTTAGAACGAGAATGTTAAGCAGAGTATTTGATTTACATCTCTAAGCTATGTATCAGAATCAGAATCAGAAGCTTATAAACCCGCACCCCAGCATAGCCTGACATATGCATTGTTTTTCCAATCATACGGATTGAGACCTTAGGTCCTCGCGACCACCCCGGTCACTTGTTGAATGGAAAGAACAAGGAATTTCAAGGTGCCGTCCACTTCACGGAAGAGACCTGTGTGGCCATAAATTTGTCAGTACATGTCCAAAAGAGGATTGCGGATTATCGTCGTCTTACTCACCATCTTATGCATCATTGACGTTGATCCACTTCTTATCGGTCTGTTCAATCTTTATAGTGATCGGCTTTTCATGAAGACCTGGCTCGAGATGCTTACGTATCCGCTCCTCGTTGACCTTTTGAGTTGATGTATCTAAGACCTCGAACACTCGAATATGCAGATCTTGGAGGCAAGGGAGTAATTTTGCAAGGTTCAAGCCGTATTTCAGGTAGTGATAACTTATGCTGTTGGGATGGGAAATAACCATCTGAAAGAACGTGATCAATCTGCGTTGTTGTGGCTTCAGCTTCCTCAGATCCCTTGCTGCGTACGGAATATAATCGGTCGTGAATATGGTAAGCGTGAGCGGCATGAGTGCAGCTTCTGCATACACCTGGCGACAGGTGCGCAGAAGCGCCATGACGTTCTTCGGCTCTGGCGATGGAGACTCAAGGCGGCCACACAACCACGTGCGATATACATTTCCGCCTAACACCTAACATCGACGTAGGAAGTCAGTGTATGTCTCAGATACGATTCGTACAGCGAAGCTTCCCTACAAGTTTCCAGATGATATTGCGAATCTCAGGCGGTAGTCGTAGAAGTGGAGAGGTACGATTCTGCTTGGTGCTGACGGTACGTTAGCTGTTGCCCATACTAGGATGTTGGGTATGCCCACAGTTCCTTCTCATCACCTTTGGGCGCGACATTCAGCAGACCATTCCGAAATTTGTGATATCCGCGGGCGGGCCGCTTGATAACCTTGTCTTCGCTCTTTTTGATAATGGATGCTTTCTTTGCTTTCGGGATCTTGTCGCCAGCGGTGGTCTTGCGGGGCGCCATGGCGACTGACGATCTGAGCGTGGTGTTGTTCAAACAATGTGAGATGATGTTCGAAGATTGATACTCAAGGTAAAGGAAAGGAAAGAGCAGTTAATCGTATCATGGAAATCACGCCTGACTAGCGTGAGGCCGTGCGTTCGGTGAGCGAGGAGGCAAGCACGCGGACACGGGATTGGAGACGGGTGAGAACAGATGACTAGAGTAATGTGAATTACTACATACGGGTTGCTACTTGATCAACACAGTATTGCCTCCAACCGGACGCGAGGCTCACGGAACAGGGTAGGCATTGATCCCAAAGACTGCCGACAGAAAACTCACGTCAACAAGGTGTTAAGAGTTCATCATTGCCATCATATAGCAATAACTGCCTCTTACCGACGCGCGCCTCATACTGCCTCCCGGTAGAAATCGTTGTCAATATTTCATGAAGATACCTCTAGTGACAGTCAGTACAGGTACACGATCGGGCTATAATGACTGCAGCAAGAACGAATGTGCTCAGAGAGAAGATTGTAAACTCATCATAGATGGTGCTAGACGAGTCAAGGGATCAGGCCGCAAGCAGTCTTTACTCTCGTCTCAAGCCCAGCACCACCTCCGCCTAAGGATGATAACTAAGATTGCATCATTGCACATGAAAATGAAGAGAACAAAGTACTTACAGTTCAGGTCGGCTGAGGGTGTGATATCTGTTGCCAGCTAGCAGGGACGGCAGGAAGGGACGTTGCCTTTGTCGTGGGTTGCCAATACGTTGTAGTGGTTGCCCTTTTCAGTAGTCGAGATCGAGGGTGTCGTCTTTCTGCACATCAGGCCCATTAGCCTGATGCCATGCATCCCATTCGTCGCTCCCATCGTCGCTGTCACCGCTGTCAGCGCCATCACGGCCACTTCTTCTTCGCGGCAAGCCTCTCTCCAGCCTTATTTCTTTTCTCCTCTTCGCATATCTATCTCGTTTTCTCTTGTTCTTAGCTTTGGTCGTTGCGCTCGTGGTCGCCCACTGTTGTTTCTTCGACCCTGAAGGTTTATCAGGCTGTGTGTTGTCAACATCTGCGGGCTTGTGTGAGTCCTCTTGTGTTGGAGGACAAGGTGGTGCTGGACTCGCAGAGACAGCCTTGCCATCGGAGACTTCGCCGTTCTCTTTCTGTAGCCGCCGTTTGCGGAGCATAGCATGAATTTCCGAATGTCGGAACATGGCAATTTGCTCGTCTGTCAGGGTGCGCTTCGTGCCGTCAGGGTAGTAGCCTAACCCATCGTCTGCTTCGTCGAAGTACTCTTCGGCCGCCTCTGCTTCTGGCTCAAAGCCGTGCAAGACGTGTTCTGGAGCCGGCGCGTGTGGAAAGTGTTGTGTATGGAAGGCGCGTAAATCGTCCTAGGCTACGTTAGCAAATTGCTACTTTCTGGAGTGCAGACTCCAGGCTGTTGCACTCACAACAGTGACGGTGGGAATTTGGAGCTCCATGGCTAGTGTTTGGTTTGTAGAGCGGCAGGGATAAGCGCGCGCTCCGAGGCGCGGTATATCACGTTGGTGAAGACATGAGTGAGGACTAGAAGAAAGGGTTTCCAAGCTCAGAAGGCGCCCGACGATCATGCGCGCGATCACGAGGTCTTGGCTTCACCGCGGCATGACGTCTGTGCTTCCCACCTTCCAACGCCGCGTTCACCCAGAACCTGTAACGACATCCTAATGCACAGCCTTGAGCGATCATGAAGCCCGGATCTGTCGTCGCATACCCTTTCGCAGCCATCTCCCTCCTCCTTGCCACGTCTGCGCAAGCCCGCCCCTTTGAGAGCATCATCCAGTCGTTCAACATCATCAGCGAACAGTCGCCCCTTCGAGACTACATTATGGGCAACCCTGAGGAACAAGTGTCGACTGGTGTCATCATATCCGATGTTATCGGCAAGACACAGAACATCGCCATCTTCAGCGGCCTGACCAGGGACATCGACACAGTCTCTGGACGACTAGACAACGCCTCGCAGAACGCCACGGTGCTGGCACCGAACAACAGCATCATGCGCGATCTGAAGAGAAAGCCTTGGGAAGACCCCGAGGACTATAGCACCTTTGGCGCGGACGCATACGAAGGCACCGGCGGGCAAGATCGCGCGCGGGGCAACCTCGAGCGCTTCGTACAGCGGCACATCATACCAGAGAGTCCGTGGGAAGAGGGCAAGAAGGTCAAGACACTTTCCGGAAACGAGATCTGGTGGGAGTCCAAGGACGGCCAAAAGAAGGTAAGCTACGCCGCTATGTTGGTAGTCTCAGCATCTCGTTGGACATGCCCACGCCCCACCTTTCAGTGCGCCGGGCCCTTTCGTTTTCCGCCCACACAATCACAAATATCAGCGTTGCAAATCCAACAATACCCATCAATCAACCAATCACATTTAACTGTGTTACGGTGAGATGGCCGAGTTGGTTATGGCGCCAGGTTAAGGTTATCTTAACACATATTCCTGGTCACGAAAGTGGCGTGGGTTCGAGTCCCACTCTCATCAGCATTCGTCTGGCTTCAGTCAGATACCCCAGGTTCTTTTTTTGCCAATATATCGGCCTAGAACAGGCTCTGGGACTGTGCCGTACACACTGCCTCCTATTTTTGCTCACCATCACTAATTCTTTCGCTTACTTCAACCTTAATGAGTTTTTAGCTAACTTGCAACTTCAGATCCAACCAGCCGACGTCGTGGTCACAAGCATAGCCGACAAAGTCTCCAATGGCGAGATCTGGGTTCTCGAGGGCTCTCTCGCATAGGTACCATGTACTTGGCAGAGCCTGTATGTGGATCTTGACGTCGTGGGCGCTCTTTCTTCTTGAACGGTATTACGATTGTACAGTGGTTCTCCATATTATGCATTAGACGGTGTTATGATAAACCAGTGGTAGAAATGATGGTGGTTGGTTCCTTGAATACAAGCTCTGTGTTTCTTTTACTTTGTCCTGTCGCATTTACTCGCTACGCCACAACTAAGGGCCACAAGACATGGCAAGTCTCACAGTCCCCTACATCACTGTTCCCCGTAGTACTTCTCAAACACTCTCTTTAAAGATTCCCACATTCTCATGTCCGCTCCTCTTCAAGAATATCTTCATACTTTCCAATACCTGCTTCTTCAAGTCTGGCCTCTTTAGATTCTGCCCCGGAAATCCTCCATACGTGCTATCAAACTCGAATGGCTTGATCGCCTTCCAGATCCCGTGAATCGCCTTTGGCGTCAGCGGAATCATATTAGGATACGCCCACATGAACGAATACGATGTTGTATCTGGTACGCGGTGTGCGTTGTTGAAGCCAGACTATTCTCCCAGTTAGCTCATGAAATCTTACCAAAGCCACATGACGCAGCTAGACAGAATAGAAGGGGAACTAACAGGCACACTCATGAACGTATCAGCAATAAACAACTTCTTGTCCCACCACAGCACCGAACTACCATTAAAATGACCCCCGCACTGAATCATCTTAGCCTCGCCTCCAATCTCTTCGATCTCGGTAACCCCTCTAACCAACCTCCTCACACCATCCTTATCTTTACGATTCAACCACATCTCATCATCCCCACATAGATATACCGGACATCCAAACACGTTCGCCCACTCCAAGTGAGTCGTAAAGAAATGTGGATGGCTAATCACAATCGCCTTCAAACCGCCTTTTTCCTTGATGTAATTAATCGTATCGGGGTTCAAGAATGCGACGCAATCCCAAAGAATGTTTCCACCGGATGTCTGGAGTAAGATGGCGCGTTGTCCAATACCCAGTTGCTTGCGGGTGGTGCTGGAGTCGGCGAGACCAGGGGGTAATTCAGAAGGGGACAAAGGTGCAGTGGTTATGTAGTGGATTCGTGAGTCTTGCTTGTCGGTTTCGAAAGTGTTCTTCTGGAGGGGTTGGGTAGATGAGAGTGAGGTCCAGGATTGGCCGCTGGCGGGAACGTACTGGCGAGGATCCTGAGGATGAGTTAAATCACTTACTCTTCAGACTTTTCGACTGCAGTTTGGGTTTGGTGATGGACGTACATCGCAGATCCGACATGTCTCTGGGTGCTGCTCAAGTGGAACATCAAATTGCGTACCGCATGTTTCGCAAATTGCTAAATTGCTAGGCTCAAAGCTCATCTTGAAGATCAGATACAGTTAAATGTCAAGTCTGGAATCAATTGAAGCGATACAGGCAAGAAGGCAGGCGAAGATGCTGTCATGTCTACGGTGTGTGATGTATTGTAACTTCCAAAAGTGGGGTCCAAGAGGGGAATGAGCAGCTGATGACAGTTCCTCGGAATCCAGCCACTTTCGGGCTGACAAACGCCTCTGCTTACGCAACGTGAAGTAAACGAGGCCTGTGGTAGCCAAGTCACGATAGTCAAGTAGGCACAAGGTAATGTGCAATTGCGGGCCTGTGCTAAGCATGTTCCACAGCTTTGCTCTGGTGCTCATAAGTGATGAATTAACAAGTACGAGATCATGTATGTGCGAAGGTTTGTCGCGAGCTTTGACCTTCACACTGCAGAGTAACACAATGCTCGCATTGTTGGTTAAATAACAGAAAGTTTCATTGCAAGGCGATAACGATGTCCTGCGCCATCCAACGCCTAAGCAGTTCATACACACCAAAATGTGCATGCGAGAGCTGAAATATGCACATCCTACCGTACTACTGACCGCGCATCGTCTTGTGTCTTGGGCACTGCATTTGTAATCCTCGACCACTCGCCGTTGAAAGCATTCACAAGCCACCACTTGAGTTCTAAAGCTCCGTTAGTAACTTCCTCGCAATCCTGACAAAACCGTGTACTTACTGTCATAGACGATTCGGTTCGCGTTGTGAAAGTAGATGCTATGATCCGAATCCGGGAACACATGGACGTCGTAGTTCTCGATACCTGCAAGATCCAGTCGGTCGAGCAGAGTAAGTGTGTTCTGCATGTGCACATTGTCATCAGCGACGCCGTGCATGACCAAAAAGCGGACGTTCTTCGCCAGGGACGTGACATCGGTGATGGTAGAGTTGTCGTATCCTTCAGCGTTGTTTTGTGGTGTGTGCATGTAACGCTCCGTGTAGATGGAATCGTAGTATCGCCAATCAGTCACAGGAGCAACAGCCATTCCGTACTTGAATGTCTCTCCCCCGTCCTGCTCAAGCGTCTTCAGTGTGTTGAATCCTCCGTAACTCCAGCCCCAGATCGCAAGTCGGTCAGCATCGACGTACTTCTTGCTAGCCCAAATCTTGGCTGCAGCGATCTGATCGTGTGCCTCGTAGTAACCAATGTTGCCTCTCGTGATGCATCGGAGCTTGCGACCAAGAAAGCCTGTACCTCGTCCGTCCACTGTCACAACAATGTAGCCGAGACTAGCGGCAATGTAAGACTGGAAATCGACCTTGAACTTCTTATCGACTTCTTGTGAACCCGGACCGCTGTACTGGTAGAAGAGGACAGGATACTTCTTCTTAGGGTTGAAGTGCGGCGGACGACGCTCAAGGACGTTCAGTTCAAATCCGTCCACGGTGATCGTCTGATAGTTGAGGATGGGCATCTCGAGTGAGCGTACGAAGCGATCAAGAGACTTGTTCTCCTCAATGACTTTCTCGTACTTGTCCTTGTTCGATGGCGTACTGATAATCTTTTGCCACGGGATACCAGGACCCTTGTAGGAAATCAGGGCATAAGAGCCACCCGCTGAAAAGGATGCTCCATAGTACCCTGAACCCCCATCCTTCAAGACTTCGCTCTTTCCAGTACCGTTCAGATATACAGAGTAAGCGTGTCGTTCCATTGAACTCTTCTCAGTCGAGAGGTAATACACAAGGTTGTTTGTGAGGTCTACTCGAGAAGGTGCATCCGCAACCTCCCACTCACCCTGTGTAAGCAACACAGGTTTGTCGCTGTCCAAAGGTGAGAAGTACCCAATATGGTCGTAACCCTCGTGAATGATTGTGTCGATGTAGCCATCATCCTTGCGTCCGTTGTCGGGATCAGCTGGTACGAATGTCGTCTTCTGAGAGACTTCAAACCAGCCTCCGTCCAACTCTGCGACATTCTCGGTTCTTACTGTCTTGCCAGTGCGCTTTTCGACATCCATCAGAACGAGCTTCAGGATGTCACTCTCGCGATTGGTCTCACGAACAAGAACTTGCTTCGTCTTCCCAGCCCAGACGATCTCGGTGATTAAACGGTTCTTGTCGCTGAAGTCGTCCTCGATATCGACACTGAACACTTCGCCCTTCTCGACGTCGTAGAATTGCAGCGACACGATAGGATTAGGTGCGCCGGCCTTTGGATACTTGATGTCGCGAACCTCGGGGTAGTTCTCCTCGCCCGCCTTAGGCTTTTCTCCGCTTGGCCGCGAGACGAAATATTGAACGGGGTAAGTTGGCACGGTAGACTCGTCGGTGCGCAAGAAAGCAATGTACTGACCATCCTCGGACCACCAAGTCGCGCTGTTTCCTTGAAAGACCTCCTCCTCGTATACCCAGTCAGGCACGCCGTAGAATAGCTCAGAGCCGCCGTCTTTTGTGATTTGAATAACTTCCTTGGAGTTCAACTTGCGGAGGAACATGTTGTTGTCCCTCGTGAAAACAACCGCATCCGACTGGGGTGACAGCGAAGCCAGCTGTATCATGCTCCCTGGCTGCTCAGGGTCAAGAGGCTCGCCAGTCTGTGTCTCGACGTCAAAGATCCAGTATTTCGCAATACCGGAGTGTCGCCAATTCTTCTGGTAATCCGACATGACAAGCACCTTCTTGAAGTCCTTACTTGGCCAAACGTCACTGGGATAGACGTATGTGCCATCCACCTCGAACGTGTTCTTCTTCATGAGCGTGGTCTTGCTCGCAGAAGACTTTGCTTCGCCCTTGGTCCTGATATCCTCGACCACCAGGTATTCCTCGTCCCCAGAGCCCTTCTCAAGCAGCAGGCCATCCTCTCCCTTTGGTCCCGATATCCACGCGACGCTCTGTTGTTGGGGATAGAAGCGGCCTCCAAAGACGTCGTCCATTGTAATCTTCTTCCCGGAGCCCTTAGTAGAGGTAGCGAGAGGGTCGTGTGGCCGCGACGAAGTATGCTTGTAGCTCCCGCTCATCAAGAAGAAGACGAGCGCAAGTGCCCATCCTGCTACACAGGCTGTTCCTACAATCCACAACCACCTTCTTGCCTTCTTGTCTACGGAAAGAGGGGCCTGGTATCGCCCATCCTCGACGTCGAACGACTCGCGCGCCTGGCTTGCGTAGTCGTCATCATCTGTGTACTTCTCCCCACGATTCGAATGCAACGCGCGGTTGATGCTTGGATCGTTGATATGTTCGAGAACGAGCGACGTGGTCGAGATCGAGGATACGGAAGCTTCGGAGCTATCTTCTGAGCTGCGCGCGGATCTCTCTTCCTTGGTCAGCAACTCCGTCTCCTCCTCCTTCGGGGTGCGCTGTCGCGGCATTGTAAAGTTCAAGTAAGATTAATTGTGAGAACGATTATAACATCCTGCTGAAAAGTAATGCCAGATTTGAAAAGTCAGCCTGAAAGAAAGGGTACAGTGGCGAGGCGCAGGCGCGAGTTATGGACAGTGTTTAGAGTTGCGGAGTTCACGCGGAGGTGCGGGAGCTGGTGTTGGCCGAAACATACCAAGCCACTCTTTTGACGCAAGGGGCCGGCTGCTCTTGCACTAAGATTTGCACACAATGGAGTCAAGACATAGTCTTCTATTCAAGCCCAATTTGGGGAATTATCGGAAGGGTAGTAATACCAGCTGAGCCAAGTCTAGATTTCATAGCTTCCTTACGCCGTACGCTTCTATGCAGAGCCTCAACTGCCCTGCGTTTCCCAGACTTTTGAATCCATTCAAGTGATTGCCATACTCCCCACGGATACTGATACAGCCAAGAGCTCGCTATTACGCCTCATGTTTCTACGGTGGTTGAGTTGTGGATGGGTTGTCGACGGTTCCATCGAATAGTGACCTCGGTTCTGCAGTAAAAACAACTCCTTGATTATGCTGCTCGGGCGCTGGCGCTCTGCTTCCGTTGATAAACTCGCGCGCGTCGGCAGGGGTCGTCGAGTTGTCAGTCTATGACGGCAATGGACCGAGATAATCCTAGAAGCATTGCTTAGCCGAAAATCAATAAGACTGACAGGTATCGTCCTTACCTCCTTCATGGTGCCTACGGCATACATCTTGTCCACCTCGGATCTGAGACCCTTGATCTTAATGCGGATGTTGGTACCCTTTTCAATGACCTGCTCTCCATCGTCTGTCCACTGCGGCGGTGTAGCATTGGCGTCGAACTTGATTTCAGCGGGAATCATCTGTCGCTGTCAGTGACGGGTAGGTGCATTGAGGTATGGTAAGAATTACACTACGTCCCACAAAGGCCTGCAAAGAGCCGCAGTCGACGAAGAATCCAGTACGCAGTACTGAGGTAACAATGCCGTCCATCTTGACGTGGTTAGCAGAGGACTCGATGATCCCGTCGGACAATGCCACATACCACCTCGCCTTTGTAGGGCCGCCATACGACTGCCTTGTAGTGCACAACGTACTCGGCAGATCCAGAGCCAGGCATGACCTTGCCATCAGAGATATCGAACGAGTCCAGAATACACACGATGGTGTACTTTCCGGTACTCGATCCCTCCTCTTTCTGCAGCAATTCGCGATGGATGTGCTGACGGATGAGAGGACCAAAGTATGACGGATGCAACTGGATGGTCTTCTCGAGTTCTTTGAGGAAAAACATGTTGCGCGTTGTGCGAGGGATACGGTAAGGTAGATGCGCGCGGTTCTTGGGGTGAGGTAGACGAAGTTGCACGGTTCAACGGTAGAGATCGGTAGAAGGTGGAATGACAGGTAGACGGCCTTGGTTGCTACTACGCGACTCTATTGTCTTTATTCTGACTGGCCCAGTGAAGAGTCGACAGTGTGTGGTATTCAACGCGCGTGCTTCAGCGAGACGCGCCTTCGGCCTGCAACGCAGCCCAGATTCTTATATCCAGCAGCCCATGCGCACAATTTCCAGAGTGTTCGCGCCGCTCGTAGAAGTCCGAGGTATACAGAGGTAGCAGATGTGGGCCGAGTGGTGAATGCTAGCAGAACAATGGTCGCGCCAGGAAGGTTGAGCTTCCAAAGGCTGCAGGGCTCTCGGCGCGGAAAATCACTCGCTAAGGCCCGAGCAGCGACACAGCTCCCACCTGCCAGCTTGCGCACCCCCACACACCCATGTCGTGATAGCCATTCACCCTGCGCCATCATCCTCTCGGCTCCCGCGGCCGGTGCACTGGTCTTTCCACGCTATCCGAGCTCGACCTCTTCACGCCGCATCTCCAAGACATGATTTAGTCTCTTGACGGCCATCCCACTCTTTTGACACGCGCCCAAGTTCCCCATCCGGCATCATGTCTCTCAATCTGGAGAAACAACTTGTCTTCGTACGTCATACTTCAACAGATGTCTGTACTGAGCTGACTGGAATGTAGTACGGAGCATACCACCATAATAAAGTAGGCGATACCTGCACGGGGCATCTTCACATGTCAACTAACATGCCATGTGTCAGGTCAACGTCGGCATACATTTGCTCTGTGTTCCTCCGATTCTGTTGACATCTTTCCTACTGGTGAGAATCTTGACAGCTATCACGCTGCTTTCTCTAACACGCCCGTAGCTCACCAACACGCCTGCCGTTCCACTACCGTCATGGCTCTCCGTACCTAATCTCCCGTTCAATGTCGGCACTGTTGGGGCCGTCTTGTACTCGACCTTGTACATTCTCATGGAGCCTGTCGCAGGTGCCATGCTGGCTCCAATTCTCATCGGCAGCACCGCGTATGCGAACCACCTCACATCGACCTATGGTGCGACTGCCAACTCCTGGGCCGGCGCAGTCAACATCGCATGCTGGATTGCCCAGTTCATCGGACACGGAAAGTTCGAGGGAAGAGCCCCAGCGCTGTTGGACAACCTCGTGCAGGCCATCTTCCTGGCGCCCTTTTTCGTTTGGTTCGAGATACTCTTCAAGCTCGGCTACCGCCCCGAACTGAAG
Source organism: Alternaria alternata (assembly GCF_001642055.1). Classification (NCBI taxonomy): domain Eukaryota; kingdom Fungi; phylum Ascomycota; class Dothideomycetes; order Pleosporales; family Pleosporaceae; genus Alternaria; species Alternaria alternata. The sequence continues at coordinate 306,772 of NW_017306212.1, forward strand.
CGCCGGATAGACCAGGCCGTTGAGCTGGAGATTGTAAAGTTCAGGAAGAGCAAGGAGAAGGGTCAGAACGGCTCTGCGAAATGAGGACAGACATCGACAGTGGATATATACTGTATGAGCAGATAAGCACCCAGCTATTGGCACTTGCAAGATAATCAAAGGAGGCGTTGGGGGATCAGAAGACAGTGCAATAGTGTATGAATACCGCAAGAGAAGAAAGCATTGCGCAGGAGCAAGGTGTACGCGGCGTCTTAGAGGCATATGTTGTCTTTGGTGTTCAAGTTTGCATAAACGGCTGCATGTTTCTTGAGATTCATATAACATAGTAGGATACCAATTTAGAATGTGTTATACTTTACAAGGCGTTGGTGTCTCTTGAGCTGTAGGTGAGGGTAGAGCTTGCAAGCAAGAAAAGCGAACACAGACTTTTGAAGTAAGTACTTGGAGTGTGATGACATGAAGCTAAAAGAAGCTTCCGTTTTCTGAATTGTATCGTACACCGAGAAGTAGTCCGGAGGTATCCACCATCGTCTACTTTATCTCTATCAAAGTGTGGGGTACTTGGCCATGTACTGAGGTTCATCTGCCAAGCTCGAGATGTGCTGCAAAGTTCCGGACATGACCACAAGATGCAGATAAACGAAACATGGTCTCTCTGATGGCTTTTCACCCAGTGCGTGCACGCCGAATCACCCTCGAGAGCGGCCAACGTGGTGTTGTAGTGATGGAGCTCGGTTGAGATGCGGCTTTTTTAGGATTAGTGGTAGACGCCAAGGTCCGCGCTTTCCTCCCGAACCGCAGGACTTTCTTCCTCACAGCAGAGCTCCCCATCCTCCACTCCATCACCATCTCCCCTCTTCCATACCTGCATCAATCTCAATTGGTTGCAGAGCCTCCGAAATAGACTCTTGAGCAGCCACAGCCATGTTCTCAAGGGCCATCCGCCAGTCGAGCCGCCGGGTCGCTGCAATCTCTGCCACGAGCAGGATTGCGTCGGTAAGTCCATCGCAACCGCCTGCAATTGCGCCTGCCGCACCGTCCAGCCATCGCCAGTAGCCCCAAGAACCGATATCCGATGCCATTGGTGCCGCAATGGAGCTTCGTTGATGGAACTGCGTGGGCTGCGCTGGGCGGAACGAGCTCCCCTCTACCGAGATGCAGTGCTGATACCTTTTCTCCGCCACAGGCCCGCGCTCCCGCGTTCATCAACGCTACCCGATCCTACGCCGCCGAAGCGAAGGCCACCCCCACCGAGGTTTCCTCCATCCTGGAGCAGAGGATCCGCGGTGTCCAGGAGGAGAACTCCCTCTCCGAGACTGGTCGTGTTCTCTCCGTCGGTGACGGTATCGCCCGTGTCCACGGCATGAACAACGTCCAGGCTGAGGAGCTTGTCGAGTACGCCAATTGAGCAACATGACAAACGTTCACGGAAGCTAACGGGTGGCAGGTTCGCCTCCGGTGTCAAGGGCATGTGCATGAACTTGGAAGCCGGCCAGGTCGGTGTTGTGCTTTTCGGTTCTGACCGTCTCGTCAAGGAGGGTGAGACCGTCAAGCGTACCGGAGAGATTGTCGACGTTCCCGTCGGCGAGGCTCTTCTCGGACGTGTCGTTGACGCTCTCGGTAACCCCATCGATGGAAAGGGTCCCCTCAAGACCACCGAGCGTCGCCGTGCTCAGCTCAAGGCCCCCGGTATCTTGCCCCGCCAGTCCGTCAACCAGCCCGTACAGACTGGTCTCAAGTCTGTCGACGCCATGGTTCCTATCGGACGTGGTCAGCGTGAGTTGATCATTGGTGACCGTCAAACCGGAAAGACCGCCGTTGCCCTCGACGCCATGCTTAACCAGTACGTAATTTCGATAACAACTGCAAGCCAGACAAATACTGACTTTGTATCCTAGACAGCGATGGAACAAGGGTACCGACGAGACCAAGAAGCTCTACTGTATCTACGTCGCCGTCGGTCAGAAGCGATCCACCGTCGCCCAGCTCGTCAAGACCCTTGAGGAGAACGACGCCATGAAGTACACCATCATTGTCGCCGCCACTGCCTCCGAGGCTGCGCCCCTGCAGTACATCGCTCCTTTCTCTGGCTGCTCCATGGGAGAGTGGTTCCGTGACAACGGCAAGCACGCTCTTATCATCTACGACGATTTGACCAAGCAGGCCGTTGCCTACCGTCAAATGAGTTTGTTGCTCCGCCGTCCTCCTGGTAAGCTATGACGATATCAAACGCCTGTGAGACATGCACTGACTTCGAATCTTCAACTTTGCAGGTCGTGAGGCTTACCCCGGTGACGTTTTCTACCTCCACTCTCGTCTCCTTGAGCGTGCCGCCAAGATGAACGACAAGCTCGGTGGTGGTTCGCTCACCGCTCTGCCCGTCATTGAGACCCAGGGTGGTGATGTGTCCGCTTACATTCCCACTAACGTCATTTCCATCACCGACGGACAGATCTTCTTGGAGGCTGAGCTCTTCTACAAGGGTATCCGTCCCGCCATTAACGTCGGTCTCTCTGTCTCCCGTGTCGGTTCCGCTGCCCAGGTCAAGGCCATGAAGCAAGTCGCTGGTTCCCTGAAGCTCTTCTTGGCCCAGTACCGTGAGGTTGCTGCTTTCGCCCAATTCGGTTCCGATCTCGACGCCGCGACCAAGCAAACCTTGTCCCGTGGTGAGCGTCTCACCGAGCTCCTCAAGCAGAAGCAGTACTCTCCTATGGCCGTCAACGAGATGGTTCCTTTGATCTACTCTGGTATCAACGGTCTCCTCGACTCCGTACCAGTCAACAAGGTTCTCCAGTGGGAGGCTGACTTCCTTGCCCACCTCCGATCGAACGAGTCCGACATGCTCGCCCAGATCGACCGGGAAGGTGCTCTCAGCAAGGATCTCGAGGCTAAGCTCAAGGAGGTCGCATCGAGCTTCACCAAGAGCTTCGTCGCATAAACGAGTTGAAGGCTGGAAGAGTGGGTATTGTCTATTCCAATGTTCTGAGGGGCCAAAAAGTGCTGATTGGTCTTTGAGAATAGATGTATAATAGAAGATGCGTCCTCGCCATCAGCTGTGTCTCAATATGGAAGATTTGTTCGTTTTTCTGCATTGACCTCAGCCTGGCAACGCACGCCTACCTTGGTCGACGAATACCTCTTGTGATTCCCTGTGCTCTTGTTAGCGGTACATATACAGCTCATGAGAATGGGGTGGCTGGGCTCTGTATATGACAAATGAACGTTTCCTCTGTTAGATCTATGTTATGAGTGTGATGGTCGTGACACTAGTGCTAACAAGAACACTGATCTCACATGATATCCCATTTGGTCACCTAGAATGACTAACGTTAGGTCAATACTAATACCGTATACAAGGGTAATACTGAACAGGTATAGAGATAACAAGCTTTACCTTGCAGCTTACATTGGCTTCTAATTAGAAAGCTTACAAACATCAACAGCATTGTAGACTTCTAGATACTTTATTGTATCTATATGACTCTTGGTATGCTTTATTGTAGTAGGAAGAAGTATCCTGAGGATACTAAGATAGCCAGCACTATTAGAAGAACGGACATGGAGTGGCAACAGAAGTCCCCGAGTTGTGGAGCATACCGAGTCTAGCAGGGTAGACATTCCCATGGCAGGTAGTCAGGCGCTACTTGTTGGTCGTGACACTTAAGATATGACAAGGTAGTTTGATAAAGGCAAAGGAGTTTGACGATGCGGTTTCGATTCTAATAGTCTATAGGAGGTACTCGCCATACCCAAGCGACGTATGCAAGATTCTTCTATGCAAATGCATCTATTTCTGCCTTCCTCGTCCTCGCTCCTCGCTGTCACTGGCATCGCCATCCTTGAACGGGTCATCGCCAATGTCCACGGCATCACCCGTCTCCGGAGGCTCATCTCTGTACTCATCGTCCCAGGTTGTCCGAAGACTGATATCATCATCTTCTTCACGTAACCGTTCGGCAGCTTCCAGCGCTCCCGGGTCATCCGCGTATTCATTCTCCAAATCTTCGATACTCATACGACGAATACCCGCACGCTCTTCGGCTTCAAGCTGTGCAGCCCGGGCCTTGGTCTTGCGGTATACGAGCCAGCCTGTGGTAACACCCGCAATGAGGCCAATGAATATGGAAACGTAGGATAGAGCTTTTGTACTAGGGTCCATTTTACCTCCGCTTTCAGCAATCTTCTCGAGCTGGCTGCCGATGAAAATATGTAGCATAAGCTTTGGTGATACGATAGCAGTAGCTAGAGCGTATGACGCCCAGTGTACGGTTGGGAAGGTTGCGACAGCGCCATTGGAAATGGAGTATGGTAGTGGACACAGTCGGTACATGATGAGGAGTTTTAGACCATCGTGCTTGAGGGTCAGGGAGAGGGCGGCGAAGCGCGTGTCATTCGCTATTAGACGGTGGACCATGTTCTTGAGGAGGGTACGCGAAAGGAGGAAGGACGCTGTGCTGCCGGCGACTGTCGCTGTTGCGGCTATGAACCAACTGGTCTAATGTCAGATTGGATGTAGTGAATGTCCTAATAACCTTACCCATTAGGAAAGCCATAGACGAAACCGGCGATGGTGAGTAAACTCGAATACCCAATCAAGGGCGGGAATGATACAACAAAGATCAAGACCCAGAGTATCAGCCATCCGGCTGTGACGTCTCTCCACTTCTTCGCTACGGGCAGCAAGGCCCCGAATATGCGCTCATTGTAAACCAAGAACAGTATGCCGCCTACTGCCAACACCAAATTCCCAACGAAGAAGAGTATTTTCTGCAAGGGAGAAAGTTTATTGTATTGGTCCAGGACTCGTCGCGAGAGTGTATCGTACTTGTCCATGGCGCGCTGCCGCCATGTGCTCTGTTGGCTCTGGTGCGAGGGATTGCGCCGGAAGGTAGATGATTGCGAACGTCGACTCCATATCGGCGTCTGGCCTGTTTCCTCGTCGTCTAATGGGAGCGCAAGAGCGCGGACGTCATAGTCGCTCGCGGGCATGCTAGCTGATGCCTACGTTAAGTATTGGGGGGTGTGCTCAGCGGAGTGGCGCGGATGTATGCGGAGGTAAGAAGATGTGAATGGGATACGGAATTCAATAAGAGGGTAATGGGAGGGTGTTAGCTGATACGAGTGGAGACGGACATTCCGTGTGGTGATAGTAGAGGGTTGGAGACAGCTCTGGTGTGAGATGCTAATGCTAGTGGGAGCGCCGCTGGAGAGCTCTTGGTTTCATCGTCATCCGGGCGGACGAACGAGGTGCATCCGCCCTGCATTAGGCGATCAGATCAGATCTACCCCGAGTTGAAACGACATTCCTTTTCGGCATGCGTGTCGATGGCGTTTGAAGATTGAGAGGGTGTTGACAACTACATTTTGATGCGCGTGAACCCAGGCCTATGCAGTATCAAATGCATAAGTAAAGGTCGACAGCTCCGGTGCATGTCTCCACCGACCCGCAACAAACACCCAGACACGTGACCTTGCTCAGCCTCTTGCAGCCTCTGGCGGCCGTGTGGCGTCGACGAGCCTATTCGAAGGATACTTGAGGCATATGTTGCAGCTTCTTTTCCGCCGACGAATGCCATCTCAGCTCTGCAATCTCAGCCCTGGCCGTCATCAACGCTCAGCTCAGACGCACATCACACTCATCCCTTCATCAGCAACTACCGGCTCCAGGGCCATGTAGGGCAAGTCCGGGACCAAGTGTTGGAGATTACCGTTCCCGCTGTATGGTCGACGTTGCTGCACGGTGCAAGCATCCCCCACCCCTACGTAGTTGAGCCTAGTCCCTCGAGCTTCATTCGCGCTCGCGATCGCCCCAGGCATTCATTCACTCTGCCCGTTTTGGCGCACTTGGTGTGTCCTGCAGAGAAAGGCTGCGGGACTGGTTATTGCCCTTCGTTGCAGCTTCATTCCCTCTGTGACGCGCCGGTCGCTCCTCTGCCATTACCCGCAGTACATGTAATCACCCCCGACGGCCTCCTGTCTCGACCAAGACCTCTGACCTCAAGCGCCCATCCCGCGCGCCACTTCTGACCGCCTATCACCCCAATATACTTCTTTCCTTGCTTGGAAATAATCAATCACCATGGTCGCCGACGACTTGTACGAAAAGGCGCTGCCTGTGTTGCAGGACGAGGCCCTGGACGAGGAGGACAAGACGGACAAGCTCGAGGAGCTTCTGCGCAAGGAGACAAACCTTACCGGCAAGTCCCTCGAGAACATTGTCCTGGACTGCCTATGGCGCTACCGCGACGCCGGCAGCTCTTCCAGCTCTCCTCCCAGTCGTCATACCATCATCCGCCGGCCCTCGCCAGCTCCCTGGCAGGCCAACCGCGCCCCGACTCCCGTCAACAACTCTCCGCGCATGGTGCACCCTCCACCAGGCTTCGGCATAGGTCCACCCGGCTTCGCACGCACAAAGTCGTCGACTGCATCCCCCTTTACTTCTCCGCGACCCTCGCCCCGACTTGCTTTTTCCACACCGCATATCCCCCATAGCCCCAGCCTGAGCGCATACCAGTTCAGCGAGTGCGCAAGTCCGAACACAGAGTCCTATGGCGATCTCGATGGCCACTCCGTCGACTGGCTGGTCAACGATGATGCTGCAAGCACAGAGTCCTCCCTCCTGGGTGACGGCACGCTCAACGGTGCCGCGGCCGAATGGGTGCAGCCCCAGACCATGGACATGGGCCCGTACGACATGTTGCGCTCCATTCTGAGGGACGACCGATCAGACGAAGAGCTTGAGAAGGTCTTGGAGGCTAATGGATATGACCTCAGTGCTGCCCTGCTTGCACTAATGGGGCAGCAACTAGACGTACAACAACTCCCCACTACTCCTTCAGAGCATCCTGGATATGTCATCGGAAAGTCTATGAGTCCGGCGTTTAGACCTAGCACACCCGTAGGCCAGCAGAAAAGCAACATCGTGTGCAAATACTTCCTATCAACAGGACATTGTGCCAGAGCAGATTGCAGGTTCAGCCACGATACCAGCAAGACATTATGCAAGTAGGTGTATACACATGCCTCTGGGTATTCTAAGCTAACGCTCACTGCAGATATTTCCTAAATGGAAACTGTCTAGCTGGTGACACATGCCTCTTCTCACATGATCCCTCTGCTCTCATGGCTCGTATGGCTGTCTCAGACGTCCAGACTCCACCTATACCAAACTTCCAGATGTCTGATTATGAGTTCCCTACACTCCACTACAACGGCTCACCCCTAGGTACCCCATCGATAACATCAGCTGCAACCTCTTTGGAACAGCTCTATGGCCTTACTAGTGGTGGCCCTACACGTCCTCCACCAGGACTTAGCCCATTTGCCAACTTCACCCCTGGAGGCGGTAGTCGTCCGCAATCTAGAACCGGCAGTCGCCAAACCTCACGTGCTACTACACCATCAGTACTTGCAGTGGACGACAATGATGCTTTCCCTAGTCTAGGCTCCGCTGCCGCTGCTAAGACTGGAAAGCGTCACCACGGCAAGCGGGGTGGCCATGGTCATCACAAGGATGCCCCGGGACCTAATAACCTTGCTGATGTCGTTCGCATGTCCCCTGTCCCTGCTCCTGTCACTCCGGTCCGCAAGGGATTAAGACCAACCAAAAGCTTCACCGGATCTCGCGAGAATAGTGTGGCTGCACAGGCAATACCTGCCCCTCAACACATTCCGTGGTTAGAGACCGGCGAGAAGGGTAATCAAGCGTATCTTAAAGCTCGCGCCGAGGCCTTTAAGCATGGTAGTCTGCGCAACAAGTTTTTGCAGAGGTAGGTTACGTCGATCTTCACAAGGGGCACCCATGCTAACACCTATCAGTGCTGCTCAGGCCTGGAACCGTAGTGATTCGCGCGCGGCTAAAGCTCTTAGTCTTAGGGGGCAGAGCGAGAATAACCTGATGCGTGAAGCCCACCGTGAAGCTGCTCGTATTCTTTACGAAGATCGCAACAAGGACAGCGACGGCTCAAGAGAGCTGTATGTTGATCTTCACGGTAAGTCGAGTTGGTGATTTCGATTTTTAGCAGAACTAATGTCACTCAGGTCTGCACCCAGATGAATCCGTGTCATACCTCGAGGGCATTCTTCTGAAGCACAGCTCATCTTCTCGTCCAGTGTATGCCATCACAGGAACCGGCCATCACTCCAAGAATGGCAAGGACAAAGTCGGCAAGGCTATTCGCGGCTTCCTCAACGAATGGCGCTATGCTTTCCGTGAGTTCTCTGTTCCTGGCGATCGTAACAACGTAGGTGGCATTCTTGGTATCGACCCGAGTAGCTACGATAAAAGCGTCGCAGAACGGCTGAAGGAGTCCGAATCAGACGGAGATAGCTCGAAGAAAGACACCAAGATTCGCATCATGAAGAGAGATGATGTAATAGACGCGCCGAAAGGTCCAAAGCGTGCTGCTTGATCTGATTGAGTGGAATGTTCAATGTACCTAATAGGTAGCAAGAAATAAGAAAGAGTTTACTTCACCGCTTGTATTGTGGCCTGGGCCTTATTGACGTGTTGAAGTAGCAGATTGTTGAGACGTTATGGCCCCCTGAGACTGCTCAGCTGAGGAAGCCACACCCAGCGTCGCACCTGCTTCTCGCGACAAGACCCACTATAACGTGCTGAGTCTTGTCTCTCACCATACAGCTTCTGCATTTTCAGTTGTTCTCATCTCACCTCACGTGTAGCGGCCTTCTCTGTCTCGTGCGTCATTGAGCAGCAACGCCATACTATTACCTGCAACACCGCATCTCCTTGTCCACTGCCTTTTGAGTGTTATTCCATATTCTGTCGCCATGGCTCCCCGACGGCCGAGCACGGCTGGCGACATTGACTCACGCATGCCATTCGCATCGGCTGAGATGTTGCTGTGGGGCCCAGAAATGAAACAGCAACATGCTCACCTGCTCACGGAGATGCGCAAACTCCAGAGACATCACGAAGCTTACGATGTCCGGATCAAAACTACTGAACATGTTGCGGGGGCCGCAGAGGCTGCTACATCCAGAATCCGTCATCTAGAGCAGCGACTTGCGGCAATCGAAGCCGAAGATGACGACAAAGCATTCGAAAAGTGGGCAATGGGCGAGATGGCACGGCTGGGTAACTTCATTGACACAAACAAGCACGTCAGGCAGAAGCAGATCGAGCTGGACAATGTTATGTCCCATGCCGTGGAGGATCTAGATAGGCTTAGACAAGTCCCTAGGGATCTTCAAAACGTTCTTCTGCGTCTTGACGTTCTCGAGGCTGGTCGAACTGAAGACGTCCGTCGGATCAGGAGCTTGGAAAAAGAACTCACTCATCTCAAAGTTATCCAACAGGACCACACTACCAAGACCGCTGGTTCCCAGACAGTTTTCAGGATCCAGCAAGCCATCATGAGAACTATGACACCACCTCCGTTACTGAACGACGGGCATTCAGACGCGACTACTGAAGCTGAGGATGAAGAGTTGGCCCCTATGCAGAAACCTACACATGAAGGAAACCAGGTACGACAATACCCAGAGATGAGAGAAAGGTAAGAAAATTCTCTGACGCAGTCGTGTGCACGACATTGCTGACGATAATAGGAATCCAAGCACTACCTTCGCTCCGTCAGTAACCTCAGACAGCCCAACAAAGTCAGCCCGGCAGAGACTGATGCAGAGGCCATCGATTCACGACTCCATGTTACTGCGCAATTCGGAAGAACAAGAACAACTCCGAACACCTTATGCATTGCCTGACAAACCAGGATATGACATTCTCTCTGCAACACAGCTCCTGCCACACATCCAACAGGCTCGAAGTCCGGCTCCGATCCCAACGCGCGAGGCTCCCTCGCATGCCAGAGTCTCTCCGCCTCCAACACAACCACTCCGCAACAACCGCACATCTCCAGTCCTAGCCTCAGTCCCAGCCTCAGTTCTAGCCTCAACATGTAAGGCCCGCCCACGTGCCAGAGTTGCTCCGCCATCAACACAGTTGGTCAGTAAAGCTGGTTCGAGAAAGCGGAAACTACCTGAGAGAGAGCCCCAAACTCAACGCGTGACACGTGCCCAAGCTAAGAAAAGTCAAGCACAGGAGGCTGATGAGCAAAAGCCGCTAGGGGCAGGTAGTTCTACACCTTTTCCATCTGTGCAACCAGCCGAGCCCGCTTTATCGTCGCGCAAGAAGCGAAAAACTGCCCATGCGCAAGAACCAGATCAGATCAAAGCCGAACCCAGCACTACAACCCGGGCCGCCCATAGGACACCGGCAATCTCAGAGCGAAGCGCTGCCGCAGATCGAGGCAAGAACACGGCTATGGAACCTACCCAGCGGGTCACAAGAAGCCCGGCAAAATCGAACGTGCCAAAGGTTATTACATCGCCTGTAAAGAAAAAGGATCCTTTCCCAGTTCGATCAAATGCTGCAAATCCACAGAAACAGAGGTCGTTGATTGTCGTTCTTCGGAGCCCGCAGAAAGCAGCAAGAACTAGACGTAGTGAGAGCGATGATACGGAAAGCACCCCTGCAGACAGAGTTAAGATGTCACCTCGCAAAGCGGCAATTATGCCACTGTCACGTTCCAAGGCTAGGAAGAGGTCTAATGGAACAAGGGCGAAACCGGAGATATCTGGAATCGGCGCTTTCTAAATTTTCAAGATCTGATGAACTTCGGTCGTTGCTCACGTATGGAAACTTCGCCTTATGTTTCGCTGAACTCGTACAAACCCTCACGATCTGCAACTGGTACTTCCAGGTTCGCCTCTTCGATATCTTTACCATCCACTTTGAGTCCCGCACGCATAATGTCGCCCGTCTTCACTGGACCCACGCCCTTCGGCGTTCCTGTGAGTACAATATCGCCCTTTTCTAGCGTCATGACCCTACTAATGTCGCTTAGTTGTCTCGGAATTCGGAAAAGCATTAGTTCAGTGTTGTCGGATTGCTTCATCTCGTTGTTGACTGAAAGCCAAAGGTGTGCTTTCTGTGGGTCTGGGATCCGGCTCTTCGCGATGAAGTTGCTGATGGGCATGAAGGTGTCGAAACCCTTCGCAATGGACCATGGCAGGCCTTTTCTTTTCGCTTCATCCTGCACATTACGTGCAGTCATGTCGATAGCGAGAACATAACCTGTATTTCGGATGTTAGTTCGATAGGGACTCCATATAATGTTACACTTGGCTTCATGTATAGCGTCCGTAGTACCTTCTATAGCATCCATAGCACCCTTGGTATCCTCGGGATGCAGATCCCTTATTGTCTTGCCCATGATGAGACCGAGCTCAACTTCATAGTGCATATTCACACCACGAGGTCGTAGTACTGGACCAGCGCCTGGTAGCAAGATAGATGATGGTGGCTTCAGGAAGAAGAAGGGTTGCTTGGGCGTAGCACTAGACAGCTCCTTGATGTGGTCTGCATAGTTCCTGCCTATGCACATGACCTGCGAAGTGTCAGATTATACCAAAAGTCTCCTCTGTGCCGAGTCCAAATTTCGTTCTCTTCCAATCCAACTTCCTCAACCGTCCAGTCCCAAAGCACAGAAACACTAACTTTACAAGCCACGATAGTCAATCTGGTTCGTGCCAATTACTTTTACCATAGCATGGCTCTCCAGCTCTCTCTCCTACTAGGGTTTCCTGATAACACGAATACCACACGAAATCACGTACCTTGCGACAATTCGCCCTGATAGCTTGTATGCTCGCCATGATGAAGTATTCCCAAGGTTTTCAGATATAACCTAAAAGCACGTATATATGACTGCAAACAAGATGTAGCAGACCGTCTTCGGGAAGGTACTTGACCGGTAATCGACGGGAGTTTTGATCTCGGGCCCCTGCCCGCTACGGGTTAGGAACCGAGATGTGGGGGGGATTGCCGTGTGAACGTCAGAGCTGCTGGGTCATCCATCCTACTTACGATCGCAACGCAACCAAACTACCGCAACAGCCATTCCACATTACATTACGCATTTGTGAGCAAACAAGACATATCCCAATATTCCCCTTAGCACCCGCGCATATGGCGCAAAGCCAAGGAAACACAATGCAGCTTGCGGAAATGCTATCCGATCTTGTGTCCTTACGCGCTTGTGTACGTTACCCTATCCTCGTATCCATGCATCGCCCTTCTTTTTAACACCATTTCATTTGCAGGATCCCGCTGCAGCGCTTGCCCTCGTATCTGCGCGCTCTACAGATCTCAACTCCACATCCTCCCATGACAACACCGCAAAACCCAACACAGCAACAGACGATGAGCAAGACCCAGACCTCAAGCGCGCAAAGGACCTGCTGAAACTACGTTACGAAGTGAAGGAGGCGCACAAGAGGGGAGAGTTGGGTAGGGGACTCGAGGAGGCGAGGAGTTTGGTTAGGAAAGCTGTTGGCGGGTGAAGAGGAGATTGGAAGTGAGCATGGACATACAAAGACACAAGAGATGCTGCGCAACACCAAGCGCAAGGTCAAGAAAGAGAGAACATGTGAACTTGCGGTGGGGGCTAAAGGCAACTGCAGCTGCGGACGTGATCGATAACCTTAGACTCACGCAAAGAGGCATGATAAGGAGGGTTCAATACATGAGCACGAAGAGAAGAGAAAGGGTGATCTTCGCACGCTCATCGTGTTGGCAGTTCCTTGCGCAGACAAGAGGGCGCGGCTCGAAGGAGACATGTAAGACTGAGAGATTCATTCGCTTCGTAGTAGCATCTGCATAGGAGTCGGTATTCAACGCCAGATAGAGGGCTTTCTTAGGGAGACCTGAAGTTCACCACCACGATCTAAATACCAATCTTCCAACTCATTTCACGATCCTGCAGCTGCAAGCATAGCGTCTGCTATAGCCTTGACATCCTCACCAGCCTTCTTCTTCTGGCGGAGAAGCACCATGATAGGAACAGACTCGGGTGGTGCACGCATAGCTGCAAGTAGCTTGACCTTGTCGCGCTTGCGAGTTTTTCTGGAGAACATTAGTACACAGGTAGCTGTGAAATTGGGATCCAGTATAGTGTATGCGGGGAGGCTGAGGGAGTTGATTTAGTTCAGGGATGGTGAGAGGTACTAAGTGTACTCACGCAGTCGTCGTTGCCACAGAAGGAGCTGGTGCTTCTGTTTCTGCTACAGATGGTGTGGGTTCAGGTGCAAGAGCTTCTGGAGATGTAGTTGGCACGTCCTCTGTCTCTGCAGCTGTGTATGCAGGCGCGGCTTCTGGTTCGGGTGCAGGTTCGGTAGGTGCTCCTGGCTCTGCTGCTCCGGAATCAGGGGCAACTCCAGGCTCAGTAGCCGGTGCTGGCTCGGGTTCTTCTGCCACGGTTTCAGGCTCAGTTACTGCCCCAGCGCCTTCTTCTGCTTCGGCTACCCTCGTGACAGGCACAGGTGTAGATTCAGCCTCGGCCTCAGCTTCAGGAGCAGCGGCAGGCTCAGGCACTTGCTCACTTGCTGGCGCGGGTTCTATAGGTTCGGTTTCGACAGGTGCTATAGCTGGCACTTGCAACGTTGGCTCTGCTGTAGGCTCAGGCTCTGCTGGTGGAACCGCTTCGGGTACTGCTGGTGAAGGTTCGATTGGGGATTCTGTTTCAGGTACTTCAGCTGGAGGTTCTTCAGGAACAGCTTCAGGTTCAGTATGTAGCTCAGGCTCAGGGTCGACAGAACGTTGCAACGGAGCAGGTGTAGCTTCAGGTTCTGAGGTTCGAGGTTCCGTTGGCAGTTCTTCAGCTGATGGCTCTACTGGCGATTCTTCTGGAACACTTTCAGACTCTGGCTCTGGTTCCCTTTCAGGATCCATGGAACGTTGAACCGGAGCAGGTGCAGCTTCAGACTCTCCGGCTGGCGGCTCTGCGACTGGTTCTTCGGGAGCAGGTTCGGGCGCCAGCTCGGCAGCAGGCTCAGGTGGGTTCTTGGATATGGGCTCGTCTGTTGGCTCAGGCAGAGCTTCGACTACAGGCTCTGGTGCCTTCTCAGGTGCTGCCTCGGGCTCCGCTTGCGATTCTGGTTCTGGTTCTGGTTCAACAACAGGCTTAGGAGTGGATGGGGCAGCCTCTTCGGGTGCTGGGTCAGCAGGCGGCTCTGCTAGAGGTTCTGGAGCGGGCTCTGGCTCGGTAGGCGCTTCGGGTTCTTCCACAGGAGGCACATCAGAAACCGCAGCTGGATCCGCCATGACGAATGGGGATAGAATCAATGATAGACAGAAAGATGTGGAGGAGAAGTTCGAGTGACAATCGGAGTGATATGATGGGTCGTGGGAGAAATGATATGCTGGCCCAGGTAAGTGGATGATTGTGGCCACATCCTGATCGGTCGGAATCTCATGACTTTAGGATATAAAGAGAAGTCGTGACCAAAACAATTTAGCTGAGAGCCGAAGGAGGAGACGTGCGAACGCAGCAAGTGCATGTTGAGCATGTTAGCTCTGTGCGATTCGAGCAGCCAGACCTCGTATAGACTGTTCGAGAGCAGGTGAAACAGGACATTGTCCCGATGGCACATCTCATGTTAGCGTTATGCTTTCGTACTCCGTCACTTTGATGCTGTAGACCGGATTTCGCTGTTTCCCAGCCCAAGACATCGAAAGGAAAGCGTGAGGTTTGGAGCGGCGGGTGGCAGGAGCTTAGCGCGTTGTACCTGCATGAACAACTGACGTAGCCCCGGAGATGGATGCCAAGCCCGCAGATGGGTCCGCCCGAGCTCCAGCTTTCACCGTCGCGAAATCGTCCTTCTCCACACGCGTCACTCCGTTTGCCTCCCAATTGCACTCTATCTTTAATTCTCAAAATGGCGTCTAGCGTCGATCAGAAGCGTCTCAAGGCAACAAAGTTTCCACCCGAGTTCGACAAGAAGGTCGACATTGAGAAAGTCAACATTGACCTCATGAAGAAGTGGATTGCTAACAGGATCACCACTATTCTCGGCGACGAAGACGACATCGTAGTCGAGACCTGTTACAATTTGATCGAACAGAACCAATTTGTCAGTAGACCTAGAATCGGCATAGCGCAACGTTTGCTAACCTATGCAGCCCAAGATCAAGGAAATCCAAATCCAACTGACGGGCTTCCTTAACAAGGATACAGCACCTTTCTGCAAAGAGCTATGGGACCTCATGCTGAGTGCGCAAGACAGTCCTATGGGTGTGCCCCGAGAACTGTTGGAGGCGAAGAAGGCCGAACTGCAGCAGGAGCAGGTAAGCCAAACTACGGACCAACACCATTACTGTTGCTAAGGATCTCTATAGCTTTCAAAGGCCGCAGCTGATGCTCGACGGGCCGAAGAACAAGCGCAGAATGCTATGATCGACTCTTTCCGACAAAGTGAGCGTCCTGAGCGTTCAGATAGACCTGAACGCGGCCGTGGTGGAGGAAGATACCGTGGCAGCGATCGCAGAGGGCGCGGCAGAGACTTTGACAGAGGAATTCCACGACGCGAGCACGACTCAAGGTCACCACCGTACGTCTTCCGCGTCTATGCGGAGAGAAGACTACTGACATGTGACAGGAGACGGAGACCTTCACCACCTACTCGCGAGCGTGATGTTTACATACCTGGAGGGGGACGTGGTCGTGGACGTGGAGGACGTCGCGATAGATCCCGCGACCGCCGTCGCTCACCTTCGGGCAGTCGTTCTGCATCTCCACCACCTCGTCGTACACGTCGCTCACTATCGTCAGAACCCTCTCAATCTCCACCGCCCAGGCGTCGAACGCGGCGTTCTCCGTCAACTGACCGCTCAAGATCTCCACCTCGCCGTGTTCGCCGTCGCTCTCCTTCGCGCAGCAAGTCTCCACCTGCAAGACGAAGGAGGGATAGGTCTCCGAGCGAGAGCAGGAGGCGACACAAGCATACTTCGCGCTCCAGTTCCCCGCCATTCAGAACCAAATCGAGCTCACCAGCGCCCAGGCTGCGATCACGATCACGAACCCCTCCGCGCCGCCGGCGTCGTTCTCTCTCGAGCTCCATGTCTGTAAGCCCTGTGCGAGAGCGTCGGCGCAGACGTTCTACTTCATCCGGAGCTGATTCCAATGACTCTCGCACCGACATCAAGAAGCGCAAACGGTCCATAAGCTCTAGCAGGTCACGATCTCGCAGCAAAACTGGTAGGGCTAGACGTCGTGTCACTCGCTCACCCACAGGTTCACCGGTTCGCAAAGAAGGGGAAACCCCGAAGTCATAGGATGCCTATAAACCCGCTCTCTGCAGCGCGTGCTTAAAGGGGCCAGACACTTCTTATATGAACGCGAAGCGGTGTTCGCGGTGCTACCGAGTG
The DNA here is from genome assembly GCF_001642055.1 of Alternaria alternata. Lineage (NCBI taxonomy): Eukaryota > Fungi > Ascomycota > Dothideomycetes > Pleosporales > Pleosporaceae > Alternaria > Alternaria alternata. Next base: position 323,000 of record NW_017306212.1, read on the forward strand.
AAGAAATTATACGATCGTGACCAGTCCGGAAGGCGTACGTCCAAAAGGGGATGGAGAAAGCGGTCATAAATGCTCCGGTCGCGATTGTCCTTGACATGCTCAAATAACATTGTTGACATTTTTACCCATGCGCCACAGAGAATAGAATATCAGGATAGCATGGGCCGGTAAAGAGTATGCGTTTGCTTCAACTGCGCCCTCAAACAGCCTCATGGCCACTGTACACTAAACAACTTTACATATCGCAAACCCGAGGACTTCATGACAATACTATTAAAACATCTTACTCGTTTCTTCTCCCGTCTTGCCGTGCATCAACATGCGGGTTGCGTACCTTGTACGTCCTCAATCTAGTATATACTCTGCAATGCGTGGCGTCTCTCAGTTGCCAGCGTGGCGCTATGGTGCGTGTGTGGAAGGCATACGGCGGTTGCGCATAACGGTGTGTATCCTACGATCTGGCAAACTTTCCGCGGCATTGCGGCTTCTGGAGTCGAGGCAAACGTAGCGCATGATAACCTGATGCTTTTACTACCAATCGGCGTGTGGTTTAGTCTGTCGTTCGTTGCAGGTTTTCGGTCGTTAGAATCTCGTTACGCCGTTTCATCCTTTGCGCCGTTTACACTGTGCGGCTACGACACTGATGTCGTCAAGCTTTCCTAAAATAACGTCAGCGGCGTCTCACTCTCACGGCCGAATAAACGGACCTCCTTCGATGGATAAGCCCTCATCGATCGCCTTCTCCATATATGGACTCTCAGCAAACGGATCCTGAGCTATCTCTCTTGCGGCATTCATCAACTGCTGTGCTGCAAATTGCATACCAGCAGCATACGTCTGGTCCTCTGTATCTTTATCTTTGTCGCCGGTCCACTTCTCCATGCTTTCGCAGATATTTTCAACAATTTCATGTTCCCATAAATTGTCTACTACGCCATCCGTCAGCGCCAGTACGACGTCTTCTTCCCGGATCTCCACACAATCCATGACCGCATTGTTGTCTGGTGTATCTGGACTATTCGTACCCAATTGCCGTGGACAGTCAAACCAGTGCCATTGCTCCTGCGTTTTGTAGATGACTTCCTTGCTACTTGGTCGTATGACGAGGATTTGGGAATCGCCTAATTGCGTCACGTAGAGCAAGGGGTGGTCCGGTTGTTCGTTGTCCGCTCCGAGAAGCGCTCCGCAGGCAGTAGTTGTGCCGTGCCATTCGTTGGGCGAGGAGGTGGCTTGCTTGGTAAGCTCGTATGCGGTCTGGAGGTACGTGACGGGATTTGGAGGCGAGGTGGAGGAGTAGGATGCGCCCTCGATTTCAAGGGACCAGAAATGGGCGATGAGACGGGACCACAAACTGTGTAGTGTATGATCAGCACTCGCACCTCCTAGATAACCAAACGACACAAGACTCACGCGGCATGTCCCTTTTCTCTCGTCGCCCATGCTCCCACACCGTCGTTTGCTGCAATGAAGCTCTCACTGACTAGCACCGCATCGTCCCCGTTTGTAACCCCTCTTATCATCTCCCCATTTACAGTCGGTCGACGATCCCTACTCTTGTTATGTGTACTTAGGGGCTCAGAGAAACTCGTTGAAGGCAACGACAAGAACGGCGGAGGAAACGGCCGTGAAGGCCTCTTTGCGAAAAGCGCATATCCAGCCTCAAAGTAGAAAGGCAACTTGGACTTGGGCGGCTTCGCGTTGTCAGGAACGGGCGTCGTCGTGCCAGCGCCCGTTTGCGCTTTGGACGCTTTTTTGGAATAGCATCTCGAACTTGGTGGTGGGAAAGCAGGTACTGCGGGTAGTCTCGTTGGCGTTCGGAGTGCTGGTCTCCAGGCTTGTGATAGTTGGTGCTGGAGGAGGGGTCTACTGCGCATGCGGAAGCAAGGCGCGAGCATGCCAGCGACGAACGATGCAAGAGAAAGAAAATTGCGGTTGAGGACTTTTGTGTCCAAAAATATCCAAGTTCAAAAAACCATGAGGAGCCGTCGCTCTACCTTCCGGTGTGTGGGGAACCCGAGACTATGGTTTGCGCATGGCGACCATGGATCGGAAATGAGAGGAGGACATGACTCAGCAGATGCATTACCCTCTATCATGACGTCTGTGGGGATTCAACGCGTTCTTCATGAGAGAAGTAGTCCAACACGTTTGTATATGAAAGCATATTTGGAGTGAGTAAGATTGGACAGCTTGGTGTTACGAAGCATGGCATTGTACACAGTACTATGTATTAGTGGAACGTAGGCAAGCTAGTCAAGTTCGCTATTTAATGTTAGTCTACCATTCTATGCTTCCAAGTAACATGGTGACTATTTTGAAGAGACCCATTGTTTCTCAAGCCGTGTGGTGAATCCAGCCTCCATAGTCCCGGCCATAGGGTATACCAGATAAACGCCTGCCAATGCACCTATGGGTACCCTCCCACGTTTTCCTGTGATCCCTCCCTGAGCATTTCTATGCTCTCCTCTTGGCGAAATTCTCCAAATCAGCCCGTGTAGCTACGCCCAATACAAACTTCCTACTGGCGTCCGTTACCACCGCGAACTCCTGCTTCCCACTTCCATCTACCCCACCAGCGAAGAACTGCTCGAGTTCCTCTAGCGGGGTCTCGGTCGTGATGACCTTGTACCTCCTGCCGCGTCGCTGGAACTTGTGCATTGCTGCCTCAACGGGGTCGCTGTCCTTGACTTTGCCTTCTTTGAGGAGCTGCTGTAGATGCGGAATGCTGATGTAGCCGAGTAGTGCGCGGTTCGTTTGAGAGATTACTGTGAGATGTGTGTAGTCGCGCTCAAGGCCGGACATGAGCGCCCATGATATAGGGTCCGAGGGTTGAATAGACAACGCAGGCGGGGGGTCGAGGTCCTCTACAGTCGCCTACAAATAATTAGACAAGATGCAGTTCATGCTCAAGAATACATACACCACGGTATTTGTCCGCCCACACTGCTGAGTAGTCGCCAGTAGGTGCGCCATTTGCGGTGGGTGCCTCAGTCGCCATGGTTTTGGTGTGAATGGCGGGGATGCTTGTTGCGCAACTTTCTGATCTGTGACGAAAGCTAGGGATGCAGATCTCCGGGTCCACGATTGCCTTGCGCTAAGTATGCGCGAACCGGGCTTTAGCGGGTAAGGCTTTTGCAGTATCCTGTACGTTACTGTTTCAGAACGTATGACAGAAGTTCTAGGCGGGTTGAGTGCACCTGCGCAAGTCTGCCGAAGCACGTATCCTAAGTGCATGCATTCACGCTATGTCTAGAACCTCGACTGTTGCTTTTCTTTCCATTTATCACGGTTGTGGCAATTTCATTTCCACGGCCAAAACGAAAACACATACAGTGTTCCTCAGGTCATGCTCAAAGGTTGGTTTTGCAGCGCTTAACAGTACACGTGATGGCTGGACCACTAGCGACAACCACAGGCCGCTCGTAGGAGCCGCCCGCTTCGAACACCATCAACACCCTCGCATCACCCGCAGAAGAACATCTCGCATGTTCCACGCGCAAACCTTGGATAGCCATTCTGCATTCCTAATAATTATGCACCTCGCTACGACGACACGATGGCACTATTGACGCTCCACTGCCCCTCGATCGACCACATGCACCGGCCGAACGAACGACTATCGCATGCGTTGTACAAGCAACCGACTCGGACAGATACAATGATGAATACGCGCACAGTGTATCTGGGGCCTTGAAATCGGTTTTGAGCAGGGCCTCGTTTTGGCCCCCGTCCCTTGGCTCTTCGAAAGCAGCTTTAGATGAGCTCTTCCCAGCTGTTCTACGTGCAAAGGCCGCAGCATCAATCATGGCTACCTCACACCACGTCGGAAGAGCCCTGCGCATGAAGAATCTTTGCGACCTCTACATATCTGCAGAACACTAGCACTGGCCATTCGACAGTGTGGGAGCGAGTCACAATAAGACTTCGCTATGTGCAGTATTCCCACAAAACTGGACAACCCGATCGTCAGTCGAGTTCGAACCTGCAAGCCGAAGTGACAAGCGAGCGTGCCTCTGCAGCGAACTGTTGGCAAGAGATGGAAGATGCAGGTTAGGCTTATCGATAGTCAACGCGGATACGGAAACCCCCTGTTTCGGACCGTGATAATCCGGGGCAGTCTTCAATTTGGAGGCCCCATATTCAGTCCTGCTTAAGGATATGACCGATTCTGTATTCTCCGTTAAGTACACCTAATGCTCAACGGACAAGCATACCTTGTCGTCCAGTATCCTCAAGACATCCTAGGCACTACGGAGCCACGGCCAAAACTGAACCCTATAACGTAGCTCTGGATATTGCTGCCAAGGCTGAAATCGTGTTCTTCACGTATGCCCGTTGTTGCGCTTGTATTACCATGTGCAGGGTGGTGGTATATGTGCACTCCTCTGCATGTCGTATCTTTGAGGTCTTCTCTCAGTATTCATTTCTCACTACATCTTATGCAGGCAGGCCTTTGTTCTCAAGACGTCTTTGCTTACGTAGGCAAAACATACCAACAACTGAAGCAAAGAGACGGAACGTGAGCGATCTTCATAAAGCTGAGGACTTGTTCAAGCTGGCCCAAAGCAATGGTATCACAAGCTTTTAGGTGGCTGGATAAACGTTCCGGATTGTTGGGATCATCCCAAAAGGGCCAGCGAGCCTTCACACATCAGAAAATTGATACAATCCACAGTGTTGTATCCCCGATAGTAGAATTCGACTAGCTTGACCTTTTCAACGGTAGGCTCCTTGTTATCCACCCTGGAGACATCATTACGAATAAGGTTGAGGCAGATACATCAAACCCTCACGCTGGCTCGACTGCAAATGGGCTGCTTATGCCACTCGGACGAGGTAACATCCACATCTGCAACGAGGTTTGGTTGCGCAGGGGAGGAGCCGTTGTGATAGGGGGACAATAGGGTTGCAAATGCAGCGCGCTTTGTCTTCAGGATAGAATCCGGATATCTGGTAGAGCAGGTTGGATTACAGTGAGTGTTTCTTTGTTATCTTCAACACCAGTCGTATTTAAGCTGACGCATTCTAGTAGTAGCCGAAATGCAAAAATACCCTGACAAGTCTACCTGAGCAAGTCCGAAACCCCGCAGCTCAGCGTTCTGACTTGGTGCCACCCAACATAGCCATTTACATCTTGTCATCCTCACAGAACGAGTGTCATCAGCTAACAGCAAGTGTATAGACCTGACAAAGCGAGAAAGAGCTAGGAAGTGTGATCTCGGCGGGTGTCGCTACTACCAACAGTTTGCGCTCTTACCTCCAGAGCTCCGTCTAGCTCATCATTGGCGGCCTGGCAGTCACAACCGATCGACTACTCAACCACTCACCTCAGCTCAAGAAGATAACAAGGACACTAGCAAAAGAGCTGCGCCGACGAGGGAAGGCCATTACTTTCGTATCATCTCCAAGCGTCGTGCACAAGTATCAGAACGGTGGGTTTGCTTGGCCGGAGGCGCGGCTGCTCTCAGGGCTGTACTCCTGCACGGACCCAAGTCATCGCATCGCGCGAATTCCTTCCACCACCCAGCAAACACGTCACACTCGCTGCAACATTATCAAATCCTCAGTGGTGCCTGAACGAGCGACAGAGAAATACCTCAAACTTCTCCGAACACGATAGCCCGCGTGGTGCGTGCAGGCCGAAGAACGTCACGTGTTACGCCTGGCGTTGCTGGAAAGTTCAAGAGTTGCGTCTCCGATCTCTTCTTCGCCCTCCCCACACCACCACAATACGACCCAACCACCTCACCCACCGCGCACCATCGACCAACCTGGTCAACCATCAATCACGCGGTATAGCCATCGCCCCCAACACATCGAAGAGGTAATTCGCGAATCTGCGCCTCCCTTACGCGTCGACACGACATCATACAAGCGTGAGCTCGACTCGCACAATGGCCGAGGAAGCCAACCCACCCGTGTCTGCGGATACCACGAACACTGTCGACGAGCCGACGCGTTCTACAGACGCTGTAGCGGAGCCTGCTGTTGCTGAGGCAAAGCCGGCTGAGGACGGTGTCGTAGCCACCTCAGGCGTCGCCGAAGGTAACAACTTACTTGTGCGCAAACAACCGAAGAGGCATTAGCTAACGCGATCGCAAATTAGTTCCCGAAGATGACAGCGCGCAAAAGGACGACGCTGAGAAGGAGGACACCACTGCTGACGCGCAAGCAGAGCCATCTGCAGCTAGCGATGACGCAGGTAAGTGCAGCCACGCTTCTCTTCGAATCCCAGACCTCATGAACATTGCCAATACATCACGTTTGCATTCTGACACGCTATTTTAGATGCTGCCCCTGCCTCCGACGCGCCAGTAACGAATGGCACCCCAGCACCGAAGAAGGCTGCAAATGGAAAGCGCAAGTCAGGCGCAGGTGTCCCCGAGCACAAGAAGAAGACACCGGCCAAAAAGGGAAAGAAGGAAGTCAAGCTGCGCCTAGACGTGTCGCCTGGTGACATGTTCATGGTCGCCATGCGCGGTTACCAGCCATGGCCAGTCATCGTTTGCGATGAGGAGATGCTCCCGGAATCGCTCCTCGTCAAGCGTCCTGTTAGTGCTAGGCGCATTGACGGCACGTACCGCGAAGACTTCCTCGAGGGCGGTAAAAACGCCAAAGACAGAAGATACCCAATTATGTTCTTGGGCACCAACGAATTTGCATGGCAAGTTAACACTGATTTGTTGCCATTCGACATCGAAGAGGTGAAGAAGGACGTAGATTCCGGCAACCAAGGGAAGAAGAACAAGCAACTCTGGGAAGCGTACCAGGTTGCCGCTAAAGGTTATGATCTGGCACACTTCAAGGAGATGTTGAGTGCCCATGAATCCGCCATGCAAGAAGATCAGGAGCAGAAGGATCAGAAGAAGCAGGCGAAGGCCGAAAAGGCTGCCAAGCGCAAGAGCACAGCCCCGGACTCTGAAGACGTTGAGATGGGAGACGCTGACGAGACCGCTCCTTCCGCTAAGAAGGCTAAGGCCACCAAGAAGCGTAAGAAGGGTGACGAGAGTGATGGTGAGAACGAGAAAGTATGAATCACGATCCTCGATTGTTTCACATCCGTTAATTCTTTAACAGGCTGCAAAGACTCCCAAGACCAAGCTCAAGCTGACCACGAAGACGCCAAAGGATGCATCAGCAGCGAAACCAAAGAAGGAACCCAAGTCCAAGAAGAAGTCTAGCGAGGAAGCTGTGGATCCAACCCCAGAGGAGCCACCTATGACCGAGGAGGAGCGGCTACTGAAGCGCGAGAAACAAGTTCTATACCTCCGCCATCGCTTGCAAAAGGGTTTCCTCTCGCGCGACCAAGCACCCAAGGACGAAGATATGGCGAGCATGTCTGAATACTTAACACAGTTAGAAGCCCATGAGGATCTGGAGGCTGAAGTAATCAAGAAGACCAAAGTTCATAAGGTCCTGAGGGCGATCATGAAGCTCGAAACTATCCCCATGGAGGGAGAGTTGAACTTCAAGAAGCGCTCGGCAGATCTACTCAACAAGTGGAGTGGCGCTCTGGCTTCCGAGTCTGAGCCAACTGCTACCAATGGCGTCAAGGGCGAAGAGCGGGAGAAGTCAGAGTCTGCCAAGGAGGAGGCGCCCTCTGTCGAGAAGGCCACAGAGGGACTGAAGATCGACGACACTACCACCGAAGCTGCTGCCACGAAGACTGCCGAAGAGGACGGCGACGTACACATGTCAGAAGCCGACAAGGACGTCATTAAGGACGCACCCGCAGCGCAAGCGGAGGCCGAGAAAAGTGGAGATGGTGCTGAGAAGGCTGCTGAGCCTGAGGCAGCAGCTGCAACTACGGAGACTGCTTCCACCTAGATGCAATGCGTCTGAGTAATGAGCCGAGAGTTACCTTCACTATCTGGTTTTGTAGCAGCCGTTCGTCCTATAATGGCTTGATTGCGATACTGAAGCGTAACGGGGTTCGCTGGGTTGTCTGGGCAGGCCTGAGCGAAGTGCGTCGACCGGCGAGCACCAGCTTCCATGTTTTGAGCGATTTTGCCGTATGTGTATATATAATGCTGGAATAGCATGATTAGTGGGGTCTGACAAGGAGACACGGGCTTACATTTGGGAAATGCGCCTTCTTTCATGGGTTTTCGAAGATGAGTGTAGGTGCGGCGGAGTAAAAGACTGTTTTAGCAATCGAAAACAATTGAAAATACCTTACCATCACCTCGCTGTCGTACTTCGCATTGACTTTATTTCATGATTTCTCCTATCTCTGTTCTCCACGCGTCTACATCATCGCATCCTGTGGCGCGCATCGCGTGGAGCAGCCCCATCATGGCCCCGCTATCATTATGACGTACTCTTCGCGTTGAGCTCCATAACAAAACCAAAGACCCGGAAAGCTCATCACAGCATTCAACAACACTCACGAATTATAAACACTTGACAAAACCACGCTCAATATAGCAACCAGTCCCTCAAACAATATCAAGATGGCCAGCGCAACTAGGAAAGACCTCCTCAAGAAGGTCTACAACATGGTACCGCCCATGCTTGAAAGCTTCCACAAGGGTACGGACATGTGACAATAGTCAACGAAAAAGAGTCTAACTTGCTTATACAGGTCAATTGGGTCGCGTAGCTGTTATCGGCGGTAGTGAAGACTACACTGGCGCGCCCTACTTCTCTGCTATGGCATCCGCAAAGCTAGGTTGTGACATGGTAAGAATACACATATATCTTTACAACAAACAACTTGCTCAACTTCCTGCAGTCTCACGTAATCTGCGAACCCGGTGCCGGTGCGGTGATCAAGACTTACTCTCCCAACCTCATGGTGCATCCATACATGCGTCAATCGAAGAACCTCGCCAAGACCGAAAGCGCAGAGAGCATCACCTCAGAAGTCGTTAGCATGCTATCACGCCTACATGTTATCGTCATTGGTCCCGGCCTTGGTCGTGATGAGCTCATGCAAAACACCTGCGCACAGGTTATCCAGGAGGCAAGGAAACAAGGCATTCCGTTCGTGCTGGACGCAGACGGTCTCTACCTTGCGCAGACAAGACCGGAGCTTGTGGATGGCTGCACCGAGTGTATACTCACACCCAACGTTGTTGAGTTCGGAAGGCTAGCCAAGGCTAAGGGTGTAGATGTCAATGAAGGCGATCCTTCAGAGCTCTGCGCCAAATTGTCAAAGGCTTTTGGCGGCGTCACCATTATTCAGAAGGGCTCCAAGGACTACATATCCAATGGCTCGCACACACTCGTATCCGAGGGTGAGGGTGGTCTAAAGCGCTCTGGTGGCCAAGGTGATACTCTTACCGGCAGTTTGGCGACCTTGTTGGCATACAGGAAAGCATACCACGACAAGATCTGGGATATCGGAACCGAGATGTCGAGGAGTGAGACACTTGCTCTTGCAGCATATGGTGGATCATGCATTACCAGGGAGTGCTCGAAGCTTGCATTCAAGGAGAAGGGCAGGTCGCTACAAGCCAGCGACTTGACTGAACATGTGCACACTGCTTTCTTGAACGTCATCGGTGAGAGGGAAGAGACTCCTAACTTGTAAGTTGGGTATGGCAACATTGGGGTTGGAAAAAGTTAAATTTTGATGGCAAGCATATCTGGTGCCAAAGATTGGCAGTAATACATAAATGAGCGGAACAAGCTGTATAAATACATGTTTTCAATACTCGATCTTCGTATTGTTGAACGAATTATTCGTTCGATAAAGCGTATACGTGTCCAAAACTGCCATGGTGTGTTTCCTTGGTACACAATCCGGACATCTCGAGATTCTGATTTGGATGAGGACAAATTTCTTAGGAAATATTTTACGAATCAGAGGAGGGTCCGGAGAGGGTCATCCTGATCGAAACTACATGTGAACCTCTAAGCAAGATCTGAGATAGACGCATTGAGAAGGCGTAGTACTCAAAGAGCTGCAAAACGTCACTCGCGAGCAACGCACCATGATCTTTGATCATGTCCACGATACATGCAGCATACTGCTTCCACGGGAGTATCCGAATAGAATGAGCGCGTATGTATGCAGGACATCTGGAAATAGATAATGGACAAACTAGAGATGCTTTGAGTATTGAAGCTTAGTTTGGTTGGGCTGGTGAGGCTCAGCAACTGCGCATATGCAAGGGGTGATACAAGACGGTCGTACGCCGCGAACCTGCACCCAATGTAAGCAATCCTCATCAAATCCGGGATTAATGGCTTGACGTCGGCGGACAGAGTAGTTCCTGTCTAGGTAACTATTCGTGCTTCGCCTCTGTCGGATATCTCCAAGGCTTCCTTTGTCTACTAAAATATCGGAATGCATTTGCATGTTCGTCTGTGCAACAACAGCACCAGTGTAGCCATGGGTAAACAAAGAGAGACTTTAAGCAGCTCTGCAGTTACCATACTTCATATGTGCATTCGAGTACTCACCACTACACTTCTCCATTGTATTTGTTAGACCATGGAACACGCTGCAGAGGATTACTATGACATGCCCGTCGAAATGCTGCCGTCTGCAAACTTTGCAGGCCGGCCTACAAGCGAGATCAGTACGAGCATGCTTGATGGTCTTTGGACTATGATGTTTTCCTCGGCCTCGAATTCCGAAGATGAAGTGGAGGATGACAACGATACCACACTGCAACTACGAACACCTCCGAGATCACCACCTTCGCACGGGCAACCAGAGTCACCAGAAACACCAACGATTAGAATGGCGTCGCCGCCGCTCAAAGATAACCTTAGACTGTGGAGGAGAAGCTTCAGCAACAAAGTCAATGTCACAGATCAACCTCGATTACGGAAGAAGTCACAGACAGCACCTCCAGGCGTCTTCGAAGCATTGATTGCGCCAGCACTAGAACCGCGACGAGCGATCAGTGCAAGGCTGACCTATACGAAAACGATCAGGAGAGGGAAACCGAGGCCGTGTGATAGGTTCGCGAACTGTTTGGATATCAGAGAAGCCTCTAGCAACGAGCGATTGGGACCGCGCAAGGCACTACCCAAACCACCATGCCAGGGTGATGAGGCCACCATCTTGTCTGAAATGAGGCATGATCCCGGATCTCTCTCCGATAAAGCACGAGTACAAGAAACCTTGAAACAGAAGCAGCTTAGGACGCTAAACACAGCTCTGGCGGACTTTGAGTCAAAGAAATTACCTACCTCACCAAGCTCGATGCTGTCAACACCACGAGAATGTTACGCGATACCAAACCAGCTTGCGACAAGTGAAACTTTAGGTAGTCCACACTCATCTCGCTCGTGGGGTCGGAAATCAGTCAAGTCGGTCAAAACCATTATTCATCAAAAAACCCACTCGCCCTCGTCCGCACGGGCAAACGTAGAAGGCCGCCGTACGCTAAAGCGCAAGCACAACTATGGAGACGTTGACGCGGCTGAAAGGCGGAGAGTTTATCTACCCGGGGCGATTATGCTGGCGGCGCATCCAGCTAAGCTCCGTAGAGACTCTGTAGCAACGCTTGATCCATTTACGTTTGACCCCAAGCTAGACTCACCAGGAAGGCGAATATCGGATACCGTTGGGCTGGATGGCATAGTCATGTTTTTCGAGGAATTCGGTGTGGTTGGGAATGTTACTGAAGTCACCTTTGACCAGTACTGGTTACGAGAAAGTCTAATCATGAGCGACGACATGGATGAAGGGATGCAGGACATGGCCACGCGCAAGGCAAGCGTTTGTAGCGTGGAGGAGACAGGGCCAATATGCCATGGTGTCGCACAGAGTCCTCCCCAGGAAGAGGGCCTGAAGTCCAAGTTCTCGTCCGCGTCATCTACGGTTTCGATGCATCCACCAGAGAAACGTAAGCGCAGCAGGCTGAGAGGACTGCTGTCACCAGGCCTTCCTGGCGCAGCCTTCCTCAAGTCCCCTGCGACTTGGGGACAACAGATGGAAAGTTGGTGACCAAGTTAGCAACAGCATAGATTGAATCAATCAAACCTTACGGGAAATGAGCCGCGTAACGCGATTCAGGCTGGGGTACCTAGGTACCTGGGGGTGATGCTCTGCCAAGGTGTAAATCGCGATGAGGACACCAACCCTAACGGGTAGTTCACGACACATGGGCTGGCGGTTGCCAGTATGGGAGACGATCATTGAGCCTGGACTCTTCAATTGCTGACATGGCTAACGGAGTCGAGAAAACTGACGGCGATCCGCCGTTTCCGCGATTCGCGTGCCCTTGAGCGATGACGACTGATGGCTGGCGATTCAGCCGTGCGGCAGACGGATTGGGATTAACAGGGTGATTGGCGCGACGCCAGAGAAAAGATGTGTGGGCGACGCCGCTGCCACTGACAGCACAGTTTGCCAAATGCGAAAGCACGCATGAAACCTGGTGGTCCTTCACCGAGTGTGGGTTCACGATAGGGTCGCACTGGGTAGACCCCAGGATCGAGCAGCCAGGGTCGGCTCATTGGTTTCCGTGCGTCAGAAGTGAGGCAGCGAATGAAAATTGCGGCCGGCCCCTTTGGCCCAATAACACATCAGACCATGGCCAGCGATCGCCAACGAGGATGGCCCTTCTGAGCCCAGCTTGGCCCTCTGTCCACCGCTCAGCGCGGGCCGCAGTCGTCAGACGCTCTCCGACACGAGCCAGCGCATCGCTCGTCCCCCATGCTCTGAGGTGGTGCTAAAAGCACATGCTCCCCTTCTCAACCCGCACTCTCACTTATTCATCGCCTCGCTATCCTCAGAGACCCCAATCTGCCTCTTTCTTGACAATCACCGCCCATCACCACCGTAAGATCTTCCTGCACAGACGATCTCTTGCTTTGGCCGTTGTTGCTGATCACCGTCCCTCGTGCAGCTTGCTTCTTACACCGCTACCAACCGCTACCACTATTTTTTTTTCTCCTGCCGCGCCATCCCACTACCCCTCAGACGTCATGGCCTCGACTCTTTCGAATAGCAGTAGCAGTAGTAGTAGTAATACCTACGTCGACTTCCTCGAACAGGCCAAGCGCAACTTCTGCCTGAGCAACGCACATCTCTCGCACGAGGAGCTGAACCGCGCCTGGTTCCAGGCCGCCTGCCAAACCTCACAACCTTCCATGGCCCACGAGGTACCACGCTCAATGGCCTTCAACGCGTCAGACATGACTCAGCTCCCAGTATGGACTACCTTTGGTCTGCTCGTCCCTCATCTAACACCCACCAGACTACCGGCTTCGAGTCCATGGACCGTACCCGCTCGGCTCCTGTCATGAACCGCTCAGACTCGGCCATGGCCAGCGGTCTCCAGCGCTCAAACACTACGTACTCTGACTGGCAGTCAATGCCCCAAGAGCAAAATACCGACTACACGCTCTACTCTGACTCTTCAATGCGAAGACAGCCGACTCTCCAGTCGGTGTCAGAGACTGCTTACAATAGCATCGCTGAGTACAGCGTTGGCGACTACGTCAACAGCTGCATCCAGCCAGACAACTCATCCCTCCCCACCCCCCAGCATTCACAACAGTTGCAACTGACACCAAACCTGCAGTGGAGTTCGTCTTCGGATGTCTCTTCACCCAGCACGCCGTCAACAGCTCTGATGACTCCTGTTACTCAATCTAGTAACATGAGTCGTCAGGGTAGTTACAACCCTTTGTTTTTTGATAACATTTCCATGTCGCGCAACCAGTCAAATTCTTCATGTATGCCCATCCTCCCAGAGGATGGGTCTTTTCCTTTTTCCTTTAACGTCGCATCAAAGCCCATCAGCGAGTCCGCTGATGGTTCTCATTTTCTCAACTTCACTGGCTCCTCCAGTGAAGCTTTCCTTTCTTCATCTATTCCTGCAAGTGCTACACTTGCCTCTTCCGACAACGATCAGTCGTGCCTGGCGGAGGATATGCGGAGGTCGACTTCAGCTTCATCAAGCGAGGGTTATTCGAGCGAGATCTCTGCATCTTCATTGAATAGCTCTCGTCAATCGCAACGCGAACGCGAGATCGTTGCGCAAGCTGCGTCTCGCAAGATTGCTCCGAAGGCGATCGACAACAATGATAAGACCGAGTCTGCGTCATCCAATGCTCAGATGACAAGGATAAGGTCTGAGGATGGTTCCTCTAAGACTGTCGGTGTTCTGTCAAAGACACCGTACGTGCGCCCTCAACATCCAAAGATCAAGTGTAATTTCTGCAACGAGCGACCCGATGGGTTCCGTGGCACTCATGAGCTTGACCGTCACATTGCTCGTGCCCATGCCTCGCGCAGGAAGGGCTACATCTGCGTCGACTCTTCAGCCGACAAGAAGTTCCTTGCCAACTGTAAGCACTGCCGTAACAAGAAGGTGTACGGCGCGTACTACAACGCTGCCGCTCACCTTCGACGTGCGCACTTCCATCCCCGCAAGAGGGGCAGGAAGGGCAAGAACGACGAGAAGCGTGGTGGCATTGGTGGCGGAGACCACCCTCCTATGGAGTATCTCAAGCAAAACTGGATCAAAGAGGTGGAAGTCGACAACAAGCCCACCCCGCAATCGCCAGAGAGCCAATCCGACAATGATGCGGCCGAGCAGATCGACAACTCCTTCGACGCTCCCTCTTATGAGATTGACAACACTGCTGTCCCCGCCGCGGCTGCCGCCTACCCCGCGTCACAGCAACCTCTGCCTATGCAGGTCCCCATGCCCATGCCAGTACAGATGATCAACCAAGTCCCTGTAGACTCAACCCAGTTTAACATGGACTATGGTATGAGTATGCATGCGAGTGAGCCTATGGTCTTCGACAACACTGCCTTCTTCGACCCCAATCTCCCTGTCTCGACCGACATGAGTAACTTCCAGTTCGACGCGTACATGGGTCCTCCCATGTAGGCACTTCTTCTTCTGCCTCCTTCTCATCCTCTTTCTCCTTGGCTCCTTGAGCCGCTGATGTATATAACGTTGGGCTTGGGCTTTGCTTTTTGTCTTTGGAGTTTGATGCCTGAGACCACCAGCTCGTCTTCCTATGGAGCGGCTGTGGTAGGTCCGCATCGTGGCGTTTTCGTACATTTTTCTCACGCTCGCGTCGTATATGATCGAGGTCGCTTGCAGCGTTGCTTTATTTAGCTGATAGAGAAAGAGGGAGCACTCCGCGAAGCCGTGCTGCTAGGGAGATAGACGTTTGCATCATGCATCGATGTCGTTATCATACCATTAATGCCTGTGTGTGGCTTCTGCTACCGGGCTTCGAAGAAAGTAAAATATAGAATAACTAAAATCTACACGCATGATTGACTGTGACGTTTGACAAGACCCTTGACGCCTCTGCCATCGACAATGCACCCATCCTCGCATATCTTTGCATACTCACCAACCGCGTGATACTTGCCCACATCGGATCACATCACGATCGTTGTGCGTTGCTGCGCTAGTCAGTACTTCACGCATCCCCTTTCTTTCCTTTAACGATTATTATATGCATATGCACAACATAGCACAATAGATACCCCGTCTTACTAGATGTTCCGTACCAAGACATGTCATTTCTGATATCCACTTCACCCAGACATCGCCCCGCAGGCGCAATATGCCCATTACGAGACATGCTGGGGTCCTCTGAGTGCATGGACGCAGTTCAATATTAGATGTATATACTCAATGAATCACGCATGTAGACTCCACAGAGCTGTTTTGCGTAAGTTGGAAGAGGCTCTATGTTCGGAAAGTAGAGGTACATATGTGATGATGGATCTGATTAAGAAAGAATCTGTAAAGTGGGAACACCGCTAGATTGATAAGCGCATGTGTGCATTGTTGACAAAACAACATAGGTCTGTATAGGATGCTCTTGCTGTTGTTGCTTTCGCTGTCTATATCAAGACCAGCCGTTTGTTGAGTCCTTAACTTTATGCTTTGACAATCATCCGACGGCCCACATATGTCGAGATATAGCCTGTGCCCGACCTTTGACAAGAAAGGCCTAGTAGCTAGAGTTGGGGTAGTTACCACCGCCCTGACTCGAGTTGTCGACGGGGTTTGCGGGTCCACCAGTCTGACCCAATGCGCCGCCAACTTGTGTCGCCTCACCCTTTGACTGTTTGATAGCATCTCTTGCTTCGGCCTGCTCGGCCTTCTTCCTGTTCAATCGTTAGTATGATTTTCCGATGTACCTCAGTCCAGAATTTGAGTGCCTACCTGTCCAAGTCACTCGCCAAATCAGGCTGTTCTCCACCACCACCCATACCCTTTCCTCCCTTAGCTACCGCATCCGCAACGCGTCCCTCACCTGGTGCAGCCATTTGTTGTCCATCTAGCTCCTTATGCCTTCCTACGTCTTCATGACCCAGACCTTTTCTCTCTTCGCCCGCTGGTGCGCCGTGTACACCCATGCCTTCCTCGAACTTTGCGTTCCGTAGTCCTTCGGCATCGGTAGCTTGTTTGGTGGGGATACGTTGGTCAACACTGGCTGAGTTGTCGGCGGCGTTGAATTCTGTTTGTACTTGCTCTTTTGGGTCTTTTTGCGCTGGGTTGCCAGGTGTGGTGTAGGCTTGGTCTAGGGAAGGCTGCGAGGGGCCTTTAGGATCGAGACCGGACATGTTGGGATTGGTATATGTGGTTGTGGTGGATGTGTAAGTGAAATGTCAATCTGCAATGGAATCAGGCAGAGTGTAAGATTGAAGACTGGGTGCAATTGGGTTTGTATACGGGAATTCAAGCTGAAGCTTGGAGGACATTGTTTTGGCTATCTGCCATTACTATGACGTCTGCGGGGTGGGCCCGTCATTCATTCTTGCCCCACCCGCGCGCGCTCCCGTCATGTGAGAACGCGGAAAACAAACGTCTGGGCCGCGTTTTAGTCTTTGATTGTAGTAATCGGTATCAGTGCGGGAGGGCTAAGTGCGTGATCGGTCCCAAAGCCTGCTTGCCGGAAATACCAGTATAATAAGGCCCGTACACTTCACTCAGCCATCCCAGACTCACTTGCTTATGGTTCGCAGGAAGCGACAGAATGCTGGTACCAGAGTTTTGGATGTGATGTGATATATGTTGGAGATAGATGCGCTTTAAGTATGATGGGCCGTGGCCGTGTGGTACCTGAGCACGCGAGCTCAAGTTGCGAAATGACGCGAAGCACCCTGTGAGCCACAAAGCCCGCTGCCCAACAGCCCTGGTATTTCATAACGCCGTAAAAATGATTCGTGCCCAAACGCCTTCGCTATGCTTGTATGATGGACAACCAGGTATCACTCCGTTTCCATAACCACGTCTTCCGAAGGCTCTCTGGTCTCGATGTGATTTGTCGTCTCGCGGCTCTCCCGCTTCGACTCTGCTGCTTTGGCAGCTCTCTCCCGGGTTCTGCGATTCCACTCCTCTATCGATTCCGCGCCTCCCCCTTCGATTTTGATGGTCTTAGGCTCGGCTGGAACTCCAAGAACAGTGCCTTGGAAGCGTGATTCGACGCCGGTCTTGCTGTGTTTCTTCATGAGGGCTGGGAAAAGCTGTTAGTGGACCTGCAGCCGTGATACGCGGTATTCAGACATACTATTCAAATAGTCCTCCATTTCTTCCTGATCCAGCTGCTCCGTTGGGTTCGTCGCTACGGGCTTGTAGATGCCTGCTATGCGCCTAATCTCTTTGTTCTGATCGCCCTTGACCCATTCGATGAATTCGGTCACGTCTGCTGTATCCTCGGCGTCGCGCCGAGCTGCCTCGTTCTCGCGGGCACCCGTCTCTTCGTTGTACTCATCGAGGGGTTTGCGCAGTATCTCTTTCCATAGCTCTTCCCCTGCTGTCATAGTCGGCACGAGGAGGGCGCAGTCCTGCATTGCCATGCGCACATCACTAACGTCTGGCGTGAGGTCGTTGTGATTTGAAAAGGCATTGTACGCTGTGCGTTCTGCCAGTAGCGATAGGTATCGGGCTGTGAGGTCTACGATGGTGTCGACAGCCGAAGGTTTGCCATGCTGGAAGCCTGTCGCGCGTAGAATATGGAGGACGGCGGGCCGCAGCAAGTTGAGAAAGAGGTCGTTCTGGGACATGCTTGCATTTACGTGAGTGAGGTGAGATGCAGAGGTCCGTTCGGTGTCGTGCTGTTACGGTGGAAACAGCAGGCGCATTGTGGTATTGTTTCGGCGCAGTTGAGTGTAGGGAAGGTGAAGGGACGCGATGGGAAAGCTTTGGCCCTTCACCATGGCGGCTGCCAAGACCGAACACCCATGGAATGTGAACGACTCCGACTCACCTACTCCAGCTTCCACACCACCGCGCATTCTCGCAAATGTCGCGCTCGCACGTGCGTACTCGAACATCGCCGTCGTGAACAACGAATCCCTACGTGTCGTCGCCCAAGATGAAGCTCAAACTCAAGAACCCGAACGCCGCTCCCAGCGATGCGCCGCCCTCAGAACCTCCTCCGTCCGACGCGCCTACACCCATTTCCGCAAAACCAGGAGGCCTCAAGATCAAGTTGAAGCCCGCAGCCCCCGCGGCCGGTGAACCTGCGGATAGCCAGAATGGCGAGGCCAAAGTGAAGCGCAAGTACACCAAGAAGCCCAAACTCGACGAAAGCGGTAATGTCATTCCTCCGGGAAAGCCTGGACCCAAGAAGAGAGCACGCGAAGACGGTGGCGATGATTTTGATTCACCTGCCGCCAAGCGCAAACCGAAGCCTACCGCGAAGAGCCTCGCCATGGCTAACGATACCGACGACGAGGATGACTACACCGCAGTCGAACAACCTCCACCACAGCCCATCAAATCGCATAATCGCACTCAATCTATCAAACTCTCCATCAAACCGAAGGGAGCCATGGGCTCGGCGAGACCCAGTACTGCTATCCTCAAGGTCAAAGGTGCAGGAAAGCCGCCAGTCAGACCATACGGTGTCGGTTACGACAGTGAAGCAGAGGAGGCGGAACCCGACCCAGCGATCGAATCGCAGTTTGTGCTGCGCATGAAGCCCGGCCCAGACTGCGATCTACTGCGCAAGTCCATCGAGGAGAAGACTATCGGCAAGAGCGTATCGCAGGGAGGGCCTGGCGTACACTTCCGATTCTTCGACCGCGAGGGTCGTCGAGCCATGCTCACTATACAGAACCGCATGTACGCTGCGACCATGGTCGAGCTCCCCGCAGTCATAGAGTCGCTGAAGAGTTGGAACAAGAAGGACTGGGTCAAGACCGCAGACGTATGCCAAATGTTACTAGTTTTGGACGAGGTTAAGAACGAGGACGAAGCTAGGAAGTTCCCGCTTCCCTCGTATATCTCTCCAGACACCCATCGGTTTCCCCATGGTCTGACACCACCCATGAAGTGGGCTCGCAAACGGCGTTTCCGCCCTCGCAAATCATACATTGATGTTGAGCGCGCCGAAGCGCAGTTGAATCGACTAATAGAGAATGATGCGACTGCGGTGTCAACAAAGTACGAGATGGTAGATAGCGAGGCAGAAAGCTCAGAGGAGTCAAGTTCTGAAGAGGAGGTTGATGACGATGAAGAGATGGCAAATGCTACCCAAGTGGAGGAAATGGATGCCGACCAACTGGAGCAGATGCTTGCTGAAGGACTCATGGATGACGAGGTTGAGTTCCAGGGCGATAATGATCAGCTCAACGCCTTGCTCGCTGGTAACAACAATGTGCAAGTTGAACAGGTCGACACTCCTACGACCGCTCACGATGTCGCTATGCACGCTCTGGGCCAGAACGGCAATGTCGTCGAAACTGAGACTGCGGCTTCTACCCCAGCAGCAGCGACATCTGCAGACGACGATGATGACGATGACGATGCAGATTCTGATGAAGACGTCGATGAGGTGGATGAAGCCGCGGCGGCTGAAGAGCAACGTCAAGAGCAACTCCGGGGTGAGATTGCAGAGTTGGAGAGGGCTATTGTTCAGAGCACAGAAGCGCGCGACAGGCAGACCAACGTCCTCTTCAAGAAGCGTGTGCAAACCCAGATCGATAAGCAGAAGGCCGATCTTGCAATCAAGCGTAAGCAGCTCGGAAATGAGGAGGCGGATGAATAAACGGACCTCCTACTAGACTTCGGTCTTCTTGGGTCATGAGGTTTGGGTAGTATGTTTCAACAGAGACGGTAGCATTGCGATGGCGTTCTTACGGGATGTAGAGCATTCATGTGGCGTTCTGGGGACTAGCAATGTAGCGGTTATGTTTCTTTATCGATTATTCTCTATTTCAACTACTGTTTCTACAAGCATGTGTTCAAACCAAGGCACTTTACC
Source organism: Alternaria alternata (assembly GCF_001642055.1). Lineage (NCBI taxonomy): Eukaryota > Fungi > Ascomycota > Dothideomycetes > Pleosporales > Pleosporaceae > Alternaria > Alternaria alternata. The sequence continues at coordinate 343,160 of NW_017306212.1, forward strand.
TAGCTATATACAACCACTTGCAAGGACATGTAACCAGCATTTCTGGAAGAGCCTTCTACAGTGTGGGAACCAGATTACGACTGTCACGTTCATGCAAAAGTCTTGCAGCGTCAAAAGTGCATCATGCAAAATCATAATTAATCAATCAGCGTCTTTCGTAAACTGTTGGAGATCACAATCACATCAGCATCATCAAGTGTTTAAATGAGCGATTAAAGGAGTTGATTTCTCAGCATCTCCAAAACGGGTATATACAAAACAAGGAAACCGTGTGCGACTAGAGTTAGACCGCCATTCGTAAAAGCCATTTACAGGTTCGTGCCAGAGCCAAAATACAAAGCGCCTATGCTAACAAATGGGACGCCTTTTGGGAGAATGCGACGCTTGAACGCGCAAAAAGAGGGGGTAATAAGAAGGTAGCCAAAAGCAGGCAGATGCAACAACGAAGAAACCTTTCGAGATGGAAACCCAGCGCCAAGTTATCATGATAGTGAAAAAACAGAACAAGGAGAACAAAGCGTTGCTGTCCAAGAACAGAAAATGCTGATACTCAAAACGGAGCATCAAGAATAACCACATAGTTAAACAACAAAGAAAAGATCAGTCACTCTCCAGTAACTGTCTGATCTTCTCGTAAAAACTTGCGGGATACTGACGAATCTCATCATCAGTAGGAGGGCTTTTGTTCGGATCCCTAAACCGATCCGCGACTCTTTGAATGATCTGACCGAGCAACTCCTGCGGTATCCTGAGGTCATCGCCGCCATCGGGGTACAGAAAAGGATCTCTTTCATCCAAGAGTTGAGCGACGTTTGGTCGACGCGAGGCGTCGCGTTGCAAGCAGCGACGAAGTGTCGCTTTGAGACCAGGAGGGACACGAACATCACCGACACCGAGATCGGGGATTTCGATCTTGTAGTCGCGATTGACGATGGCGAGGACACGCGCCATCTGGTTTGTAATGTGTGCGAAAGGAGGACGGCCGTAGACCATTTGATAGAGGATACAGCCAAGACTCCAAACGTCAGAAGGTTTCCCTAAAGCCATGTCTTTGGAGCCGTTGCCGTTAGACAAGAGGCCTCGGGCGCCGCCAGCGGAGTCTTCGAGCGATTCTGGTGACATGTAGTTTGGAGTGCCAATGTGTGAATCCCGGTGCACGTTTACGGTGTGGTCAACTTCGATGGCGTTTGCAATGCCGAAATCGATGAGCTTTAAGCGGCCCGAGGTAAGGAGGAAGTTTGCGGGTTTGAGATCTGAGTGGACAATGTCGTGATCGTGAACTGCTCCGACGCATTCGAGCATTTCCTTCCAGTAGTAACGTGTAAAGCTCAGGTCTAGTTTGCCATCGCCATCGGCCGGGTCGAGTTTCATCCGTATTATGCGTGCGAGATCCGATTCTCCGAGTTCCATGAGCTGGTAGATGTTAGTGCTGTGCTTTGCCTTCTCTCGGAGTATACATACCACACTGAGCACCTGCCGTTGCTCGTCCACCTCCCAATCGTATAGTCTCACAACGCGATCAACGTTCTTGAGCTTCTGGAGCAGGTCGATCTCGCCCTTGAAGCCTCGCACGGTGGCCTCGTCTGCATCTTCAAGCTTGACTCTCTTCAGTGCCAATAGCTTGAAATTCTCTGCCATGACACGGTAAACAGCCGAACTGCCTCCTCGTCCGATCCTGTCCATTTGGGAGTAATGCTTCCCGTTGACGGATAATGTGCTCCTCTTCTTTCTCTCCCTCGTCTTTGTTGTCGCCGCTCCGGCCGCAGTGGTCGCCGTCTCCAGCACTGACATCTTCGGGGGAGGTGGAGGTGCTGGTCTTCGCGGTGTGTTCGCGTCGAGCGCCTGGAGTGGCCTTTGTTTCTCTTGCTGCTGCGATGATCGTTGTATGGGTGACTGGTGCTCTGGAGGTGGTTGCATGTGGCGATCCTCTGCCACCTTCATGACAGAGCCGGTAACCTTCAGGACAGAATCGGGCACGTTCTCAGGCTGCACCTTGACTGCTGAGATGGGCATGTTTTCTTGGTCTTGAGAGGGATGGTGCTCTTCTTCGCTCTGAGGTGTCCTCCGAAATCTCCTCATGGGCGCACCCCGTAATGGTACTCTCTTTATTCGCAAACTTGGTGCAGGTGTGACGGTATCTTGCACTGGTGTGTTGGAGCCAGGAGATGCATTGCGCGAGATCTTCAGCTTTGGTTTCCTTTTCTCAGGCGAGTCGACGTCACTCCCTTGCGCAAGTAGTGCAGTTGTCAAAGCGCTAAGCTTCATAGGTTGCGGTATCTCGTCGTCGGAGCTGTCGCCAATGTTGATGTTCTGCATCATGGGCGCATCCGCTGAGAAGCCCTGTGATTGCCCCAACACCGACAGTGGAGAGTCTCTCCTGGGTCGTATCGAGGAGTGCGCACGCATGCGACCCCCATATGAGGGCGTGGGCGAAACGGTAGCCATTCCAATGTCGCGTCGAGATTGTGGAGGCGCGTTCCTATATATGTTCTCGCCGGGTTACGTGGATAGCGATTGTTGGCTGTGGGTTAGTTGCGCATACATCCGGAAGGTAGGCGTTCTGTTTCGTGGTAAGGATGGGGTGAAGTTGGCGTTCATCAATACTTGGGTAGCGCGCGATTCTGAGACTCGCGTGGGTCGCGTTGCTGAGGTAACGGCGACAAACAAACAGCCGAGCTACACCTTGACGTCAAAAAGCCTTGTCCGCCAAACCATCACTAGCTTGAGCGTGTGATCTGTGTTGCTTGTCTGAGCTTTGACGTTGCAGCGTAGTCTAGGGTTCAATGTATCCTGCGTTCCAGTGTTTTCACTGTTGGAAAGACCCTATCACAACCTGATAAACACGTTGCTAAAGACTACTCAAACTCATCCGCTTTCGTCGCAATGATGAGTTTCGCTCAACCCTAATACAACGGCTGAACATCGTAGTCTGACTGTACTCGTGGTGTGCTCTCATCTCTAAATGTACATGGGAGACGGTATGCAACGGTCGTATTCAGGTATATTGTTTTCTAGCGTTTCTGTCTACTTTTCCAGATTCATAACCTCCACCAAGCATGCAAATGGCCAACAGGATTACCAAACCATAGTTCTATGCGCAGATACGCCTCCGATCCCAAGCGTGAGTCTTCTCCGAAACGCCATCGCCTACCCATGCAGCCAAACAACAGAGGTCTAATGCATTCAATCACAATTTTGCTCGCTGAGGTGCATCCTCTAGTACAACAGCTACCACGGCAGCAATGTCATCCGGTTTGCCGCCATGCCAGTTCTCCCCAGGGTAGTACCTTTGCACCTCTTTAGCGAACGGTCCATCTCGACGAGTGTTCAGCCCTGTTACTTTGGCCTCTTTCGCGATTGCAACCGCCACTTTGGCTTGGAGGGATGAGCTGTCGGCCTTCCGAGCTGAGTCGGCCTGTACCAGCTTCGCTAGGTCTTGTCCGACTTCAATGGTGCCATCTTTCTCTACCCAAGCACCCAGATCGACCATGTGACGACTAACGATACCGAGCGCATCCTGAGGGCTCAGGTTGTCCCACACACCATCAGTTGCGAAGACGAGGACATCGCCATGGCGTACTTTGTGGTGCGTTATACCCGACTCCTTGGGTAGGTCCGAAAGTGTGGATGGGCCTCCAAATACAGCCATTTGCACTAGCATACGTTGGGGAGTTTTGGAAAGCTGATACGGGGTATTGAATGCGTGCGTCTGTGGCTGCGTGAAATGTCGTACTGCGTTCAATCCCAGGTGCATGAATCCTGAATCTCCTAGGTTGGCTACCTCGACGTTGCCGTCCGGTTCTGCAACAGCCAGACATGCGGTGCTACCACCACCCTCAATGCTGTCATCATCTGTGACCTCGTCGTACGCAACCTGGAGCAAGTCTTTTGGGTGTAATGCTGTCGTGTTGAAACCGTGTGGCCATGAGCGCGCTGCGCAAGCCATGTACTCGCACAAGCCATGGGAGAAGTCAGCTGGGTCCAGTCCAGACTCGACCCATCCTCCGACTCCATCCGCTACACCAAATGTTGTGGTGTTTGTGTTTCCCACCTGGCTGAAAAAGAAAGCATCCTGGCCACTTCTCGCTCGTTTCCGCTTGTCAATGGACTCTTTGCAGTCGCGCAGATCCTCATTGCTGATGCTGGGGTCATGCACTGGTTGTGTGAAGAGATTTTGCTCCGCATTGAAGCGATCCTGCTTGGCTGAGTAGGATGCCGCGACGTGGTAGGTATACTGCGGTGTACTCCGCCAGTTGTGTGAGGTGGAATGAAAGGATCGTAAGCCGACAGTGGCCGGGGAAGTGTCTCTGTTCAGCGGGCAGGTCGGTTGTGCGAAGTTGGAAGGCATACGCTGCGGATGAAGGCCTGATGTTCGACTAGAGGAGGCAGACGCTGCCAATGGCGAGGCGGAGAGAGCAAGCAGCAAAAATGCACTGGATGAGGCGCGTCGCGACACAGGTGAAAGTCGCGCAAGGCCCGCCGCGCTGGTAATGGCAAATGACATGGCCACAGCCAGAGCCTGGAAATTCAAGGTCAGTACGTTGGAGTGTTGGCGTGAGAGCAGCGCATGCTGGCGGTGCCGTACCTCTGCGACAAGATATGTTGAAATGAAAAGGGACTAAATCACATTGGCCGTCGTCATTGCCGATCGGCTAGTTTTTGGAGGCCGTGGTACTTACAATTATTTGAAGCATCCTCAAAAGATGGAAATAGCAGAAGGAAGCCCCAGCAGCAAACTAGGAACAACGAGCTGGCATTGTTTTACTGAAATCTGGTCTCTAACCTGCAGAGCATGTTCGTCTAGACCAAACACTGCAGGTGATTCACGCTTCGTCTCAAACGCGGAGTATGACATAACCGACGCTAACTCAGCCCTATCGCCTAAACCCGTGTCTGGCCCCGAACTTCTTTTCGAGATACTTCGCTACGAGCATCAGCAACCTTGCCCACGGCGGGACAAGCAGTCAAGATGAGCATGCACCCGGCGCGACAGGCTTATGTGGAGGAGGAGAATGGCGCGGTACGTACCCAGTGACTTGCGGCGAGAGACTGGCCGAGGAGCTTCACGTGCTTCGCAGCTACCTTGCAAGCTTGTCTTCGCATTCGAGCTAACCCAGGCATGTAGGACGATGCGATGGAGGGTATTGACCTCTCCAGCGTGCCCCTTGACCGCGATCATGCCATGCCCGGTGGAGGAAACGCGTCGGCCCATTCCCTCATGGAGGATTTCGACCGCAAACGACGAGCAGCGCAACTCATCGTACCGACCGCCGACCGCGACGTCAAGGCAAAGCTGCGCTCGCGAGGCGAGCCTATCACCTTGTTTGGCGAAGGGCCTTCGGAGCGACGCGACCGACTTCGAGCTCTGCTTGCAGAAGCAGCCGAAGCATTGGGTGAGGATGCGGCAGATGTGGATATGCAAGATGCAGACGAGGCGCCTGGTGACGAGCAAGAAGAGTTCTATACACAAGGCACACAATCACTACTCGACGCCCGGCGCGACATGGCCAAATACTCTTTACCCCGCGCAAAGGAGCGCGTCGCATACCAGCGTCGCGAAGCTACCATCCCGCTGAAAACCCACGTCGAGTTCCGCAACACCATCAAGGACCGGCTGAAGGGCTTTGAGCTCTATGGGTCGCAAACCGCAGATCGCCCAGTCAGTATTGTGCGCGTCTCACCCAACGGCAAGTATGTCGCATACGGTACCTGGGGTGGAAAAGTTGCGCTCCTGGAAATCCCTAGTTTGGAACAGAAGAAAGCCTATCGCGGTGGGCATACGGAGCGCGCAACTGGCATAGATTGGATGCCAGGCGCGACACTTGAGGGCAGCAACGTCTCGACCTCTAGCGTGAATTTCGCTTCTGGTGGAGCAGGCGGCAAGATCCAGCTTTGGTCACTAGACGACGACAAGCCCCTTCGCACTCTCCAAGGTCACACCGATCGCGTCTGTAGAGTAGCGTTCCATCCCTGTGGACGGTACTTGGCCTCAGCTTCCGATGACACGACATGGCGACTCTGGGACGTCAACACCGGACAAGAGCTCCTCATGCAGGAGGGTCATTCCAAGGAAGTCTATACCGTGAGCTTCAACGGCGATGGGTCCTTGGTTGCAAGTGCAGGTCTCGACAGTATCGGCCGCGTGTGGGATGTGCGCACAGGCCGTGTTATTTACATGCTGGAGAGCCACATCAAGCCCATCTACGGCCTGGACTGGGCAACGGATGGTCATCGCCTACTCTCTGGTTCAGGAGATGGTTTCATGAAGTGCTGGGACGTCCGCGCGATGAGAGAGACAAACTCAATTGCGGCCAACACTGGAGGTGTCACCGACCTACGATGGTTCAAGGGTACGGATGGACCAGCCAGCGGAGTGCCGCTGCAGGAGAACAGCCAAGGGGAACTCATACCAAAAAAAGCTTCTACCTTTGTCATCTCTTCTGGATTTGACAAAAACGTTCAGATCTTCTCAGCAGACGACTGGGCGCACTGCAAAACACTCCAAGGTCACTCTGGCCCTGTCTTCAGTACCGATGTGACGAGCGACGCGTCTTGGATCGTCAGTGGCGGTAAAGATCGCACTGTGAAACTGTGGGCTAGAGACGATAACGGAGGAATATGAGACCAGAATTGTCATACCACGCTATGGCTCATGATGTTTGACGGCGACAGCCGCAAGCATGCGATAAAAGCAAGGGGAGCGATGGCCATGAGTTTGAATGGAATCACAAAGGTCAGTGCTAGCCCTTTCTACCTGAACGCCGATGTTGAACACAGAATGTCCATAGCTTCAAAACGAGATACCCAGTACTCCCGAGCGCGTGGAGCTACCAATACACAGTGCGTTGCGCAACTAGGAGTGTGCAACGTCATCCTTCAACTTCATTCCAACCTCCTTTACATGTTCACTCGCTGCTTTTCTTCAGTTTCGAGACTCACCGCTCCTTGCCCGTCTCCGCGCGCGCTTGACAGGACCGATACCTCAAAACCACGCGACCCGGCTTACGCAGTGGTGATCTACTCATCATCGCGAGACTACGGAAGACCGCTCGGCATTTGTCGGACAAGAGGAGACATGTTGCTACCCTTCCGTCTGTAGTATGGCATCGCGTCACCTTCTCTACCCAGCTCTACCCATAATTCCAAAACACATCCAAGTCGAAGCAAGGCAGCATCTCCTCTCACCGCAATGATCAGAACATTCAAGAATGTTTCTTCCTCACCGCAAGATGATCGACATCGAGACAGGACCTGCGATGGACTGCTCTTAGACATCGGCCGACTGACTAGTTTGATAATGGACCACCGACTGGACTTCGGGAAGTGTAACCGCTCCCGCGAAGTGTTTCAGGTTTTTCAGATCCACCACGACAGAGCGAAGATACAATGGTCTCGAATTCTAGGTGTTCCACCGCCTTCCATGCGCTTGCCGTCATCGGCCGGCGCTCTGAGCTTTTGGTGATTTCCCTCACCACCCATGCAACGGCCGAGTGCGGAGAAAGACGAGTGACTCATGGTTTCAAACAACAAAACACAGTGCATGGTGCCAAGACGTCAACGATCGTGGACATTTTCTACAGACAAGAATAACTATGACGGCGATTTCTAGTGGTTATGGCCCATGCGCGGATGCGGAGAGTGGGCCTTTCACCGCTACAGCCTCACCTTTTTGGCAGCCACAATTAGTCGACGTCAATTTAGGGCCCTTTATGCCATGCGCCCTAGAGATTGGGCTCCATCGTGTTTCTCATCATGTCTGTTTGATTCTCATGCATCAGCATCGGTAATAGTTTCCGGTCAATATGAAGCCTTCGTCTCAGGGTAGAGAAGTCGGAAGCATCCGAGTACAATAAGTGGAGCATTGCATTTGGTCTAGTATGCAGTCCCTGGCCCCGAGTTACGCGTGCCACAGTACGCGCCATAACACGGAGTAGAGAGGATCAACAGCGACGGTCGATCCGGAAGCAGTACTGCGCGTCGGCGGGATGGCTTAGCTTGTCAACAGGAAGAGTGACGCGTTGCCATTTCCGAAAGACGGCGCGCTCACTTGGTGTGACGCGAAGTGTAGAGTTTTGCTTAGGGATGTATGTCTTAGTAGCCGCAGTACGCGTTGCACAGCGCGGGCAGGGTGCACAAACCGCCATAGCGAGGCTGTATTACGGCGCAAAGATGGTGATTGCAGTGGAGATGGACATTTGGCAGCTTGATACTTTGCCTACTATGGCTGTCATGCGAGACTTGATACAAACCGTCTGATGTTGCTCGGCGGAAATGGGAGAAAGCGGCAACAAGCAAGCATGAGAGCGATTACCAAAAAGCGACCAATGACGGACGGGGAAATTCTGGAGAGTTTCCAGGCCTTCGGTAAGATGGGATAGTGGGATCTCGAGGGTGGCACAGGACGGTAGGCTGTGGCTGCTGTGTTTGCCTCTTGATGAGCACGCCGACAGAGTCGAGCCATAGCCCAGCCAGACGGAGCGGCGGCCGCTTGGTACCTTGCACGAGGTAACTGGTCACGATAACGAGGGCGGGCACGCAAGTACAGGAACGGTAGTCAAAAAGCCAAAATAGACAGGGAAGCATGGTGCGGGCAGGGAGCGGTGAGATGACTCGCGGACGCCAGAGCGAGCCGGAACTTGGACAGATGACACCATGATGAAGACCGTCTAGGCGGCCAAGAGGGCTCACCTTGCTCAGGAAACGAAGGCGGGCTGCAAAAATGGGAAATGAGATCAGAGTCGGGTGATGAGCAAGTGCCGGGCTACGAGTGGTCGGCGGTGGTTGTGATGATGGTCGGGGTGTGTAGTGTAGTGAGCAAAGGCCGGGGCTAAGGCGGGCCGCGTCGTACTCAGCAGACAGTACTCATGATGATGATTACGCCAGAAGGTCGCGATATGCGCCGCTACCATTCCGAAACAACAATTCCCAGAGTTGCGGGAGGGCATTTTTCGACAAGCGCGCATTGCATCTTGACTCTTTCGAGCAGAGTTTTCACGGCGCGCGGCCGAGGAGGGTATAGGCGAATCGCGATGCAGTCCGGTGGAATAATGGCAGTATATGGGCCGGCCCGCGCAGACTAGCCAGTCATGCTCTACGTATCGATAGAGCAGCAGCATTGCAGAAGCGCAGCAGCAGAAGCACGGGGCGGCACGGGAGCAGCAGCCGAGCTGTCGTACCAAGCGCTCATGTCTGGTTTGACACGGAGAGCCGTGTCTGGCTTGACAGGACAGACATGGCAGATTCGCATGCCCCGTGAATCCAGAAATACACATGGGTGACAGCGGGCGGGCGACAAACGGCGGCAGAGCATCACTCTGGCAGACGGCTGCCGACCAGCCAGCGACATGCAATGCAGCGACGGCCCCAGGGCAAACACTGGGTAATCAGTGCGGAGGGTGAATGGGCCCATGGCGGGCGTGACAGGACAACCCCAGCCAGTCGCTGCTGGGAAGAGTGCTGGAATGATGCATCAATACCCGACGCTATTGGGGCGTCCTATCAGCAGGGCCTGGCACTGTTTCGTGCCCAGATGCATCCCACGGAAGCGTGACCCCGGTCGTCTCCTACAAGCCTGCTTCTTCCTGCACACCCCGCCCGAAGCCTACCACCATGCTTTAAGCCCCCTCTCCCACCTTTACCGTCCACCACCCTGACCCTCACTGAGCCGCTATTTTACATCGCTCGCTATTCAGACGCGCATCGCCTCTGCTGCCCGTCTTCTGCCCCGTTCTTCACATATCTAAAGCTGAAGTTGAGTACAATCGCTGGGGACATCCTGCGATCACCTTTACCGAAAAGAGCAATCCACACCGCCAGTCCCGCGCCTACACCGGTACTTTGATACATAGGCCCGCCATGGACCATCAATACTCCAACAACGCACATCACATGGATTTTCACAGACCAAATTCGACACTGAACTCTCTCGACAGGAAACCTTCCGCCTTTTCCTTTGACGACAACGCCACTCTCGACTCTAGCATCCTGGACACGCCCGTCCTCATGTCGCCCACCACCAGCACCCAGGGCATCTTCTCACCCGACACTTCCATCTGGGAGGACTTTTCAAATGGCCAATTCGTCGACCGCACTGCCACCAGCTCTGTTGTCAACACCAACGGCAACAACCCTTTCTTTACCGAGCAAAGCAACAACCCCTTCGCCCGGTTACCACCCAACCAAGCTGCTACCTACGGCCAGCAGTCATGGCCCGTGACCGACAACTCTGGTTCCAGGACGCCCACAGCCCCCAAGCCGCTGAACCCCTTCGGCCCAGGTGACTTTGGAGCTGCACCCTTTGTCGAGCAGCAGCAGATGCCCTTCCACGGACTCCCCGTGCACCAGAATGTCCGACCAAGCGCCGTCTTCCCCTCTGCCCCAGAGCAACCCATGTCGCCCCACACCCACTCCGACTGGATGGCCTTCAACCAGCAGGAGATGGACGCACGACCCGGACCCAAGCGAATGAGGCCCAACACCCCTCCCCGCTCCTTTTCCCCACGTCGTGATGGTGGCATCCGGAAGAAGAACGCCCGCTTCGACATCCCGGCTGAGCGCACCCTCGTCAACATCGACAACCTCATCCAGAGCTGCACCAACGAGGAAGACCTCAAGGAGCTCAAGCAGCAAAAACGACTCCTCCGCAACAGGCAGGCCGCGTACGTACTCCCATTTGGTTCTTGGCTCCACGCTCCACGTTTGGTCCAATCTACCTTTTGGTCTCTCCTCTCCCTGTTCATCAGCTAACATCATCGTAGTCTCGACTCCCGGCAACGAAAGAAGAAGCACACCGAGGAGCTTGAAGAGGAGAAGAAGCAGTGGATGGAGAAGATCTGCCAGATGCAAGATGACTTTGCTGCCATGCGCATCGAGTACGACGCTCTTGTTGCTGAGAAGGAGAACTGGCACCGCGAGTCCATGGAGATGCACCACATGGTCAACCAGCTCCAGTTCGACAAGGAGGAGCTTGTGCGCAACCACACTCTTGAAACCGGCGAGCTTCGCAAGAAGGTCTCTGTCCTTACTGAACGCCTCGAGGCTGCTACTAGCAACGGCATGGCTGCTGCACCTAGCTCTACCTTCACCGACTTTGCCTCTGAGATGGACAACCTCAACATGGGCAACAGTGACTGGGACAACTACATCTTCGTCAACGACTTCGCTTCCGACGACCAGGCCACTCCCCAGCAGAACCAAGAACTTTCTCTTGTGTCCCGCAACAAGGACGAGGACAAGCCCGTCGCTTCTGGTCTCCTGCTTATGCTCCTACTCTGCGGTGCCTTTGTCGCAAGCAAGTCCGGTAGCGCTCAGCCTCCCATTCCTCGCATGCCTGACGAGGTCCGTGCCGCTTCCGCTACCGTTCTCGACAGCATCTTCAAGGATGCCGGTGTGTCATCTGCCATGGGCGAGCAAGGTCTCATTGCCAGCCACGTCACTGGTCTCGAGCCTACGCCTTCTGGCATGGCTTGGCCAAAGACAACCATGTCTGGCTCTGAACTCGCTGGTATCTCTGGCTCGCATCTTGACCAACTGCACTCTCATCTCACTGGACCCACCAAGGAGCAAGAGCACGAGCAGCTGTTCTCCATCACGCCCGACCAGTACAACAGCATGACCTCTCTCGACTTTACTCGCTCGCGCTACAGCATGACCAGCGATGACCTCAGCGATCCCCTGTCCCCTGGCTCTCAGCCTTCGCATCGTCGCAACCTTGCCGAGACCCTCGCCGCCATGCGTGAGCAAAGCAAGGGTGACTCTGCTGCCGAGATCTACACTCGCAGTCTGCTCTGGGACAAGATCGCCCCCGAGGTCGTTCACGAGTTCAAGCGCATCGTCGAAGAGTCTGCTGCCATGTCGCGACCCAGTACATCCGACGGCACCAAAGTCGAGTGCTAAGTAGCACACCACCACTATCGTTACCAACCACCACCTCTCCTTTGTAGTTTCCCAAGTTGCATTCGTCGGTTATCAGCATAGCGCTTCACTTCTTCGCACCCCTACACAAGGGGTGCTTGTAGGGACACAAGTTGCATCACGGTCCGGCTGGAATCCTTGTTCTTCCTGCGCGTTTCTCCTTTGAGCGCTCATGATGAGCACCGCCCTTTTCCTTTCTACCACAGCTCTGGCTGCTTGCCAGTCTTCTACAATATGGGACGGCAACGTCGAATTTCGGGCCAACCTCACCAGGTACCCTACTTCGCTTGAGCATAACATGGCGGCTGTTTTCCTTCCATGTCGAGACCTGGTTCACGACTTGACCTATTTACCTTTTTGCTCTTGTTTCTTTTGTATTGTGGTTTTCTCCTTTGGCATCAGACTGGTTTAGCGAGCAACACATTTGCGGTTGGCATCATCTTTTGTATTTACTGCAAAGCGTAGCGAGCGTTGGATATTTCCTTTCACGTTACCACGAGATATTGAGAGAGATCGAAACGAAGGACATGGGACATGTATCCGACGATTGTATATGATGGCATGAGAGCGAGACAGATTGACAGCATTCTTGTTTCTGGTATCTGAGCGAGGAGGACGATGATGATCAAGTTTTTGGTTTTACTGCTGAAAGAGACGATTGCTTTCCCCTTCTCCTTCCCCTTCCTGCTCTCCTCTTACGACTAACATAACTTTTACTACGACCTTTACGCCTTCTCACGATAACCGCTCACGCTACAACCTTTCGTAATACCCCCTTTCCGGACTTTCCCGTCCGCGATGTTTTTGAGATACCAGCTTTTCACGTTTTTCCCTTGTCGCGTCACTGAGCGCGGCCGTTTCTGCGACCCTTTGTCACAGAGCCTTGTCTGGCAAGGCTCGATTGGTTGGCATGGACTGGGAACAAAGTCACTTGTACTTAGTGTTTATCGCCGTTCTATTGGGCGAAGAGAAGTTGCGAACGAGTCAAGTAATGCTATCGGATTGCCTTCCTTCAGCGCTTACATCGCTTCCCTTGAATGATCCTGACTTTGTGTCTTCGCCACTGATTGCCATGTTCGAGACTCTTGCATCTGACAACGCCAGCCCGCGCCCACTTGTGGTGATGCATCCTCTGCATGTCCCAGCTCTCCACTTGCGGCTTTTCCGTCAGAGACCCACGGTGCGGCTGATTGTCGCGTACCTCGCATCGCGCGAAGCGTCAATGAAAGGATTACCCTTCCATAATGGAAGACACACGCGCTATGAGCGGGTTTCGCATCCTTCACATTTGATCCGCGTTGTGCATAACATATCGCTTATAGCGTGTCCATGACTGCACAGCCATTCAAGTTGCTTAGTGAACACGCGGGTATATTCTGGTAACGAGCCAGCGCAAGCCACCTATTCACAGCCTTCCTTCGCGCAGAACAAAAAACTACAACACGCACATCCCCCACTCCGGTCCTACAAGGTGAGGCCCGGATGGAAAGCACGCCTATCGTCCGATTTACCACAGGGTCCAGCATTTCTGCAACATGCAAATGCAAGTTATCGGCCCACAGTCCACTCAGTGGGGCGTAAGACAACATTCGTCATCAATCGCAGCAAGAAAGGTGGCTCAGCCCCACGTATGCAGGATCTGGGTGCAGGTGGATTGCAGCTATGGTGAAACATGATGGATGAGGGACTAATGCAGCAGAGAATGCGGATGATGGATGATGAATGATTCATATTCGGACCGCCTGTTATGAGAATCAGGGTACACTGTCGGAAGGGAAGAGTGATGTGAGTGGCTTAGTACCACATGGCTACTAGCCGTACAATCGTGCCCATACGATGTGCTGCTTATGGACATTAGGAGAGACGATCTGATCGAAAAGAGGGTTATCAGAGGGACGATGTCTTGACTGTCACACAAAGATGAGATACACACACCATCACTAAGCTTGATCTGACAACCTTCCCAAAAAGACGGGTTGCTGTACTACGACACAAGCCCGTTGCTGTGCCACACCACATGCTCCCCACGTTCTGAAAGCGGAAACATAGCCTATCGTGTTGAGAGAGACCATGTCCTTGTATGGATCATTAAGACCTTAGTTTCCCAGATCCAGATGACGGTCTCTCAGCTACGCCACTAAAGTCAATACTCCCTCACCCTCAGCAACACGATAGCGCGAGCCAGGCAATAATTATGGGGAAGGAAAATACGGGAAAATCCAAGAACAGCGAAACAAATGATAGGTCAGAAAAGCGGTGTGAATTATTGGAAATAACGTTATGCAAAACATACGTTCCGAAGAAAAAACAATACTTCCCCGCGTGGGAAAGGGACCACGCTTCGGTTCTTTCTTCTCACACGACCATCCTCATGACTCCCAGGGTAAAGTTTGTTATACTAAAGTCGGACCGGGACGGAAGGGGTTGTCCGAAAGCGGGTTGCGGATCGCGTCTTATTTGGGATTGTACTTGTCCTTCCAGATCCTATAGAGAGACACAAGTCAGCACGTTGCTCATCCCGCCAATCAATGAAAATATCGTCGGTATCCAGGCAGTCCAGACCAAAAGCGACGGGATGCCGAAACTACTGCGATCTAAGATCCAGATCGTGATGGTGATGATAATGATGATGGGAGTCGTCCCGAGGCTGCCGTCATTGTCGCGATAGCCGTCATACGAAAAATTCCCGTCTCTCTTCAGCATACACCATTGTCGCGCCATCAATGCAACTCAATCTCCAGCTTTGCTCAGACCATCTGAACATGCACCATCTGACTGTGTCTCCACACACACACAACAACGATGCGCAACTCTGTCGTCATTGGCTACCATCCCGCTTACTCTTTGGTCCGCAACCGAGGCCACCGACGACACGCCACGTGTATCCCCGTAGACAAGCTTGTATGTACTATTCACCCAACACAACGGGTCTGGAGGCATGCTACTACCCACTACTGGAATGGGAGAGCGAGGCTTGTGCCAAACGGGTAATGTGCTACTGGTCAAGTTTTTCTTTGCGAATGCCATCATGTGTGCGTAGCGGGGAACTGGCAGTAAGTGTGACAGGTCCTGCTGCGGGTGAGGGCGAGGGCCGTCTAGGCGTCCGCATCGACTAAGCGAGGAAGACAGTCAAAACGGTGCGTCGACGGCCAATCGATTATGCTTGGCAGATGCGCGTTGAAACTGGTTGACCGATTCGGACGGCAGCGCCGTGCGTTAGATTGTTGGATCATGTCTGGTTGCTATGGTGGCTTGGTGTTGAGAATTGATTGAGGATGCAACACCGGCTGGAACGGGATGGCGCGGGTCAACGTGATGGCAGCTCGTGGTGACCACCATGTGCTCCATCCACACGGCATGAAGGTGGTCCTCGGTCCGGTATATTCTCGCTCTTTGTGTCGATAGTAGAAGGCAATGAAGGAAATACTGTATGGTACTTACCAAGTATTGCCTAACGTCTTGTTCCCTTTGGACTCCGCGAGGCGCAGGAACTGAGCTGCTTTGAACTGGCAAGGCGTAGTTAGCATACCTGCCGCATCAGCCGAACACTCTCAGTGCTGCCCAAACAGTGAGGCGGGATAACGAGGGGAAGTAGTGTCTCAGTGGATGTTACGCGTGATGGCTGAGGTCGAGGCTGTACAAGACCCCCAAGCTGACCGTTCGCGTCGCTATCGCATGAACATCTAGGCGAGTCGACATTGACCGGTGACGCAGTCGTACACAGTAGGACAACGGTGGTTGGGCGGTAGCAGAGGACGACATGGCTTGCTTACCTTATCCTTCTTCGTACCAAAACCTTCGGTATAGCACCAGGCTACCTCATTCATTGCATCTGTGTCACCCAAGTTGGCAGCCGTCTCGTAGTATTGCTTCGCAGCTGCGGGATCTTTCTTGATGCCCCAGCCGTTGCGGAAGCAGTTTGCGAGCTCATACATGGCCAGCACAAGCTCGCCCTTGGCTGCGCCGCCTTTCTTCATGCCGGCCCCAAGGGCCAACTTCTCGACCTCAGCACTGTTCGCCGCTGCCATGGATAGGTATTGGACAGCTTGTTCCTGGTGAGGCACACACCCCCAGCCATGGCTATGTTCTAGTCAGTGATGCCTTGGGCAGATATCAGGGCAATATTTGGGTATGTTCTGATCATATCAAGCTGCGAGCAATGGCGCTGAACCTACCGTAACGCGAGACCATATAGAACTTGGGCTAGAGCATTGTTTGCGCCGGTTGGCTCTGCCAGTCTACCAAAAAGCGCGGTGGAAGCCTCAAGATCTAGTCATCTTGTTAGCTTCATCATGGCAGTCCTCCATGTGTGACTACTCACTTCCTTTCTCGTGCAGGCGGATAGCCTCCTGGATGTTCTCCTATGCAAAGCTTAGACCAATATTTGCCCTTCTCTCCGAAGTTATGCATACCTCGTCCGCAGGTGCACCGACAGTTCCACTGCGACTCCTAGCGCTCGTCGGTCGTCCGTGTGACATTGGACTTGTAGGCTCGTAGCTTGGTGTATTGGGCTGACTAGATCCGTGCTGCAAACCCTCGGTGACCAGCACCGTGGCCCTCGTCTCCCATTTGGCCTCTTCTTCTTCTGTTCGTGCGACACCGTCGCCTCCTACTTCTGGTAGATTTTCCGGTACGTTTATCGAGCTACTCGACCTGCTCCGCCCAAAGTGTAACCGCTCCGCCAATTTGTTATCATGCTGCCCAGTCGCCGATCCCTGGGACGAAGCGTTGCTACGGCTTCTGAACCTGCCAAACTTGCCTCTCGAAGTGGGCGACAATAGGGGAGAATCGCGCGTGGGATCGCCGGGGAAGCTAGGCGGCTCGATGGTTTCTTGCGTCGAAGTCGTGGTGCGGAAGAATTGGAACTCCGGGACATCAGGAGACAGGGTAGGGCCAGTAGGCGACATGGGAGTAGCGCCCTCGTCCCTGATCTTATCCTTCTTTTTCAGCAAGTCTTTGAGCGCCATGGTGTTGCGCAAAATGAGCTGTCGCGTCGAGTTTCGCGCTGCCAGCGAAGGCAAGGGGTACGCGGCTGGAGACCTAACAATATTCAAGGGTAGCCTCACACAATAGAGAGCGAGCGTCGTGCCGTCTGTGCTATTCAATTCTGAGGGTATTCTTATATCTCCGTAGACTCATCGCAAACGTGGAAGCGCTCATGGTCCTGCCGGCGCGGGCTGTCGAATTGAACGCCTCGATTCTCTGTAGGACGAGGGCCAAGCAGTAGCCGCAGCCCCCTCAGCCTCCACAGCGCGCCGCATATGTCAGACGCAACGCTGCCATCAAGCGCAGCAATCAGCACTGTACAACTTTGCTCCGGTACGAGATTGATGTATGAGGTAAAACTATATCAGGACTACTTTCAGAATGCACACGACATTAAAAGCCATCCGGACCTTCTGTGAGTGCGTCAGCACTAGGGCGTGTCTGATCCCCAGGAAATAATGGTACCTGACGCTACTGATGCGCCCATGTTTGAACGTCCGTTAGTGCAAATGGACATGACTATCAAATGTCTCTAATGTACAACCTCATGGCATGGTCACAACAGGCAGAAGAAGCTCGTTCAGTCTAGATCATTCATTCTTTTTCTTTACATGCTTTTTTCTGTTCTCTTTTCAAATACATGTCCTGTGAGGACGACTATATCCATCAGCAAACCAACAACAACCTCAGGGAGCTCCGCAAAAAATCCACCGAGCGTCGTCAAGCGTCGCTTTTGGACACAAGATATGCGTGTGGCATCAATGAGAGCTTGCGCCCGAATAGAAACGATGAAAAGACAAAAGAGGCAAGAAATCGTGAGAGGGGGTATCATCGAAAGAACCCTAAACGCCAGGAAAAGCTCCGAACCTTCAAGAGTCAAGATGAGCCAGAAACAATCATGACAAGGACCTACCAGATCGGAAACTCGCAGGATCAAAACTTTGGAAAACTCGAATTAGGGAGGACCGTCATGGAATCTGAGCAGGGGGGCACATACATGTCCGGGCATCACCAGTTCAGCGATAGGCCGTGCTTACTCGTCTGTCTCAAAGGCAACAAAGTCTGCCTGTTGGGTAAACTGCTGGGGCGTCTGAGGGTTTGCATTCTTCGGCATCGTCCACTCTGGAGCGTCCTGAGCGGTATCCATGCCCTCATCCGGAGTGTCCGAAGTACCGGGAGAGTTTGACGAAGGAGAGTGGGCTGGGGAAGATCCACGAGTGGCTTTCCTCATGCGAGTGGCGCGACGAATGTGCGAAAGGCGACAGCTCTCACCGTAGTAACAGTCTCCTGTGTTAGCGAAATCGGGACACTCATGCGCATGCAGCTCGGCGCAGGTGTCTCCCTTCTCGCAGTAGCCCATACGTCCAAAAGCTACGCAGTTCAGTGCCGTAGGGTTGACACGAATGTGGGCAAAGCGGCAGTCTTCCTTGGTGCATCGGCCTGCTTGGAAATGAAGACATGTTGGCGCGTTGTGCGACGACGCGTCATGAGGCAATGAGCAGTAGTCTCCTTTAGCACAACTATCCTTATAAAACCAAGGCTTGCAGACGGCTTGTTTGTCTGGGTCATGAACAAGGTAGCATGCTGGGCGGGAACATTGACCTGTCCATATGTTAGAAGCGCAAAAGGGTAAGGAAAGATCCCGAAATTGTCGTTTCGTCGAAATACCTGTGGATGTGAATATGGCGCAAAGTCTCCGTGACTCGGGCTGCTGGTGATCGCTTGACGAGGAGACGGTGCCATCAGTCGTTGTCTGCGGCAGATCCTCCTCTTCTTTTACCTTGAGGGACTGGATAGCATTGCCAGTACCCTTGACAGCGACGGAGCTATGCGCAAAGTGAGGTGTGGTGTAGGGACGCGAGTAGGGATGGTATGGTGTATGTCCTCTACCTCTGCCCCCATGATAAGCGCCGCGATAGCTGCCACGTGGATAATGAGGGGATTCATGGTGGTTGAAGGTGCCGGAGGTGTTGCGGTAACCAGAGCCAGAGTAGCCATTCGACCTGAGCTCGTTCTCTTTCTTCATGCGCACAATGTAGCCTAGCACCCAATTGTCATTATCTTCCTGAGCCAGTACTTCTTCCTATACCTACTCTTGAGCTCTGCCATGGCGCGTATCTTCTCCTCCGGTGAGGTCATCGCGGCGATTTGGTCTTGCGTGTACGGAGGTGGGTCGCGCGACACCATTTTGCACTAGTTGATCGAGAAATCTATGATTTGGGGTTGTTAGTAATGCGCAATAGTATCACTGCAGCGTCACTTGAGATTGTCGTTGGGTAGTTATCAGCGTACAGCAGACGAGGTTTTACTAAAGCAGAGCGTGGGGCAACAAAGAATCACAAGTCGCGAGGCGACATCAATTTCTTGGCAGGGTCTACGTCACGTGGCGTCTGAGAGCGCTTGCACTATCTGCGCAAGACAAGGTATATTTCAGTCTTAGCCACCTGGACACGGGCTCTGAATCAAGCGTGGTCATTTATTTGGACATGTGACTAGAAGCATCGAAATTGAACGGTAAAGGACTCGATTTCTGATGGTAACATGGTGAGATCCAGATATAGTGTTCACGATTGCTGGTAATTATTCTATAAATGCAATTGACTCATATCATAACAGATGCACGTAGATATCACGGCTTTACCATAACACTTGAGTTTCCCCTTCTCAATCCCCCAATCTTAATACCTCAGTCAAAGTACCGCACCGAAATCTTAATGTCTGCTCGACCGGCTTCCTTGAAAATCGACAACACAGCCATCTCCAAATGCTCTCTGACAACTTCAATGTCACTGCCAAACCAGATCAGTGTCACCTCGCTTAGGCTAACGAGCTGACACATATCCCCCAGTTCTTCGATAAACCAGGCATTGAGTCCGATCTCTGGGAGTTTACCGTCTCTATAGACTCCGAAGGCGTCAACATATAGTCGCACAGTAGATATGGTGTTGGTCTGAGAAGCCGTGAATGTTGTAAGCAACAACTCGATGACTTGCTCTGCGTAGCCGACGAAGACATTGAGGGCGAATGGGAAGAGCTTGGCTTCAAAGTAGATTTGACGACACGTCTCAAGTAGGTTCAACTGCGACCTAGGGTATGCCCAATGGGGCCACTCCCTATGCTCGCGGAAGGGGCGGACAGGGTGGGAGAGGAAAACGTATTCGTATATTTTATTGCGAAGCTCTGCTGGTAGACGGAGGAGGGGGCACCTTCGATGGTTCCGCTGTGAGCTATATTCTAGTTAGCGGGTAGTACATGAGAATGTACTACACCAAGATGTACCCTAGAGGTATGCGTAGTAATTCTCCTAGTAAGGTCCAACAAAGTGATAGTGTATACGTTCAGGGCAGGCCAATTCTGTACTCACATTGCTGCGAGGCGATCCATAAGCATGATGCTACGGTCGTAGTATTGTACACGTTCTGGAACAGTTGGCGAGTACATAGCGAGTGTAGAGGCGTACTTGGATACAAGCAGTTCAGAGTGATACTAGTAAGAAGCTCAGGAAAAAGATTGCGTAATCGCTGATGAACATGTGCGAGGAAAGTGGGGCGGTAAACAAGAAGGACGGTGTGGAAGGTGCTAGCCACGGTAAGTGGAGAGATCAGTGACGTTTCCTGCGGAAAGACTACACAGAATCAAAAGTGCATAATAATTGTTTAATGTTTTCGCGTACTGCAATCAAATGTATCGACCGCACGCTCCCGGAATGAAGCCCCCAAATACGCTGTTCACTGGGCATGATGAGTCTGACCAGAAGCCGTGGACATGTCTGTCTGGTAACATATATCTTCCGCAGATATGAGAATAGAGTCCCTTCTTCTTGGAGAGTTTCACGTGTATGTAGTTGTTCTCAATACTAGCAGTATCCATGATCGTGGTGGAAGTGATTGTCTATGTACTTTGACGCGTACAGTCCTGTTGGATGCTGGCCGGAGAAGGGAAAACCATAATGATAGGGCATGAAGCTTTCGCATTCGATGTCTGTAAGAGAGTAGAAGAGCGTCATCCATTTTGCAGGTAATTTATGTCGTCACGATACGAACTAACCGCCTCTTTGCTGGCTTTGTAGCTGCACCAAAGTAACGACATGTAATTCGAAGTAAAATCCAACTGCTGTTCAACAGCAAATGAATCTTGATCTCTCCTCCATGAATTATATGCTCAAATCTAATCGGCTGCCCCTGGAAGAATTTGAGATGAAGAGGAGTAGTTTGGTTTCGGCGTGAATTTGACGGAAAGTGAGGAGTAGTTATAGGTACTGTCTCGGGTAATGTACGCGGCCTGGATGACGCATATGACCAGTTCTAGAGTCTGTAGTGGGGATCCATATTTGGCGAATGGATTCCAAGGTCCTCTTCCGCAGACGTGTACTCGTAGACGGCCTTGCGAAGTTCCGCAGGGAGTTGCAAGATACTGCATTATGTCTAGTTCTGAAGAGTACTATCGAGCTTAGCTGAAAGCTCATGCTGGTGAAAATGTAACCCACTATCCGGCGAGCGCCGCGAGACTATCAGTGTCATTGCCGTCATGCCCTGTTTGCTTGTATGCTGGCTGTCCTGAAACTTCAGATCCGCCGCCTCGTCTGTCAAGGCTCCAGCCACCAATTCAAGACTCGTTGTAGCACTAGCAGCCCACTATGATTACTTTGATATCAGGAGTGCGCTTCACGCACTCGAGCTCCTTCTTCGCCATTTCCAATACCACCTGCTTCGTTGTAAGCCAGTCCTGCACCCCACTATGACAACCAGTCCACTCAATAGTAAGCTGGCGAAGTCCACGAAGTCGACCTAAGGCTTGTAGGGTGGAGGTCAAATCACTGCCAAGCTTAGTAATTGCACATTCGTTCTTCAAGCTATGCTTGTATTGTACATCCAGTTTCCCGAGATAAATGCGTATATTCGTGATAGCGCTCACCTGAGCATCGGTAAGGTGATAGTAGACAGCGAGATGAATGTCCCAATGGTCTCCATCGAACTCGTTGAGAGAAAATGGCAAGAGCATAGTTTCCAAATGTATCTGACGACAGGTCGCGATTAGTGTAAGACGACGTCTAGGAAGGTGGAAGTACGCAGGGCAATTGAGTTTCCGCTTCTTGGAACGACATCTATGCAATCTCTTGCAGTTCTTCGTATCACAGACCCGGATCTGCAATCCACCAAGAACGTATCCGTATATCCGCTTTCGAACAGAAGCAGGCAGTTGGAAGAAAGGCGAGGCCTCTATGTTACTGGAACTGAGTGAGTGTGATCTGGAAAGCAGTCCGTTCAATGGAAATTACCTACATGGTATCGTTCGAAATTGTTTTGCATATGTGTACGGCGCGCTTCTCCGTACCAGTAGTTGTGGTCGACAACCGTTGCGCCAGCCTCAAAAGACGTTCCATTGTGTTAGGGGAGAGGGAGATGATACGAAAGCAACGACGAGAGATCGTTTCAATGAATGGACAAGATGAACGATGAGAGTGATCATGAGAGAACAGAGGAGACGCTGGAGGGTCCGTGCCAGATACCATGAAGATAAACATGCTCTGTTAGCGTTGTGATGAAACAATGCAGCCTCGGCAAATTATAATATACATTTTATAACGACACGGCGATATATCCGCGTGCTCATCTCCCATAAAGAGTTGTCTGTCTTACCAGTCAAGTAGATTTGAGATGCACACATTTTGGTATTCACTCGCTGCAGCATTCTCTCTACTCTTTCTTAGTGATGGCCCTGAAGTCCCAGTTGTTGAGGTAGCCTGACCCGGCCTATCCACAAATGTCAGCTTCCGACGGCTCAAATATGTCACAAGGGGATAACACTCACGCAAAGATACGTCGCAAAGCTAACCCAGCCCAGATATGGAGCGAGCAGCCACCCGCAAGTAGGATCAACCTGTCCCCAGACGCTGATAAGGTAGGCGAGAGTTCCACCTAGAGCGAGAATGTCGACTGTAGCGGGTATAGGTTTACCAAGGCCAAAGTAGAGAGGAGTCCACATGAGGTTCAAGGCAAGCTGGATAGTGTAGAGAGTCGCTCCGTGCTGGGTTGTCTTAGCTTGAGCAGTACCAGGAAGACAAGGAATCATCATACCTTAGCCAAGGCGACAGTGTTAGGGTTAGCGGAATTGGCACCAATGGTGTATGCGCGGTAGGCTGTGTAGCCCATGGTGGCATAGAGGGCTGTCCATACTGGTCCGAAGACGTAACCGGGTGGGTGTAGTGGAGGCTGCTTCAGCGTTCGGTATGCTGTCTGAGACACGCTCGCTGCATCGATGTTATGTTTCCATACAGACACAAGAACACGTATGACCTACGACTGATGGCAAATCCTGTGGCTGTTCCACACAGAACTGGCAGTAGGATAGCTACTGCCGGGTTCTCAAAGGCGAAGTTGGGGAGGGTTAGGGAGGGGATGTAGCTCGTCATGGTGGCGATGGGTAACGATGCTTGTACGCAGCTGCTAGGTAAAAGTTGCCTGCGACAGGTACTTAGGTAGTGTATGGAATATGTCTTGTACCTGTACTCCGCATCCCGTTTTTCGGCACACCAATCAGGCGTGGGACCTGGACAGTTCACGAGCGCACGCGTCGACCCACTTTCCGAGCAGCCGGCACTAGCCCCGTCTCAGCCGTGCCAGCCCTCCGCGATCAACCTCACCCTTCTTTCTGCCATCTCCATCTCCACAGGCATCTTTCCGCCCGGGAGTCACTTTAGCACATCGTGAGTGCACCTTCTCGTCCTTTTGCTGCCCATTGTTCGTAATACCCCTTCTTCCTCTTGTACAGCTATCTCCATAGCTCCGACAGCTTTGTCCCCGTGGCCCTGCGCCCAGCCTCCCTCCAGCTGCCTCTCTGACCTTCTCTTCTTGCGCCGCCGCTTGGGTGCGATCAATCGCGTCGAGCGTGTCGGCTCCTTGTCACTTCTTACCTACTTCTTCCTCCTCGTTACTAATCACGTTCCTTCTCCGTCATCTTGTCCCTTACTTGTCCTCTCTCTGACCGAGCCATCATGGCAAACAGCTACCCGCTCCGATTGCCTCTCGAGCATCCACCACCACCCAGCGCATACTCCAGGCGAGATTGCGCGTCAGAACGAGCGAACACCACGCGTATAGTGCTGAGGCTCGCCTCATCACACTCCTTCCGAAACACCTGAACACGACTGCCCGTCTGGATCTCGCGACACACACTTGTGACTTCAAAATCCTTTCCGGGGCTTTTAATCCGTGGCGATGGACTCATATACGTATGTCTATGCAGAAGGAGATGCGCAAAGTGCGACGCTGACGGATTACAGTGCTACGCGTGAGGACTCTAGGCCGCCTGCCGATTCGTACCGACGCCGTTCACCAGGTAAGCTAGGTCTCTTCTTTGGACTGAGGGCGATTTTCCTCTTCACCGTCACGCGAAATAACGCCGCGTGTTTGCTCCCGGCCGGTTCTGCCAAGCACTGCTAGCGCGGAGTGACTGCGCGTGCTTTAGCAACGAGGAAAGCACTCTTCCGGCCGATCTGCAGACACGGTTGAATGCTACGCCTGTTGGACAGCAGCCTCAAACATCGACTTGGATCGAGATCGTGGTATGATTGAACTAAGCTAACATGCGTGATAAAGGCTCTGGAGACCGTAGGGCAGGCAGGCGACGATCGCGCTCACCCCAGAACATCGACCGATACCAGCCTGATCGCGCGCGCGATTACGATGGACCGCGACGGGACGGCAACCGACGACGCTCTTCACCTCCACCTGTGCAAGCAGGCATCGATCGATACGTACCTGGCCAGGACAACTTTGCGCCGACCTTCACCACCAACCCCGTTCCAAACCCCATGCACCTCGAATATCAGGTCGGATTCAACTACTTTGCAGAATGGTGGCGTGTCGAGCAGCTCATGAAGGAGGAGAAGGAGCGCGCGAAGAACGGCGGACGCAAGCCTGGTCTCAAAGGGGAACGTGAAGCCCGAGAGGAACGTGGCAAAGAGCGCGAGCAGATTCAAGCCGCATATGACGAGTACAAGGAGAAACTGCAGGTACAGATGGCGAAGACGTTTGTGGACAAGCATAAGAACGAAGAGTGGTTCAAGGAACGTTATGACCCAGACTATGATCTGGCTTTCAAAGAGAAGCTTCGTCAATATCGCCATGGCATCTACGAGGAGTGGGAGCGACAGATAGATGAGGGCTACTTTGATGAATTCACGTTGGAAGGCATCTACAAGAATGAGTCGAACGGTGCCGGCGGAATCGTTGAGAAAGAGGAGGGCGAAGCAACGGCTGCCAACGAGGTCTTGGGCGTAGGTGATTTGTTGCCTTGCAAAGGCGGCGAGATCCGCGATGAGACCGCGTTCCAGCCTACGCTACTCATCAAAACAATCGCGCCTACCGTCAATCGCGAGAAGGTCGAAGAGTTCTGTAAGGAACACCTGGGAGAAGGCCCTGGCGGCTTCAAGTGGCTGAGCATGAGTGACCCCAATCCACTTAAAAAATGCCACCGCATTGGTTGGGTCATTCTCAACCCAAGCGATGAGCAGCCAATGGTCATTGACGACCGTGGTGACGGACGTGACGAGGAGGCTGAAGACGGTACTGTCGAGGACAAATCTGAAGATACGCAGGGTCCCCATACAACCGCTCACAAGGCTCTCGAAGCTCTCAACGGGAAAACAGTCATTGATGATCAACGGGGCAACTTCACCTGCCACGTTGGTATCCATGAGCCGCCTGCTGCGCCGCGCAAAAAGGCATTGTGGGACCTCTTCTCTGCGCCTGAGAGGATTGAGCGTGATCTCGAGCTTGCCGAACGACTTGTTAGGAAGCTCGACTCTGATCTCAAGGCGCAGCACGAGGAAGACTTTGCTAACGTCGATGGTGTCAGCAAGATTGAACAGCGGGTTGAAGCTCTGCGGTCGAAAGGCTGGCTGCAGCCCCCAGCCAATGCCCCGGTTCCTGCCCAGAAAGCGCGCGATCCCGAGGACTTGGAAGAGGGTGAGGATGAGACCATGGAAGACGACGAGGGCGCCTTCGATGATGAAGTGGATGACGAAGAGTTGCTGGCCAAGAAGAAGAAGCTTGATCTTCTCATCGAGTACCTGCGACGAGTCTACAACTTCTGTTTCTTCTGTGTTTTTGAGAGTGATTCAGTTCACGAGTTGATTCGCAAGTGCGCTGGAGGTCATCTTCGTCGACCACGCGCCAGCCTTACAACTGCTGCCAAGGCGACTGCGAGAGCCACAGCTACCGGAGATCTATTTCCGTACAGGAAGCAAGAGTCTTCTGGTGATGCTGAGAATGGTGAGGGTGGTAGCCCAGTGCAAGAGCGGAAGCCTATGCGGCTGAGCACGAAGAACCAACAACAACTCCAGCGCGCTTTCAACTGGGTTAAAACCTATGAAGAGAAGCTGTTGCAGCTGCTTGAGCCAGAGAATGTTGACATCCGCAAGCTCGGTGGCAAACCTCTGGAGGAGGCCATCGAGGACGAACTCTCCCGCTATGTCAAACAAGAGGACGAATCCAAGTGGCGCTGTAAGGTCCCGGAGTGCACAAAGCTGTTCAAGGGCCAGCATTTCTGGCAAAAGCACGTTGAGAAGCGTCATCCTGAGTGGCTCGAAAAATTGCGTAAGGATGTGAGTATTGACGTGAAACATTAGGAAAATCTTCCTTACTAACCTGATACAGCTACGACTGGTTAACAGCTATGTTGTCGACCCTGCTCATATTGCTCCATCGCGTAGTGATGCCAATAGTAATGGTCACTTCCCAATGGGCAACCATGTCCAGGCTACTGGAACGCCGCGGGGGTTCAACCTGGCCAACATGAACATGGCAATGGCAAACAATGGCATGCAGAATGGGGTGCACCTAGGCGCCATGTTTAATCCTGCTATGGGCGGCACCTGGGACCCCAATGCTGCCCACGACGACCGCGCCGGCCCCATGCGACGGGGCGGCCACCGCTTCAACAGCCGTACTGGACCCTACGATCGCCAACCTCGTGATGGTCGTCCTCGTCCTGCTGTCAACGGTGGCCGGCTGACACCCCCGCCCCGTGGTAGCCGTCAGGGTCCTCAGCGATACGGTGAGGGCGGACCTGGCCCTGTACAATCTGTGCAAGGTCGGTCCATCAAGAGCTACGAGGATTTGGACGCGGTTGGTGGGGGTGGCAGCGGAGAGCTCAACTACTGAGTCTCAAACTTGCAAAGCATGGGTGGCTGTAGTGTAAGATGTTCAGTGGATTGGCGTTAGGGTGGATAACTTGATTTCTCTTGTTGCCGAAATGCCACAGAATACCTCGGCAGCAATTTGGGAATGGAGTAGGTCGGCG
Organism: Alternaria alternata; assembly: GCF_001642055.1. Lineage (NCBI taxonomy): Eukaryota > Fungi > Ascomycota > Dothideomycetes > Pleosporales > Pleosporaceae > Alternaria > Alternaria alternata. Next base: position 370,364 of record NW_017306212.1, read on the forward strand.
TCCCAGGATAACTCTTGCCATTGATTGGCATGAAGAGACATTTACCCATGGGCCTGTATCTTGTACAACTAGGCAGATATAGAACTTAACCAAATTGCAGTTCAAAACCACAGGGTCGAGCATGTTCTTCTAATGTGAGATTGTGACTAGTCAGTAAATCGGCCATCTTGGCCCGTGGCCAGAACGTGTTCGACGTCAGGTTTCCTTGCTAGGTATTAGTGACAGTGCGCCAAGTGGACGTCTGTAAGCGATGCATGATGCTGCGATGCGATGTTTGTGAGTTGAAGCGAGCCGAAGCGGTCCGATTCAAATTATATCCGAATCTTACGCGCCGTCCCGAGGAGGGGTGATCTGTCTGTCCAACTTGGTTGTCTCGTATACGTTCACAGCATACGGCGCGCGTATTAAGGAAACAAGATGGGAGACAAAGCGCGAACACGGCCAAGAGATGCGATGCCGTTCCTTCCTGCGTTCGGCCTCGTGGGCCTCTGCGTCATGGGCTAAGGCATCGGGTTGCGTCACTCAGCCACAATCCTTTACGCGCCCGACTCTGCTTCAGTGCCGACAAGCATTGAGGTGATCCACTTTGAGCAGAGGAACGGGCGGTGCAGCCCCATCGTATCTCTTGTCCTTGCTGTCGTGCCCGCATCTCCGCAGGGCACCAGCCTCAGGCGCAGCCACAGGCAGTACGAGGTGCTATTCCGGCGTCATACAACACGCGTCGACGCTCATCTGCAGGGACCCTAAAGGCTGCTTTTCGCTTTTCCTTCTAATTCTACACCCTATCTTCCTTCTTTCGGCTCGCGGCTCCCTAGCCCGTGTTCTTACGTTGCTATTAATTCAAGTATGCCCGCCAACCTCGACGCCCCGCCCGCCATTCAGCTCAACGGTGCTACCGAGCCCACCACGATGAATCCCCAGCCCTCAGTACAGAACTTTGGCGAGCCGGCGCGGCCTGCGGTGCCCACGCGCAATGACACGACCTTTTCCAAGTTCTCTACCGTGTCCGTGCCGCCGGAAGGGTCTATATTAACGGGCAAACAAGAGCACTGTAAGCAATACATCATCATCCCTGGGCCCTTGGCCATACTGATAGATGCGCAGATCTCAAGCGCGAACTCATCTCCCAGCAAACCAAGTACGAAATCGCCGAACTCTCCTCTCCTACAGCGCTGCGACGTTTTGGCGCGCCCTTTCGCTCAGATGCCGGCGAAGTTGCGCCAGAAGACTCAGAACTGCCCCTCCTCCGCTACATATTCGTAAACCATGTTCGCAACTTCCCCTTCCTGGACAAGGCCAAGGAGAAGGAGTTCTGGCAGGACAAACTCCAAGTTGTACGTCGTATGAGGTCATACTAGGTAGAGATGCAACTGACAAGGGTGCTGTTCTAGTTTCTGGAGTCCTTTGCGAGCAAAGACATCTCATCCTCGGAAGATCGGCTGGAAGAGACCAAAAGAAGAAAGTTGGCGCTCAAAGCCGAGAAATTGGTCGAGCTAATGATGGTATCTGGTATCCCTACCGCGTCAGGTTACGAAGAAAGAATACGCTTCGCCGAAATGGAAATCGTAGATAGACAAGCGGACGAGAAGGGACTTACCATGAACACGCCGAGCGGCCACTCTATCAACGGTTGGGACGTCAATGTCTCAGGTGTCAGGACAACCTCCGTGAAGAGACATCTCCGGTACCACACACATGCGGCAAGTAGAGATGCAAGTTGAAAACGGACAGAATCTAACGTTGCATTTGCAGGAGTACCTCATACGAGTAAAGCACGATGGAGACAAAGATTTCTATATTGGCCGTCGATACGCAGACTTCGTCCAATTACACAAGCGCATACGTCTCGAACTTCCCGGCAAAGTACTCGCCCCGTTACCTCGAAAGAACGCAAAAGATGGGCTTCTACAGTCAAGTGTTGATGACGATGATGTAAGCTCTATCTCGTCGGGATCTACCCAAGGGCCACCTCCTCCTGAACCTGAGAATAGTGGCGGTGGTGGTCTGCGCAGCTATATCTTTGGTAGTGGACACAAGAAAAACGCCTCACAAACATCGCTAGGAAGACGCTCGCCAAGGGCTTCGACGGACTACTCGGCGTACAAGGCCCCTCGGAAACTATACAGGGAAGAGCAACGTGTTTCTCTACGTGCCTTCCTCCGATCGTTTCTACACAATGAGCGCATTGCCCAATCGAGTGCCATGGCCGAATTTCTGACACGCGATCCCATAGAGGTCAACGAGGAGGAGATGGAAGACATTCAAAGGCGAGAAGAGATGGACAAGAAGCGCATAGAAGAGCAAAGGCAGTTCTACGAAGTTGCGCGCAAGCGAGCAGCGGAGCTTGATATCCACATGGAGAAGTTCAGGAGAGAGATTGTAGAAGCCAATGGACTCTCCCACCTGTTCCAGGAGATCAGGGTCAAGAACACGATCGCAGAGCTCAAGCCAGAGTACCAAAAGTTCGCAGAGTGGTTACGGATAGAAGTGGCTGCTACCATCTACCATTTGTTCCTAGCGGAAGACAACTCCCCCGAGCTATTTGCTCAAGCGAAGCGCATACACTCTCTCGTTCCATACGGTGTCCTCAAGAACGTCATTAGGATAGCCAACCCTGCCGCAGTCATGAGTGGAGTCCTGGATCTGTTCCTTGCCCAACCGTTCGGTGCTCGATCATTACTTCAACGTATATTTGGTATGGCCATCAATGATGGTGTCAACTCTGTGCAGAAGACAATCGATACACTCGGTTCTACCAGGATCAAGGATGACGTGCTTTGCGACAAGATCAAAGCATACGTACAAGCAGACGAGGGCGTTAAGGAAGCGATACGACAGGAAGCTGCGCGCGATAACGTCGATGTGGTGGTGACTATACTACGTTCCGAGTTTTTCCAACCAGAGTTATCTTCGCAACAGGTGGAGAAGGTTTTCAATGCCTACGTTGCATGGAACAACGCGGTCGAAAATGTGAGATCGCGCCGCCTCAGTAGAACAGCTAGCAGCCGCAGCAATGTCAGTACAGCAACTAACGCGACCGGCCAGGTCGAAAAGGAGATGCGATCAGGCGCTGAGCTCTTCGCGCACCTGAAACAGTACTTGAAGCTCTGCCTAAGACAAAGAGATAAGTTGATGATGTTACAAATCATCGAAGAGGTAAGCTGGAAAGGAGAGCGATATCTGGAACGAATGACTGACGTTTCTCTAGCCCACGACTCTCCAACTCTTCCGAGATCTATTCACCATTTTCTACGAGCCGCTTGTCCGTGTCTACAAGTCCGCGAACGTATACAACAGTATTACTGATTTTGCCATGTTCGCCGATGACACCATTAAGACAATTGAAGCTTGCCAACGGCAAGAAGTTTCTGCAGACCCCAATCAAACCGTGCAAGCTTTTATCGATCTGTGCGCTCGTCACGAGGGTAACTTCTACAAGTTCGTTCACGAGGTCCACAAACACGACAATGGTCTTTTTGACCAGCTCATGGGCTGGTTAGAGGGTATATTGGATTTCCTACGCCATGGGCCTGGAAGTGGCGGTAAGCTCGACATGAATGCACTCTTCCAGGGTGGTATGGATTCAAACTTGATCGACAAGAACAAGGCGATTCGCGAGATCAACAGTCTCATCAAGTGGCAAATGGCGCGGAAGAAGTGGCATTCAGACAAGACCAGACAGAAGATGGCGAGTGGTGGTGACGATCCTGACCCGCTTATGGGCGGTATTGCTGGCTTCAAGTCGAGTGACTTTGGACTCAATGCGGTACGTTTCTTGCTCTGACAACATTGTATTCATGTACTGATGTGGATACAGATGGATCTTCAAGACCTTGAACTCGATGATGATGGTAGCGACTCGACCGACTCAGAAGACATGGACGACACAGATGTAGCAGATCCAATCGAAGCCGAGCGCAAGAGCCGAGCGCGCGCTGCTGAGAAGCTTAGGAGAAAGGCTGGCGAACCCAAAAAGCCGGCGATCGTGGAGCTGTACAAGCTCAGCGAGGGTTTCAACAGCATGCTCAGGAACGTTCTCGCTTCATAGGCTATTTATATGCTTCTGTGGTTGCAGAGCGCCGATCGGATCGCCCTCGAACAGCGTTATGATAGAGCACTCTGGTCACCGCTTCCAAGACCTAATGAAATTATTTCGAGCCACTGTGCAGTTATGTTGAAAACATTCTCCCATATGTGCTAATCAGGTCCTGGTGTTGGCGGCACAATGCACCCACGTGCTCGGAATGCGCACCTACCAGAAGCACGCTAGCGCGGCGCAGCGCTCGGAGCTAGTGTTCGGTCGCAAGATGCTGTTAGCTGTCCTTTTAGTTTCAGCCGGAGCGTTGCCGCGTCCACGCGTTGAACTTGCTCACCATTTCCCTTCTTCGTACAATGATAGTGCGGCTTTGGCACGAATTGTGCTAACATTCATTCATTCACTCTCTTCGTTGCCCAGAAGCAACGCCAATCGCGTTTGCAGTGCGCGTGAACTTGGTTCCACGTTCCAGGCACGAGCTCCTACCATATCCCGAACGACTTTCGGTTGCAACCCCCGCCGTCTTACCTTGAGACTCCCTTTCTATCGCAGAGCACGCTGGTAGAACGTACAATTCGTCGTAGCAATACCCCACAATCTCAACTACTTTACAGTGGTAGCCCGTCAACATGCCCGCGAAATCGCGATTCACGAGGCTCGATGCCTTTACCAAGACGGTCGAAGATGCGCGCGTGCGCACAACATCCGGTGGGGTTGTCACCATAGTCAGCTTGTTGGTTGTCTTTTGGTTAACGTGGGGCGAGTGGGCCGATTACAGGAGAGTAACGGTACGGCCAGAATTGGTGGTCGATAAGGGCAGAGGCGAACGCATGGAGATCGCCCTGAACGTAACGTTTCCAAGAGTGCCATGCGAACTACTCACTCTCGATGTCATGGATGTATCTGGCGAGTTGCAAATGGGCGTCACGCACGGTATCAACAAGGTTCGACTAAGTCCTGAGAAGGAGGGTAGCAAAGTTATCGACATCAAGGCTTTGGATCTGTAAGTCTATAGAGTGCTTTGGATAGAGGAGCATGTCCAAGAAGCAACAGAGTGCTGATAGTGACTTCAGGCACGCTGACGAAGCGTCACATCTGGCCCCCGACTACTGCGGCGAATGTTACGGCGCCCCTTCCCCCACCAACGCAATCAAACCTGGCTGTTGCAACACCTGCGACGAAGTCCGCGATGCTTATGCCTCAATCTCATGGTCCTTTGGCCGTGGAGAGGGAGTCGAACAATGCGAGAGAGAGCACTACGCCGAACATCTCGATCAACAACGCCAGGAAGGATGTCGTCTTGAGGGCAGTATCCGTGTCAACAAGGTCGTCGGAAACTTCCACATTGCTCCTGGAAAGTCCTTCTCCAACGGCAACCTGCACGTCCACGATCTCGAGAACTACTTCAAGGATGAGTACGCGCACACCTTTACCCATCGGGTCCACCAGCTTCGCTTTGGCCCTCAGCTCAGCGATGTGGTCGTCCAAGACATGCAGAGGAAACACCAAGGCTCAGCCGCCGGTGGATGGTCGAACCACCACATCAATCCTCTCGATGACACCGAGCAGCACACCGACGAGAAGGCATACAACTACATGTACTTCATCAAGGTCGTGTCGACCGCTTACCTGCCTCTCGGCTGGGAGAAGGAGATTAGTCGTCCCGGTAAACAAGATGAGCTGCTCGGCGCCACGATTGATGCTACATATAAGGGCAGTATTGAGACGCACCAGTACTCTGTTACTAGTCATCATAGGAGTCTCCAGGGTGGTACTGATGAGAAGGAGGGTCACAAGGAAAGAATCCACGCCAGGGGAGGTATTCCCGGCGTTTTCTTCTCTTATGTGAGTTTTGCGGTTCCCTTCCCTTGACCCCTGAATCCGATCACTAATATCTGCCACAGGACATTTCACCAATGAAGGTCATAAACCGCGAAGTCCGCGAGAAGACTTTCTCTGGCTTCCTCGTCGGTCTCTGCGCCGTAATTGGTGGTACTCTCACCGTCGCTGCAGCCGTGGACCGGGCACTGTATGAGGGTGTGAACAGGATTAAGAAAATCCATTCACAGTAGATGGCTATTTTCCCCTCAAGGTCTTTCTATGGACCCTCTCATTGTTGCATTTACGCGCGTTCGTGTTCGGAGTTTTGGGCGTCGCAGGCTATCTCTGGAAAGACTTGACTCATCTTTACGTATCTGGTAGAGTGACGTGGGCGGCGTGGGTATGGAGAGGTGTAGAAGGATGGAAATTCTCCCCGAACAAACCTTGTATTATCTAGGTCGAATATCTGACAAGAAACGCCTATTTACGCGAACATTGCCTTCAGTCATACTATGAACCAGTCGTCCTGCCTTCTATCATGTTACTTCTGCTATCACCTTCTGGTTAACGGTACCTAGATGCCTTTGTTTTAAGAACTATGGAGTGTGGTATGTAGCGAGTCTAGTGCTGGTCAGGGTGAGTTTCTTCAGGCTGTCATCACAGTGGCTGCCTAGTTGCCTTGCTGCCTAGCTACGCTACGAAGGGCGAAAGTGTGAGGCCGCTGTTGTGTGGATCCAGAGTCAAGCAACCAATGATCAGGCAGAGTTTATCTGCGCAAAATAATAGGTGTAGGTAAAGACACGACAACAGTAAACCGCAGTCACGATCCACGGAACCTTCGACGTCAGACCAATGACGATTGCCAGAGGGCGAGAAAACGTGGCTTGGCGGCGCACGGACCCTCGATCTTTATAGACGGTTTCAGCTTCTCGGCCTTGCTCACTTACACTTCTACAACAGCACAACCAACGTACTCCGATTAAGAATGAACGATCAACCAAGAGGCGGACGGGGGCGGGGTCGGGGTCGAGGACGCGGGAACTGGAGCGTTTCTTTCACACCACAAAACCACGATGACGATCAGATGATGCTTGATGGTGACTCCTCACGTGGACGAGGCAGAGGAAGGGGACGAGGAAGAGGAGGATTCAGGGGCGGTCCAAACAATTTCCAGCATGAAAACCGTTCACGAGAACCGTTAGTCGACAAAGACATGCTTGCAAAGCTGAAATCGAATCCATCCTACGCGCTTATGGAAGGCTTCCTCGGACGACGTTACGATGCAGCCAACAAATTACTAAACCTCTCGACTATTGCTGGAGATCAAGAGATCCTCCAATCTGGCATGTTTGCCTCAGAAGGTGCACAGAAGAAGTTCTTCCCTGCCCTCATGATCGTTTGCGATGCCATTCTTGAGACGCTAGAAGCAAAAGAGCAAGCAATCCACAGCGTCACACTCGCCGGCAATAACCTCCAAAATACACACGCTGTTTACCAACTCTGCAATCATTTCCGCCACATCCAGAACCTTGATCTCAGCAACAACGCTTTTGCGACGCTGGACGCGCTAAAGCCTTGGAAAGGCCGCTTCAGGAACGTCGAACACCTCATTGTCGACCGGTTCCCAACACCCAACTGGGAGGATGAGATCATCTCTTGGTTTCCTAAACTCAAAATTTTGAATGGCAATCAGGTTCGTCCTGACGCAGCAGTGGCAAACAACAATGCAGCAAACGCACAGCAAATACCACCATCCACCACACCAACACCTATACCAACGACTATCGACCCGGAGCAGCAAAGGAAAGAAGAGATGATCCTCTATGTTCAGCACGAAACCAACCTCAAGCGCGACTACGCCATTCAATGTCTGGAGGCTGGCCAGTGGAACATCGAGCAAGCAGGCGCTCTCTTCGCACAAAGTCGAGAGTCTTTGCCAGCTGAAGCGTACAACTAGATGTTTGCGGCATCAGACACCTAGCAACGGGAATCCAGGGAGCAGGGACATGGACATATGCATGGCAGAGAGCGGGTCTTTCAAGTATGCGCAGACACTCTCTGGCTAGCACCCGGAAATTACTACAAGGAGCGAGACTTTTCTTTCACTGTACGGAGCGAGGCTAAGAAAATGATTCAGGGCGGGGCATAGCACGGCGTTGATTCTTTTGTATATGGAGCATGATGCGGTACATATACCCACGTGGCAGAAGCACGAGTATCGTCTATATAGAATGACAATGTCAAAAACCATCTTCTACTAAGCTTTCTCACATTTATGATCGTAACGAGCTTGAATGTGAATGCTAACTCTGCAACAGCACCTTAGGCATCCATCAATAGACTGCGCACCTGCATCACGATGCATGCAAATGATAAAACTAGTTTTTGAACGCGAAAAACACACTCTAGGCCATCAGCCGAGCGCAAATAGATATCATCTCTATGTACTGACAATATATATATATACTGAAAGAAAGCCGCATTACCACTACCGAAAGACCACAAAATTATCTAGTGACTCTTTCTCTGCGCATTAGCCAACGCGCTGTTGAGCGCAGCCGTTACGTCGACATGGAACAGCGGCCTGTTCAGCCCTTGAACAACCGCTATCCGGCCCCTCTGCCTAGCATCACCAGCCTCCACATGTCCGTACGCCTTGCTGTGTTCCAACTGCTTTGTTATGCTACCGGTCTCCGAACTGTCACCCGATTCTGGATGTGCTGCCTCGATATCGTGACTTCGTACTTGCGATAGTGCGCGTTGAGCGAGGAGGTTCTCGCGTGCTTCTGCTTGCGCAGCAGCCGAGTCTGAACCGCCGATCTCGGCGACACTGAAGATGGGTTTCCAGCGGTGCGTTATGCCGCTGTCAGGCGTCTCGGGGGTGTAGTAACCGAAACCCGCTGCAGCAAGAGAGCGCTTGGTCCACCGGTTGTTGATGTTGCAGAAATGCCAATCAACTGTGTCTGGAGCCGCATACTTGTCAAGCTGATTCCTTACGTCAATCAGGTTCTGGATTGAAGTAAGATCGACGTTGTTGACAGATGAGAAATCGAGGATGATGGCTTTCAGCGTAGGCCGATCGTCTTGTACTTGAGCCTCCTTTCCACGAGGGCCAGGGTCGTTCCATGGGCGGTCGCCGGGTCTGTTGTACGTCGCTTGGTTTGTACGACGCGTCTTTGCAAATATGATGTCGGTGAGTTGGTCGAGGTAGTGGTTTGCGTTTGGATAATTGAAGCCTTCGCTAAATCGGTAGATGAAGATACCTGGGTAAGGATCCTCCAGCTGGATGCTTGGATTGGATCCATCCTTGTGATCAATAGGCAAGAAAACTTCACGAATGGAGTGCTCTCCCTCTGCTGGCTTCTGCTTGAAACCGGGCGATGGCATTTTGTCTTCCTCATGCGGGTCCAACAGATGGTCGCCGATAACGGAGTGAATCTTGGCTCTGCCCATAAAACGACCCTTGGCTTTGAACAGACGGAAAGCGAACATGCCTGCCGATACGGACACTGTAACGTAAATACCATTTTCGATGCTGGAAAAGACTGTAACCAGAACACCAATGAAGAATATGATGACCTCAAGTGGTGAGATCCTCCAGAATTGGTACACGGTGTTTGGTGGTGTGATCAAGTCAAGCACTGCGTGGATAATGACTGCCGATAGTGCCGCGTTGGGAATGTACCAAAACATAGCCGGAAGTGCGTAGATAGCGAGAAGCACTACGATGGCCGTAATGACACCTGCGAAAGGCGTGCGGACTCCAGCCTTAGACTTGATGGCAGTGCGAGAGAAAGAACCAGTTGCGGGGTATGCTCCTAAGAAGGGTCCCAAGCAGTTGGACACGCCGATGGCCACGAGCTCTTGCGATGGGTTGATGACGTAGTTGTTCACTCGTCCGAACGACTTGGCAATGGAGATGTGCTCGATGAGGAGGACGATGACAGTAGACGGTAATTCGGTGGCGAACGACTTGATTATGGGAATTGTGACCTTGGGTACGCGAGCGTGTTGGAATCCTGAAGTTGTAAGTAATGGATCTGATCAAGATTAAGAAGCATCTTACCTCGCGGAACAGTTCCAAGAGTGGTAATAATTGGCTTAGTTCCGTTGGCTTTGTGCTCTCGATTTGCTAGGTAACTGAACAGAATGTACAGCAAAATAACAAACACCGTTCGCAGAGTGTTGATGAAGAAGAACAGCTTCGCACGGGTAGGGAATCGCTTTGCGAGCTGGCCGCATGTAAAACGGATCGCATAGAGAAGGAAGAGGCAAGTCAAGCCGAATGATGCGTTAAGGTTAGTTCGTCCAAGGTACTTGAGCGAGTTGATCACCACTTTGTATGTGGGATCCCTAGTCGAGAAACCTGTGATACCCATCATGGTTGGAAACTGTCCAGCAGCGATACTGAGCGCAGAGCCAGTCATGAACGCTGAGATTGCAGGCAACGAGATGAGATCCACAATCCAGCCCATACGGACAAGACCCAAGAAGAGAACGATTGATCCGGCGATGATGGCCAACGAGGATGCGATCATGTCTCGTGAGATACCCTGACCGGCTAATTTCTCTTCCGCTGACAGCACAACACCGCCAGTGACTGTGGATAGAACTGCGACGGGTCCGATGGTGATGTCTTTCGAGGTAGCGAAGAACCAGTAGATGAGTACGCCCATGAACGAAGAGTACAATCCGAATTCGACAGGAAGCTCAGCAAGCTTTGCGTAGGCCATACCTTGGGGAACGACAACAGCACCCACGGTGATACCTGGCGAAAGTTAGTAGCTATACAAAACAATCAAACTATAGCTTGACATACCAGCGACAAGGTCACCTATTAACCATTGTACGTTGTAGCGACCTATCCAATGAAGGAACGGAAACAAGCTGTAGCAATATTCTCTGAACTCGGGTCCACTGGGAAGAGTGTCTTGAATCCATTCTTTCGCAGTAGGTTCATCCTCAACATATGTATCTGCGGAGTCGATGGTGAAAACACTTTCGCCTCGTGTTACGCGCTCTGAGCCAGTTTCGTTCCGGTAGTGCAGGTCGATGCCTAAGACCTTTGCCAGGCTGTGGCCGACTTTATTGGCTGTAGAAGCCATCGTTAAGGTAGGAGTTCTTCAACGCGTTCGAACAAAAATGCACTGGTTCAGCACTTGGAGGGCCACGTGCTTGAAATCCAGTACCAAGTTTGACAAGGCCGAATAAGCTTCAGAAGCAAGGACAAGAGTTGCCAGGCGTCTGAAAGTTTATCTATGAGGACCAACGGGCTGGGAGGCGTTCACAAGCACAGCACAAGCAATTGATGGCTTGGAGCGAAACGCACGCGGTCTCTCCAGAGCGAATAGCAGTGTCGCGATGCCGGTCTGGGCTGCAGGATCGGCCCTGTGAGCTTCGAAGTCGAGATAGCTTGGGAAGCTTGAGTGTACTGGATGTGGGAAGGACCGAAGCCTTCAAGACGCCTCCGAATTGCTTGACCTGGCGGAAAATTGCGTGATCGCTTCCGTTACTGGATCGGAATTGGTTTTGAAGGGATCCGATGTAGGCTACTGGTCGACGCGCAGTCGGGGAGATGTCGAGGCAATAAGGCCACTGCTACGGTAGAGGGCTCGAGGTAGGTAGGGAGTATTTCCAAGCAACGCCCGGGTGGAGGGTTCTGACAAGTGACATAATGCTGCCCTGATATGCCGATCAGATCTAACGAAGTTCAAGCGACTGTGACGCTTTTCGCCGCGGTACCGGCTTCAATCTGATGGCAGATGGGTCGAGCTTGCAAGGGTATGCGGGTGCGGCGACAGGGATGGCGCGCGAAGGATGTGATGGTCGCTCGCGGTTCGCCCTAGTGCCCAATAAAAAAGGTATGGCCTGAATTGCGTGCTCGGGAGCAAAGATGTCGACTTCGGTGTGCGAGCACGCCAAGTGAGCTTGGTGAATGGTTGAGCTGTGGCATAATTGGCACAAACGGATCCTTCTAGAGCATTCGTGATTACAACCTCATTTGACGTTCTGCTATTTGCAATACTGCTGAGCACAGCAGCCAGCTCGACGCCTCTTTACATTACGTGCGTCAATATCTTTGCACGTAGTGTCCTCCAATCAAAAGAGGCGGGATTTTCTAAATTCGGGAGGTCTTTGTTGAGCGCATTCGTGATGTCGAAAAGTCAGTTCTGACGTCATGCTCTGGGGAAAGCCGGCTGTGCGGATACGTTGAGACGGCACTTGGATTCGACGGGAACTTGCATCCAATCCAGGGCAACCGTTTCTGAACACCACAAAGCGCCCGTGATAGGTCCGATACTAGATCCGCTGCGTAGGAGAAGTTTGTGGGTTCAATTAAGGTTCTTTGCAGGATGGCAGCCGCACGTGGGGAAAACTGGTCTTTACTAAGCGAGCAGGCGCCATTCAACGTGGGGTCCTCGTCCTTTTAGGAAAGGAAGTTACAAGAGGTGCATACCGCCATTGTCAATTCTACACGCCAACTAAGCACCATTGAATGGGTTTTCACGATACTTTGTGTCTGGATTTCAAGAGCGGGCGGCTAGCTTTGTTGCTCTGGTTGAGGCTCAATCCTTCCGTTGATACGGATAGGTTGCTTTCCACAGAAGTGCTGCAACTACATCAAGCTAGTCTCGCGCGTTCGGCGTCATCACTCCCCGACTTCCCCTCTTGGCTGACCCTCAGTCCTACGTATTCGCATCCACACGGTTGCCCACCTTAAAGATTTGCACGACACGATACCTCCACCAAGAGTATCCAGTGCTGAGTCGAGTCGGATCAATCCGTCCGTCCAATCTAGGCGAACGCTACAATGTTATAACGCGTGTAGACGTGCCCGCTTGAGACCCGCTCCTACATGGGTCTACTATGTACAACGTCTATCAAAAAGGATCGCTCCCAGCAATTTTCTGCAAGGGTTGGCCGAGTAAACAGCACCGAGATCTATTTTTCGCCTACTGCAATAGAGCGAAACAGGAATATGCCATTTCTGGACCGATGATCCTTAACAAAAAAATGCATTGTTATTAGTTAACTACATTTCCTAATCGTATGCTGTTGTAGACCGCAGCACAGTAGAAGACTTACGATCTCAGCGTTCTTAGTTTCTTCTATTGCTGTTGTTGATAAAACAAGGAAGTGTTTCGGTCTTTGCAAGTGGAACGGCATGCAGATGTCTCGAGAAGTAAGAGGTAAAGTCTGGATTGTTAAACTTATATACCTGATTTTCCAACGAGCTCGTTGCTCTAGAAGAGTCGAACTTTTCCCTTCGATTTAAATGCAGCATACTCCTCAGTCAGCAGGCTAAGACTCAATGACTCGCGTTGGTTGCAAAGTATACTGTAGTAATCAGCATCAGATCTTGCATCGTGTGGATATGTATGGGAGCGTATATTGCTTCACGTGTCGCCGCGTTTCTGGGATATGTGAAGTCACCAATCATAATCCCGATCTTGATTTGGTAAACAGTGATCGGTAGGTAGTGAATAGTAGAGGACTGGTGGTGTGTGAGGGAGTTTGCTTCAAGGCCAACGGGAGCTGTGAGCAGACAACGTTTATAAGATGAGGCAAGTATAGGTTCTACTTGATGAGAAAGTGGTGCGTAGGGGTCAAGGTGAGCCCTGGGTTACGATCAACCATAGAATTCGTCACAATCAAGGTACTAGGGGTATATGAACATCACGGCGACAATCACCAAGTATTTGATCGAATGCTCAAAAATGATGCCAAGAAAAAGAATTTTGTAGTCGACTGATATACGTCAACATCACGAAGTGGCAGCAAATGATTGATGCATCAATGCTGCTGTCTTCGTTACGAAACGATCCATTCAACAACGCCAGTACCAATGCGCGACACTCAGCAGTACCCACTCGCTGAAAGTCACTTTCACATCTAACCCCTCTTCCTAGCCTTCTTCGCCCGATCATAGGCATTCTTCTCCCTGCCCTCTTCACCCTGGATCTCTGCCACAAGCCTCCGGTACTTGGTCTCGTAAGCTTTGTCCTTCTCCTTCTTCTCCTTGAGCGTCTCTCTCGCAATGAAGTTGGCGTCCTTGCGCAACTCCCTGAGTGCACCTTTCCTCTCGCGCTTGTACTCCTTCTGCAGCTTCTTGGCCTCTGAGCGCTCCTTATCAGGGTCATAGTGGCGGTTGGGATCGAAGGATTCTTCGAATTTGGGAATACTGGATTTGATGGGTAGGGGACGGTGATGGTGTAGGAGAAGGGGTCGCCGTTTGGAGCGTGCAAGGGATATCCGGGCACGGAGGTTCTGGTAGGTAGACGTCTGGTTTGCGGACTTGAGGGGTGCAAGTAGCGGGCTGAAGATCTCGATGAACGCGGATGAGGCACTCCAGAGTTCGGCGGCAGTGATGACGTTCTTGCTGTGCGCTGCCAGGAGAGCGGGCGTGGCGTGCTCTGATTTGAGGGCAAGTCCAGTGTAGCGTACAAACTCAGGAATGTATCGCTTCGATAGTCTTTGGTATTGCAGACATAGCGCACCAACGAAAGCACCTGTTGCAACATCTGTAGTAGAAGCAGGCGAGGTAAGTCCCATCCAGCGAGCCATGAGGGTGACGGCGGGAGTGACGACCTGGTGGAAGTGATCAGAAGTGGGGAAGATGGATCCAATAGCAGAAAGTAGAGCCAGATCACCTGGTGTTGGGTCGTTCGAAACCTGAAGCTGCTTCAAATGTTCTCGGAATTTGGTAGCAATCTGAACCGGGTATGACCGCGACATGGAATGGATATGACGGATGATCGCTTCAATCACAGCCAGGGACACAGCTGGCGTCTGGTTTGATAGGTAGGAGACATGATCAATGAGCGCACAAGCGAAGTCGGCAAGCTTGTTCTTGTTGTCCGAATGCAGTCCAGCATGATAGAGCGCACGTATCCTCTGGATGACGGTGGAGGTATCGTTGGGGGTAACATCCTTGAAGACACTCAGTAACTCCTCATGAGTCCGCGGACATTTGTAAGTAAACGCCAACTTGGACGAAGGCTCAACACCGAGAGTGAGGACGCCGTTAACAGCCTTGGGTTGCTCTTTCCGCTCCGGCATGACGTGCTTCAAGAAGTCTGCGTCCTCCTCGTCCATGGCCATTGTGTCGTCGATTGCAGAGCCAGCATCAGACTCATCGTCGGACATATCGGCTTCTGAGTCGGTAGCAACAAGGTCATCGTCCATGATGAAGTCGTCCTCGTCTTCAACGCCGTCGGGTCTCAGTTGGCCTGGCGCTTTTAGTCCGAACTCGGCAGCATCATCTGGCAGGCTGTCGTCATCTTCGTCTTCATCAAGCTCCTCGATACCGTTTTTGCGTGGTTCTTCGTCATCGCTGACAGGCTCTCCGTGCATTCTCTTCATGCGCTTCTGCTCAAGTTCCTTCAAGCGATCTGCCTCTTCTCTAGCCTTCTCTTCTTCCGTCTTTGTTCGTTCTGTCGGCTTCGCTCGCGAATCTTGCATCAGTTGGCGCACACGTGTATCGTACTCTCTGTCCTTGTCTTGCTGTGTAGCTCCAGCTAGAAGTGCAGCGCGGTCGGCGTTCATGCCAAATTCGTTGACCTGAGGGTCCTTGGGCTTCTCAGGCTCGGGCTTCTTGTTGATGTGTCCTCGTAGAGCGGCCAACACGTCATTGAGGTCCTTATCAAGCTCGTCTCGTAGCTCATCGTCGTCCTCTTTCTGTGCTTGACGCTCGTATTTATGCTGCTTCGACTTGGCCACAACCTCCTTCATGACCTCTGCCTTGCTTTTCTTCCTCTCTGGCTGATCCGCAGCCGCGTCGCCATCCACATCGCCATCCTCATCGTCTCTCCGCCTCTTCTTCTTCAGGAAGCCATCTTCGCCGTCACTTGACCCAGCAATGCTTGCCGCATCATAGTCTTCCTCTCCAATCTCATCGTCAAAACGGAGAGACTGTCCACCGTGGGTGAGCTCAACCTCGTCAGCATCATCCTCAAGGTCAAACACATTCCCGCCCCTCTTGCGCTGTTGTTCCCTCTCAAAGCGCGCCATCTCACGGTCCTCCAGACTCATTGTCGGGTCATCTTCACCTATCCGCCTATCGAGGATACCTCCGACCTTGTTCTTGCGATGCATCTCTGGAAGCAGCGACTTCCTACGTGCCTCCTCGCCTGCGCTCTTGGTGACGCCGGGTCTACCGAGGATCTTCTTGGGAGCATTCTCGGCCTGCGCAGAGACATACTCATGCTTGTGGGGGCGCGCAAGGTGCTTGAACTCGAAAGGATTGAAAGATTCGCGAATTGAGGCGAGCGCAGAGGCTTTCCGTTCGTGGTGGTCGGCGTTCTTGGATTGCGACTTCTTCTGCTTCTTCGACTTTTGCGGGCCGGTGATGCCTTGTTCGCGGAGCGAGGCCTTTAGCCGCTTCAGCTGTGAGGGCGGCATGTCTGTGACTATGTCGAGGCCCGGAGACCTGTGAGTAGGGTGTTCGGCGCTGAGAGAGCTCGTGGGCGACACGAGATGGTCGGCTTGAAATTATTTCCCAGACCAAGATTTCGGCATGGATGGCCCCTGTCTAGCGCCACATCCCTGCAGCCCGCTCCCCACTTTCACGCGCGACGGCCGTCACGGCGCAAGTGCATTCACGACCGCAGCATGTCTCCAAGCCTCGTTGCCATATGCCTCACACCATGACCAAACACACCTCGATATGGCATCCAGCATCCCCGACCTCTGGCTCTGGCTCGGCCTCGGTACAGACCCCTCTCACCATCGACCAACCCAGCCCCACTAACCCATCTTCCAGGCGTCTTCACATTCATAGCCGTCCAGCAAGTCTCCCACGGCCTCCAAAACATGTGCACCCTCACCGAGATCCGAAACCCACAGAACATCCCGCAACAACGGCGTACCATCCCCTCCGGCCCGCCCACCCACCAAGAAGATGCCATCAAGACAAGTTCTCTCTTGACACTGGCGACAAGCCACAACAACGATATCCGCGCCTCCGCTACAAAGATCCTCTGCACGCGATTCTACGCTTCCAAATCCGCCAAAGACCTGCTCATTAAGGATCTGTACTGTGCAGATGGAGAGGTGTTGCATCGCGCGCAGTTGGCGTTCAATCTGTTAGGCGATATGGGTGTCTGGAGAGACGATTCTTTGTTGCCAAACCATGGGTTCAGGTGGGATGTCGTCCAGCCTAGAATGGGCGGTGGCTCTCAGGATGAGGTGAGGAGGAGACGAAGAGAGGCCATGGTGATAAGTGACGGGGACGGGCTGATTGGACATGATGATGTTTACATGAGGGATCCAGAGAGGGAGGAAGAGCAAAGTGATGACGGTTTGTTCGTTTCCTCTTGAAGTTGCCGACTTGCGGACCGGATGCGGAACATGGATTGTGATACCCCTATTGTGTTAAGATTATGAGCGTTTGATATAAATCTATTGCTGCTTCAATGTTCTGCCCAACTGTAATGGCGCATATCACTCTCAACTTCGTCTATCGTCCGTCCTCACTCCGTCCAAATCCTCTGAACCCTCCCACATCCCTCCTGAAGAACTTGCCAATGTTCTTCAAATTACTCTCCAGGTTCGCGCCTCCATCCGCACCTCCAGCCTGCTGCTGACCCGGCGCAGGACTACCGAATCGATCAACACCATCCCTTGCGGCATTGACGAGCATGTTACCCAAGCCTGCTGCGTCGAACCTGCCCCCACCAAGACTCGGTGTTCCCATCGTGCCCATGACGCTTCCTGCCGTACTTCCAACGCTACCTGCAGCCTGGATCTGCAGTGGCGTAAGGAAGGGCGAGTTCTGCACGAGGTTTTCGTGGTTGGGCGATGCACGGAAGGCAGAGAAGAGGTCGAGAAGCTGAGTTTGCTCAGCCTTGCGGATGCCCTTGAGATCAAGAATCTTGCGGAAGTTGGTGTCGGATTTGTCGGCAATATGGATAAGGTAGGCTTGCACGAGGGCTTCTGGCGGCGAAGGACGAACTTGCAACGTTTTGAGAAGAGGGTCGATCTTGGACATGGACTGATTTACGCGTTTGATGAAGCTTTGGCATAGTTAGTAGTGTGTGGGCGCAACTCGGAACTGACTTGAGTAACATACCTTGCCGGTGGCGCTGTACCAGGCTCCTCATTGAGGGTAGGGAGCTCCGTGAAACCCTTCTTCAGCACGTAGGAATCCAGCAGCATTTGCTCCGCTCCAACTTCGGAGATTGGCTTGCACTGCATTATGTTCGCAATGTACGTGGAAGCCATAAGATCGACAAGGTTGTCGCTGAAAGCTCGCGCATACTGCTGCTTGTGGAGATGCTTCAGGATCTCTCCAGATCTTTCCTTTACGTTACGCAAAAGTTCAGCCACATAACTACTTTGGTCGCCAACACTCTCGAGCTTTGCCCAAGGTGTATTTCGCATCTCCCTCCAGCTAGGTTCGCACGCCATCTCGACTTTTCGAACGAGCATTCGGACTGTGGCACTAGCGATACCCATGAAGGCATCAGCCTGACTCTGCAAATCAACCTTTTCCTTAAAGTCCTCGTCTATGCGGCCTCTGATCTTCTCCTCCAGTTGGTTGCAGGTCATATAGCAATAATCTGCAGTGTTGAGAATGAGGACAGCGTCTTCGACGGAAGGTCCTTGAGCTCCTGCTTTCTCGCTAAGAAAATAGTAGAGCACCTGTTGCCCGTACTGATCCAGGTACTTGGCAAAGGTCATGGATAGCTCCTGTAACCTCGTTCCAGTCGAAAGCTTAGCGCACTGTGCCAATGTCAAACGATAGAATTGGAACAGCTCTGTCGATGAGGGTATCACAGCTTGAGGGGAGAAATCCTCCTCTGGGTTTCGGAGGGGTTGTTGCCGGTACTTTGGTATGAGATTGGCGAGTTGCCTATAAAGTCAGTCTCGCGATGACCAGGTAAGTGTGTGTAACATACTTGTCTTGAGATTCGACCCAGAGGCTCATGTAGGGTTCAAAAGCCTCGGAGATGGCCTGACTAAAGCCATGCGACCGGTCGTCCTTGGAGGCTACTGTGTCCATTGAAGAGCGAGACTGCACAGAGTAAGCATGTAGTTCGATATGATAGCCTGTCTTCACAAACCTCATTAGCGAACCGCCTTTCTAAACTGTGTTCAAAGTCAAGTGTCTCCTGCAAGCACGAGAGAAGCAGTTCGACATCCAAACTCTGCCCATCGCCTCTCCGCACAGACTTTTGTAATATGGACTTGAAGTCTTCACGGGTTCCTTCGCAGAACGAGTTGGCCAGCATCTCATTCACCCGCCAATAGGCCGGGAAGATGGAGGCATGTTCGACGTCGTATGTCTTCATCATCCGGTTGAACCAGCTGTATCTTCGTCCAATATTGTCTAATGATCCAGCCTGGTACCATTAGCGTGCTATCACCATGAGCGAACATGGGTGGCTCACTTCATCGTTGCCCCGGAAGACCTGGCGATACTCGCGCAGCTGCGTGTTGCAATACCAGTTGATGAGCCTCGTGCGGGCATGTTCTCCGAGCGCATCGATAACCAGACAGGCTTCCGCGAGCATGGCCTTTCGTGACGCCGTTTCCCCCTTGGCGAATGTCACCTCGAAATCCTCGCAGACCTGCTCCAGCAATTCGCCCTGTACGTCCGCCACATTGCGACTCAAGGTTGCAATTTGGTCTATAGAGCGATAACTCTTGAAGTGTGCCACAAGTTGTATCACAGCCTGCAACAGTTGTGCGCATTCCCTGTACTGTCGCGACTTGCTAAGACTCCGTAATTGTTCGTAGGCTGTCGTCAACATCTGAAGTCGCTTCAACGCCGTCATAGAGAGCGTCAGGTTCTTCTTTGTGCTATCCAAACGCTTTATGTCTGCAGTCATCTCGGTGATGGTCTGTTCTGTCTGCATGGCCCGCTCCCGGACGCTCTCAATCTTCTTGAAGAGATCAGCCAGCTCTGCCTTTGCAGCCTGTATACGCTGGACGCTGTCGGCGTCTGAGCTAGACTGGGAGGCGACGATGCCGGCAATGTCTTCGTCAAGGTCATCCTGGTAGTTGCGAAGGGCGTCGGAGGTGGCAGAGACGGAGGAGAGCGTGGCGGGGTGGGAGAAGAGGGCGTTGAGATGGTCGATGGGATCGTAGTCAGCTGCATTGAGCGTCAGCGCCGGATCCATGCCTGTGATTGACCTTGGGACGGCGTACTAGATTCCAGCGAGGTGGAAGGTGCAGGCATATGGTTCGGCGGGAGTCCGCATCAATCGCATGCGCCCGCGGTACACGGTTGCAATCGTTGCAGCGGCGGGCAAGGCACGTTCAGGGTACAAGGCGAAGAGAGGCACGTCTCGTATTCTTCGGGAAGCAGTATGTGCGACGTGGTGTTATCGGCAATTCTGCGATCTTCTTCATGCTTCAACGAGACAACATCCCACGCACCCCAGCCCTCAATCAAGGGTCTGAGGGTCCAAGCTCGTCGCGCTAGAGTAGCTCTTGCGTAGGGCAACATCACCATCGAACACACACGGAGCACAAACAGCAGCTTTCAGACACAACAGGACGCATCAAGATGTTTGGATGCTACATAGTCTCAAGTTACAGCCACGTAGCTTCTATTGCGGGAACAGACCTAGGAAGCCATTATACACCAGACTGCGATCCTTCTGAGTGAGCGAGCTTGCGTCGCCTGTACCGGTCCAATAGAAGAGTCCACCTAGTCCGTTTTGTCGCACATAGTTGGCCTTCATTCTGACAGTTTGCGGGGTATCGTATGTGACTAGCCCTCCGTCACCACCAATACAGTAGGCTGCGCCCAGCTGCTCGTCTACGTGCTCTTCCGCACCCGGACGGGGCAAGTCTCGGTACTCGAAGGTGCCCTCCTCTCCTGCTTGCCCGGAGAACGAGTGACCTATACCACGGGTTCCGGTGAAACTTCGGCCGTATGCTGGCACCCCCATGACGATCTTGTGTCTTGGGACACCTTGCTGCATCATGTAGGAGACAGCTGAGTGGCAGGATATTGCGGCTTCGGGACTGTGCGGAATGTGTGGTGTGAATAGTTGAGCTTGATGACCACACTTTTTCACCCAAGGCCCGCTGTAGTCATAAGCCATGAGGTTGATCATGTCCAGATAATGCGAAGCGTGCGCCAGGTTGATATGCTGAAGGGCCCATTCGCCTGCTGGAAGTGCTGAGGAGAGGGTGTATTGGGGCGCCGGCAAGTACTGACGGAGTGTGGCCAGAAGAGCGATGTAATCCCTGCCTTGGCTGGCATCTGCAGGGTGTTCCCAGTCGACTGTTGCCCGTTCAGTAAAAGTATCGCCATTCTGGATCAATATACTGACTGTCGATGCCATCAATACCAAATTGTTGTACCAATGCCAATGATGTCTGAGCAAAACGCTCACGGCAGGCAGGGTCTCTAGCAACACCCGCGAAAGGCTCACTGCCTTTCCCACCACCGCCAACAGATAACACAACCCGTAGTCGGGTATACTTTCGCTTCAACAGGGCGAAAGAGTTAAGACATCCTTTTGCTGCAGGAATGTCGTCAGTGCCTGGGACATCGATTTGAGCATCCGCCCATTCATCACTTAGCTGTAGAGTGAGTCAGTTAGGGAAGCTTCGATGCACCTGATGTACCTACATATACAGTTCCATCGTCTTTTACCCTGTTGCCATGTTAGTCCATGTATTTAGTAACCATCTCCAGTGATTAGCGTACCAGGCAAAGGCGTAGAAGACATGCGAAATGACATCGTAGTTCAGCGATACAGGTGGCTGATCGCGATAGATGCGCCAGTTAGGATAGTAAACTCCGTTCCAATACATAGCTTGCAGCGGTGTGGAAAAGGTGGTGTCGTGACCAGGCGGGTTGAAGTAGTCTCGGCTCATTTTCGGTCGTCGTAAGCTATGGCTTAGCTGTGGCTAGCTTCCTGCACGTCAGAACACCCTGCAGGTAAAGGCCGGCAGCCG
This sequence comes from Alternaria alternata, assembly GCF_001642055.1. Taxonomy (NCBI): domain Eukaryota; kingdom Fungi; phylum Ascomycota; class Dothideomycetes; order Pleosporales; family Pleosporaceae; genus Alternaria; species Alternaria alternata. The sequence continues at coordinate 392,139 of NW_017306212.1, forward strand.
GATCGTAAAGGGTGAAGGCTGAACGGATATCGGAAGCTCTTTGTCGTGTTAGGGCTTGAGGTATGGCCTTGGTAATGAGGATCGGATAGGTGTGCATGTAATACAATGGCAGGAGCAATATGTACCGATTATCTGTGCGACTTGGAAGATGATTGAGGAAGGAAAGCGAATGAATGGCTTCAGGTAGTCGAGGATAATTCTGGAACACATCCTGCTTGTATGTAAATATAAATGAAGGCTATCAATAGTGGCGCCAGAAGCCATCGGTGATGCAATGTCTTTGATGATCGCCTCAAGGCCAAAGGACCGCGCAGCCATCCTAGAACGAACGAAGGCTCCTATGCGTGACTTGCTATAGCGGCTCTACTACAGATTAGACGGTGAAGCCCAGTTTGGCAACTGATGAGCTACGGATTCACACTAAGGTTGTGCCACCAAGCATCATTGATCGTAGGAGGCAGGCCTGGGGTGCGAACGAAGCCGCAATTTCCTGAATATTCCGGCGTCGTAATGTGGACCCTAGTGCTTCAAGAGCAAACTGCTCGAATCCACCCGAAATGGTTCGACTCTACCCCAATGCAAGATTATGGTAACGCGAAGATGATTGTTAAAGCAAGATCAGTGCTGAGCCGAAATAGCTTCTCAGTGGGTTGCAGAGTGACAGGTAGGATACTGACTGCTAATTACACGGCCAGGAACGTTCTTCCGGACATTGTGGAGAGAAGGCATCGCGAAATCGGCTAGAAAGATACCTAGGTAGTAGCCAAGAAGCATCAGACACCATGTTGCAGGAGTGGTGACCGAATGCAAAACCAGCCCCGCATGGGATGAAAATCCGGAAACGATCATGGCTGACTGCGAACACGTCGATGAAGACGCTCACATGTTGCAAAGCGTATCGACGGGCCGTGAATAGTGAAGCAAACATGGAAGAGCGTCTCCATGCGTGGGGTTCCAGGGTTGCATCAGCTGTAAACATCGGTTCGACGGCACGTTGGAAATGCAGATGCAGTGGGTAGATCAGGGTAAGTCAAAATCAAGCGGGATGTAGCCGCCATGTAAGACGTTTCTGGCAAGGTGCAGTTGTGGATACGGGAGTAGACGGTGATCGCCGTGTCGAACAAAGAACCTTGGAAGTCCGCACCTTCTCTTAGCGTCCACGTGAACTCGCGTCCTTGGATCTTGGCAGTGATGCTGCGCATCTTCTAGCGTTTGCGACGTCACATCAACAGCGTAGAGCCACAATTTTACTCTCTATACACATCGTGTAGCGCTCACTTCTATAAGACGGCTGAAGCGTATTCGTCTACAACGCGCCACGATGACCGAGGTTATGAACTCCGCCCCAACGCCAGCACCCGAACCGAAACCCGTAGAAAGCCAGCAACCACAATACACGTTCAAATTCAGCGAGTTTCTGCGACGCGAATATCGCTTTGGCCTTAGTCCTGACCGCCCGGTATGCAAGGCATACCTCCAGGGTCACTGCCCGGATGGCAATAGGTGCCCAAACAAACACAATGTCTCTTCATCCTACAACAAGTATGTGAATCTAGTGGTAAAGCATACACCACCTCTTAAGCTAACACGGCTCAGTCTAGTATGCAAGCATTGGTTGCGTGGCCTATGCAAGAAAGGCGAAACATGCGAGTTCCTTCACGAGTACAACCTACGACGAATGCCCGAGTGCTCCTACTACGCCCGGACACAAACGTGCTCCAATGGAGACGACTGTCTCTACCTACATATCGACCCCGAGGCGAAGCGCCCCTCATGCCCACACTACGATAGAGGCTTCTGTCCGCTTGGGCCATACTGCGCGCTCAAACACAACAAGAAGGAGAAGCTTTGTCCCTTCTACCTCTGCGGCTTCTGTCCCGAGGGTAAGAACTGCAAGTACGGTGCACACCCAAGGTTTCCTGCCGATCTCAAGAAGCCTGAGGTCCGTGTGGAAAAGAGCCCTGAGGAGCTTGAGGCCGAGCGAATAGAGCGCGAACGCGAGATGATGAGAAGAGAGGAGGAGGACCGTGAGCGTGACGAGAGGAACGGTCATCAAGGTGGCCGCGGTTTCAGGGGCAACTGGGACCGCAAGAAGCGTGGAAGAGGAAGGGGTAGAGGTGGCAGGGGACGAGGAGACTATTGAACGGCTAATCCTCTGCTCGTTGAAACTCCAGAATAATACCAGAACGCACTCGTTCTGTGCGGCGACTGAACATTGCACCGAGCTTGTGCTGGGTTCAAGCCAAAGAGTGAGAGAAACAGAAAGGATAATGATACCCCCCAGGCTCAGTCCTGGTATTAAGCGCTGAGTAGTCGGGGCTTCGACGTGAATGGTCCCCAGTGACATCGGTCTGACACCCGAGTTGAAATTCAAGAGGCAGATGTACACAGATGATTTTAGGATGATGGTCACAACGAGAAAGCACAGTAGGGTCAGGGCGTGAGCCGACATAACGGGTACGGTATAAAGTATTACTACTATATTATTCTTCATGACGACTGCTCGCGACAGGCTTGACAACCATTTTTGATCGACGTTAACCTCCTGTCAACGAACTTGATGAATGTGATGGCGTTTCATCGCTACATTACATGTGAACTACATCGAATCAGATCGTGGTGGAGGCTTTGAAGTTCTCTTCCAAAAAGAGACCGATATGCAGGAGTGGACGCCAATACAATTTTGTTGTTTGCGTATCTCTTTTGTTTAAACTTTGACCATGCTGCTAAATTGCCCGATGTCAAAGGCGTGCCTGCAATGAGACGATCGATAGCCCGAATGAAGATTCGTTCCGCCTTAGCGTACCGCCCAGCACTCAGTGCTAGTGCAACGGCTTCGAGGAGTAGACCAACCCCAACACCATTTCCCGCAACTCAGTTTTGACTGCGTTTCTTCCACATTCACTGCACATCATTCGTTCTGCGCATGCTAGTTGCCGTCTCTTAGCAAATCGGCCACCACGAGCTTGCAAATACTTACATGTCTACTTGGATACCCACTAGTAGCGTGCAGGTGGTCTGGCGACATCACATCGAACTTTCCATTATTATCTCGAACGGCGCTTGCAACTTCACATCCTCGGTGTCGATGATGAGCAGTTAGTGGGCTACCGCCGTCCCTACGCTCGCCATATCCCCTCATATCGCAGGCTTCACTGTCTCACGTTTAGAGCCGGCGAGAAACGTTCTATTTATCCTTGGAAATCCTACCAGAAGCTCCGGACACCTATCGCAGCCATCCATCATCTTCAGAAGCGAGCTGCGCTTGCCAGAGGAAGAACACATATGACCCTCACGGCGCTTCAACTCTCAGCATGTGTTGAATATACACGCTGTGTCTGTCGTCTTGTTGGGGTTCAATTAATGTTGTGGTTGTACAGATTCCTCCTTGATGTCGGGGGCGCAGGCCTTCTACCAGTGGCTTTGCAACTCCACCACCCTTGAAGCTTTGACTGCAGCTATATGGGCGTCTGCCCCCGCACCTAAGCTACGAAAATCAAATCAGAAAACACCGTTCATTGCTGCAGCCTGAGACAACTTGTCCATAAGCGCGAGTTAAGCACCACACCTCTTTTGTGGATCATCCGGGGACCAGATTCTGACGAATGCTGGGCATCACGGTGACGGTTTCTTTTGTCTTCATGCTTCCCAAGCTGACCACCTTAGCATCTGACAGGCGAACATTTACGCAGATAATGCAGTTTATCTTTGTGGCTCGCTGGGTATATAGCCTTACAGCGCGACGTTGGATTCCAATACTGCAGAGGCGCATCGACCCAAACCCACTCAACGAAGTTCGATCTACATCTTTTGTTACTTTCAGGCTCTTGGGCAATATCATCTAGTACTCTCTTAGCATCTCCCCAGACGTGCACTTTTCTTATCGTTTCCTAGCAAGATCTTGTTTTTTGGCGAATCCGTTTTCGCATCCCAACCACTTTCTCTGCTTTTCTTCATTCCTCGGATCTCCAAAAGTCGTAATCATTCTCTCCAGTCCACCGGGGAAATGGCGACCGCAGCCAATTACGCGACATTGCAGCAAACACCCGCCTCGGCACCACGAGCCGTAGCGAACCCAGGCAATCATCCAACACTACACAACGAGGGTTATCCCAGGCTCGCCTTCTTTTTATCGCAGCACACCAGATATCTACATCTGCGAAGATTTTCCGCGCTTGCGATCCGCCTTCTGCTCTATCGTCAGCATAGGTTGATGGGGCTGGAGAAAGACCTCTTGCATCTTGAAGATCGCGATGCTCAGTTCGATCCCGACTTCTTGAAGAATTTTGCCCGTATCGACGCAGAATACAACACACCTGTCATCGTTCGAGAAAAGACCCAGGGCAGACTATATGAGAAGCTCCAGAATGAATTAAAGGAATATGGTAAGCAGATCATTGCTGCAGTCGACGTAGATTGACCAAAAACAGAGGAAGCCCTTCTAAGATTCAATCGCCTTGCTGGTAAAGGCTACGATGCTGCGGAGCTTCGTGACTTCCAGGTTTTCTTAGACCGGAATGATCTTTTGGGACTTGATGCTGCAATTTGGGGCTCTCAGAACGATCCCGAAGGCCATGCATCTGACATATACCAGGTCGTAGATCGATCAAGTCCCAGTACGATAAGTAGGTTTTTCCGGGATAAGTTTGTCTCGTGGGCTCCGTACTTTCCAGACTGGCTCTGGGTGCTATTGACCTGGTCCAAAAGACCCCTGGACATCTTTGGATGCCGCAATTTCAGCGAGCACCGAATTGAGGTGATAACATTAACGATCGGGAATCTCACAGCCTCGTTGCTCATATATGCGGCCGTCACGTCCTTGTACTTCACAGCTGGACGAGCGTCCAGCATCGCAGGGGTTGTTATTACATCCGTAACCATAACCGCTTGTAGTCTGTTGTTTCGTAATCAGCAGTTCATCTCTATGCTTGCGACGTATGTAGACCCTCCATCTCTCTTTTGAAGACTTACTTACGATGTAGGGTATGTGCCGTACTCGTGACGTTGCTGCTCAACGATAAGCCCGAACAATGTCAGTCGACCCAGACCGCTACGCCTTGAGCAAATATTCCGCATGCAGCAGGGTATGTATCGATCTGGCCATGGTCATCATGCAAGAGTACGTACTGGCGCGGCGCTGGCAGTTATCACCGGAGGCCGTAATACACAGACTGTGCTAACTTCTCGAAACATAGAACTAATAAGTACTGCTAGGTCACAACGATATGTTATCTGAGCTATCCAACTAGCAACATTCGGACCAGGCAGGAATCCGATTGGACTTAAGTTGCGGTCTATTTCAGCCTAGGGTATTATGCGCTAGACCTACATTGGCCGCCATGGTAATACTTTACCAATACCGAAGGGACATGGCACACAGACAGTGCACTGCCAAGTTCGGAGTCTTAACGCACGTGGGTACGGAATGACTAATTTGCGTTCAGTGACTAGCGGCTACGACTTTGCTACAGTTCTCTCTGGGCCCAGAAAAGTGCTCGATCGGCTGATGTACGCTGATTCAACACCATATCTGCATCACTTGCATGCTGCGCCCGATCAGCCTTATATGCGCTCATGGACTTGACGTTCTGCCAAGATAGAGCGGTGGCTGTTGAGTGGTATGCAGGCATCGAGCGTTGAGACAATGCGAAGTCGAAGCATTGCTTGAGACTCCAAGTTACCATAACTTTCACGTCCCCGGAGCCTTTGCTATTGCCGCGCAGAAGCCCTGGACTATGAAGAAGACACTTTGCGTTGGCTGGTCGCGAGACCACTTGGAGCTATTGCATGACGGAGCATCGTGCCTTGACTGCTTGAGGCTGACCGGCCATGCATGCCGCCTGCGCGTATCAAAATTCCACGTAGAACTCGCACAACTAGTCTTCTTGGTCGGACAGGTAACGCACATCGTCAGACTATAAACCTTTGGATTAGCCCCCCAAGTTGTCCAGCCTTCGGTCATTCGTATCGCAAGAACTTTATCAAGATCAACTAGCTCGACAAAGGGACGATGTCCTTCAATACACAGCCCCACGACTCTACGATCGTATGGCACAAGGATGGTACGAATACCTCATCCTTCTCAAACGCTCTCTTGGATCCGTACTGAGACTACCGCACAGCTTTGGAGAAGGGCAACACATACGCAGATAAATGCGCAAAGCGAGAAAGGGACATGCGACAGGCGCATGAAGCGCACGAGGCTGCGTCAATCCTCTATCACGACTCTTCGAATAGCCCTCCAACACCACAACAACAACAGCCCACTGCAACGACTAGCCAACATCAAACCACACAGTCGAACCATCAGGGCGTTCAAGGCACCTCCTCCGGCTGCTCTTAAGCATCTCACGATCGCAGGCGTTTATTGCTTTTTGCGGCGGGCCACCGCGGTCCTCGGAGGACGTGCCACTAAATCGGACCTGTCGTTGCGAGTCAGAAATCTGACCGGTGAAACAGTATTCGGAGGAAGCGAGAGCAAGGGTAAAGATACGGTGATGATGATCGCCGTTGTGCCGAAAAGTGATAGCGGAATCGTCTGGGCCAACGGTCTACTGTTTCGAAATCTCCAGCGGGACAGCATTTGTTTGTCGTTGTTACCAAAACCAATCAATTCCAACACCTCACAGGAGTCTGCCAATACGTAGCAACATAAACTCATCGCCGTCCACACCCGCATCTTCGGATTCTGTCCTGGTGACGCTGTTGTGTGCCAGACAAGCCTCAAATCTCGCTTAACAGGCCGTTGAATAGGCCTGTTAAATCTCCGCCCAGAAGGAGGTTGGAGGATTTTTGAGAATTCGCCGGGAAAAGTCGAGGCCCGTTACTGCTCGCGAGGTGGACCATGCGCTCTACCGATCGCAAGGGACTCGCCCTAGCCTTGGGGTCTCCATGAAAGGAGATCTGACACCTTCGTAGTGGCATCCACATCTCTTTCTACAAGCGCGCTAAAGGGCATGGTGTCTGTGAGTCCATAATCAGAAGTGACCCTCGGATCCTGTGGTGTCCGGGGTTCCGTACGCAGAACTCAACAAGCAAACGTAGAGGTGGATGTGGCATCTGGGGTATGTGTAGAGCTCTGACACTTGCGGTGCCCGGAAGCCGATCAAGGCCACCAGCAAGACGCGTCGATTGTCTGGTCAGCTTCTTGTTACGTGTGCAAAACGCAACGAGACCTCTCACATGAATGTCACACCCTACCTGAGATTGATTTTAATATCTATACCGCGTCTTTCGTGTCTTTCGTTTCAAGGTGCGCACACATCCCCTCCAAAGTCTTGTAAGTACGGGACCCATGCGCACCGTCTAGATTCTATAGGGTATGCATAAGTCGCACTAATATGATACATGACTTAGTTGAAGAGCAAGACTAAGAACGAGCACAGGGCTTACTCCAACGGTCACTCATCTCCTGAACAACGGCTGCGCTGCTTGAACCTTACCTCGCCGCACTCGTCAATCTGCCGACCGCAAGTACCGCAATCCCTTACCAACCGCACCCACGCGACGATCTCACGAACCCTTACGCATAAATCGCGGAACAAACCATACCGTTGGCTTACGGGAATGCACCAGCGGACGCTTCCGTAACGTTGGAATTGCTTATTTCGACCGCCCGGATTAGTCACTACAAAGAAGCTCATTTCGTCTGAGTTACAACTATCCAGCAGCGACTTCGCATTGTAAAGACGTATCGTGTTTTCTGTCTTGTCAGTACTCCGGGGCAGGAGGAAGAATACCCTTAGCGCGTAGGTTAGTTACAATTCGTACGGTGGTACTCGCTCCGCAGTTGCTGCAGAATGCTTCGACATGCAGGAGCGGAACCCAATGACTTGAAGCGCAGGGCGCAGAGTATGTGAGATGGGTCTGTTCGATGACAGTACTACTGCCTTGTAGATCTGCCAATCTGTGCTTCAGCAAGAACATACTCTATGCGCAGCATACAATAGCTGGAGTGGGTCTTACTCACTCGACTCGTTAGTGGGATTGGCAGGGGCAAAACAAGGCAGCAGTAGGAGGGAGAGTGTGGAAGGTCATACACTGCTATGCTCGTGTATACGTTCTTGGTAGTGAAAGGCCGATATATTGTGAGTTTGTTGCATAGAACACAAGCTGCTGAAAGCGTGGTAGAACCTCTGCTGCATTAAAGGTTGTAACAAAAGTCGATATCTCTTCTTTCTAACATATGTAGATGTCTATAGAATTTGCTTCCTGTGCGACGTAGTCCTTTACATGGTTCCTCCGTCATGACGTCCCCAGATAGAATGTACATTGTGATCGATGGATGGCATCCAACCCTGGTAGGTCTCTGATAGTAAACCGCTGAATCGGTGTCGAGGAAATCGTGTACGATAATAGTGGCGGTGTGAAGGAAGATGCTAGCTGAGAACTAGACTAGAGATGTCAGCAATCTTCTCAGATGTGAACGATTTGTACAGACTGGTGATATACCAAATATTTACTGGAGATTAGTGGCTATCGAGAGACACACTGCATCATTCCCTCGATCACTACTCAACTATCACAATTGGAGCTGGCGAAGTATCAATGGATGACTGTTTGGAGGGATAATCTGAACTCACGAAGGGGTTTCGGTGGGCTGATTGGCACTCTAGTCATAGCTAAGAGTCTCGCGCGTTGAAGCTTTCTGATGTAGTCGGCGTTCGTTTTCGAAAAGTGATAAAGAGTTAGGTGGCTCGATGGTTGGTATGTATACTGAAGATGAGCTCTAGGGATTTGACAAAGGAGTACTAACTAGCAAGGACATAATCCAGCGGTTAGTCACTGTGGCTGACCATATCGGCCCGGCGTGCGGCTCTGATAATACAGAGGACCTATCCTGGAGCTTTGCAATGGGATTCTAACCAATATTTGGGTAAATTAAGGCATTTCACTAGCTGGACCTGGGTGCCGCTATCTGACGGCCCTCCAATGGTGATATTTAATATTGCCAGCTCGCGTTGATGCCTGTGCACATACCTCCCCGCCATGATAAAGTTTAAGACGTTGCCCGATCGGATGCCATGTAAACGGTCGCGCAGGAGGGTTCTTGGCAGAGATTGTTGATCGGTCGTGGTCTTCTCGAGGACCCTAGCGATATCTATCATAGTCGTTCAATTCTTGTTCCATCACCCGATCGACCATTGTGTAGATTTTGTTATGAGGGCGTAGGCATTGAGCGTCAAATGGCAACTTTACACGCCTAAGACCTCTACCTATGAATGTCTTGTATCAACGAGAGAGATGACTTGGTCCGGCCCTGTACTGTCAGTCGGAAATCGGCAGTAAAGTCAAGGTTCACTGAAGGACTTACACCCTGCATTATCACACTGCATGGTGCCTGGTTGGATAAATATTGTGCGGAGAGTTATGCTTTCGGCACAGACGCGTGCACAATGAGATGACAAAGAATGCAGGAAATTGATGACTCCAAACCAGAGTGAAATATTTAAATTAAGAAAGTACCTACCTGAGTAGATACAGGCGACTCCTGATCCTAAACAGTGGCAGACATGAGTACAGAGCAGACCTACTCTTTGGTGTACGCGGGAAAGTACTCGAGCATGGATGAATCGTATCTATATTTAGCTAGGTCAACATTGGTACGCAAGGGTGAAAGAAAGGCCCGATGCCATGCACGAGCCTCAGCGACGTCACAACCGCCACTCGCAATCACTCCCCATCTCTCACACCAACCTTATAGTATCCGTTACTGTCAATCCATACTCCTCGCCCCCACAAATATTCCACCCACGGCAAAGAAGGCGCCTGTGATTGCGAACATGTCACTCCGCTTTAACGTCGGAACGCACAAAATCAATAATGCGGTAAGCATCAATCCAAATGCACCGAGCACAACGATGCGCCATTTCTCAGACTGAATACTGCTGAGAACCCCGAGGCATGCGGCAAAGAATACAGGAACATAGATGCCAGCGAACACATTGGCGACCATAACAATCTTTTCGAGGCCAACAAACTGCTCTGGTGCGGCTCCTTCCTCCTCGGACCGTTCCTTTGAACCGCGAGCGATCCACTTTCGCAGGCGTATGTTGATCGATTTGAGATGACGGATTGCGAAGCTTGTTAAGTGGTCTTGCTGATCTACTTCGCTGGCTTTCAGGGAGCAAGTATCCGCATGCGAGGGGACTTGACTGTATACGGTAGCATCCTCGTTTGTCGGCCCGAAACGACCATCTTGAAATGCTTCTGTATACTCGGAGAAATGTCTGGCCCATATCTCGGGCTGACTAGGCAAGTTGGCAATGGCGTGGGCGAGGGTAAGGTCCTTTCCTGTGTCACTGTTGGTCAGCATATCGCCAAGCGCAACGAGTAGAATGCGACCGACCGTATCGCCTGATCAACTTTTTCAAGTCTTCGATTTTCGACTCCAGTGTTGGATCCTGCTTTTTCACGTAGGTTTGAGGATAGTCCATTAACGTGTAGACGCTGCGAGTCGGAGGTACACTATGAATGTTTGCGACGATCTCGTTGCATTCTCGGATCTTCTGCTCGATCTCCCAATTCTCATTGTATAACATCCAAGACCAGTAATCCAGATATCGACGAAACTTTGCAAGCTCTGGGTCTTGAACGAAATCACCGTATAGTTTTGAGTATTGATATCGGATACCCTGCATCCTATTCGAAGGTCGAGATCCTCTACTCGTTCGTTGGTTCTGGACTAACCAATCGGGAAATTGCTAATCCTGGTTCAGACTGGGCAGGTTGCGGAAGGATTGCAAAAGAGCAGGAGAATGCTGCAACGCCTTGGAATGGATAATTAGGGTAGTCCGAGCCCTGCGAGTCATGGCCCTACTGGATATATATCTTGGACGAGATCTCGTCTTGCGCAAACGTCACTTGTAACCTTCACAGCTGCATTACCGCCTGGCACTTTACGATCCACACGATGACTAGGAAGGATCGAGGGCGTAAGAAGATGAAGGATCCTTCGCCGTATACCGACGTACGTACAACGATGGCTGTTTTCTCCGGGCCAACAATCGTGCGCAAAGAGGGTGTACTGACAACAAATCACGAAAGAACACAATTTTCCGACATCTTCACCGGCTACTACTCAAGCGTATCAGTACACACCATCTTCGTTCGAGATGGCTAGCCTCGCCACTCGTCGTTTAGTGGAATTGGTGGTGAGATTGATGGTTGAAGCCCTTCAAAGCCTTGCACGTGGACAACTGAGGCTGTTAGGAGTTTCTCTCGTATGTCAAAGCGCAACACTGGAGACAGAGAGATCGATTCTTGAATCAAGATGTTCGAGTCGTTCGGAGACGCGCAAATAGTCGTAAAGCTTAGCGGGCTGATTCTTGCAGTGGGTAGACCTTGCAACCTCGCAACGTTGCTGTGGTTTTGCGGCACGTATTCCGCCCCCACAGATGACCTTGTTAGTGCAACGAAGCGATCACCTAAAGCCAAGCGCTTCCGCCGTGCAGAAAGCATAAACTCTACGACTGATGACGTGCGCATACCGTTGCGGCCCGTGCTGCTTTGGAAAGCCTTACGCTTGCGCAATCTCGACGATGCTTTGTCCCGCTATCCAAAACCCGAGGAAGTGGTTGATGAAAGCTACTGCTACCAGCTCTCTATGCCCCAGAAGAAGTGATTTTCCTATGGCCAGTCCGAAGCACCGTTTTCCAGAACTAGGCTAGTTTCGCACCATTGCGTATCTCGCAGCTCAAGATTCACAAGCGTGGTAAATTTAGCTGGATGCGCATCTGGTCGGACAAAGCTCAGCCTCGCCAGCGGTGAGACAGAACAGCGCAGCTCATGTCTCAAGGCGATCCTCAGAGAATGTCCCATGTCTAAACATGGTTGCGAAATCCTGTGGTAAGTAAGCACATGTGTGATGACGGTGACATGAATGACATGGGGTAAGCCCCTAATCAAAGTTCTCTTGAACACGGTTCTCGCAGACTCGTTCAACATTGTCTTTAAAATTTCATCAAAGCCGTTCACTCCTGAAGCATCAATCGGTTGTTGTTGATTCGGCGATATTTTCAGCCGATCCGGGTGAGGCTGCAATGTGATGGCAAGGGCAAAGGTACATTAGCGAGCTGTCACAAAACGGCTTTGGATAGCATTGGACTACGGAAGATGCAGTTTCATGACTCGCTGATCTGTAAAGGATTTGGCAACGCCAAGCGAAACGGTACAAACGTGTGGCTTTGAACCGGTGAAGGGCGATCATCATTTCCCCCATTTTTGCTTTGGAGTCATGTTACGTATATTTCCATTTCCAGATACCTCTGATCTATTGAAATAATCTCGGTAAGTTTAATATATACCCTGTTGTCGCCAGGTTCATAAGCTACTGTCCTTCGTCAGTCTAGTCATCTAGACGCTTCCACGAAACCGACAAAGTCCGGAAAAATCAATCGCATCGAAGGTTTTGGATTCATATCGGCAGCCTGTTCTTTCCCTCTCGATGCGGGAAGCCTATCATACAGCTGTTGACAAGAGCAATGCAGGCTGTCGCAAACTCTCACTTTCGAGCCGCAACCACGTGGACGCACCCTGGTCTGAGGAACATCTATGCGACATCACAGAACTTAGTCAGTGTGACTGTTTCAGAGCAAGATGAGGTCTTCATGATTTATATGCCCAGTGCCATGATGCTTGTCGCCCGATCGCTCAGCTCCCTAAACAGATAGGGTGTTAAGCCACAATCAAATCAAATCAATCAAATCGGCTCCCTAACCGAGCTGAGCGAGTAGAGCCATTCTGTTCTCAGTATGCTTGAAGCTCGCTTCGTGCCGCCTGATAGAAGGTACAGATCTTGATATGGTCTGTGAATGGCGCATCCTTCACCATGGCATTTAGGCGGGAGCTTTCCAGGCACGACGCTTGAGCGCGAAGATGCGGGGCGTCCGGATTATACACAAGGTCTATTGAATCATGATTTGATGCAAGCATAAATGGCGGAGCTAACCGCTATGCATGTGTTAGCAGGGCCTAGAAACACAAGCAACCGTCTATCTGAGGGCTCACGCCATCTTACGGAGAGTGCTTTTACCCTCAGCGAGTTGAGTGCAGCTGTTCCAAGCTCTAAATATGATTGTTGAGATATGCGTCGATGGACGGCTTTAAGAGAGCGCAACTTAGCGTATCCAAACGTCGTGGACATACGTCTGGCCAGGTACTCTTTGCCAGACATTCACAGATTCCACGCAACCACACGTTCTGGTGAGATACTGTTGCAAGGTTCCTCATCGATCCAGTGTCTTGTATATCTCCAACAGAGCTACACGACAATGCAGAGTCATCGGTGTCACATGCCGTCTCGTACAGGCTTCACGATAGTCGTATGTTTCCAAAGCACCCTCGTCTTTGTATGGCTGAACTTGGAAGGATCTCTCTGGTTTCTGAACCAGTGACGGAGACGCTGATAAGTAGACGTACAGTGGCGGTAAGTTGGCGTGTATCGTCACTGCCAATATACGCAAAATCTCTAGAGCCAGGGTGCAAGCACGCGTTAGGCCTCACAAAGCCTCTTGGGTGGGATGTTTCACTTTTTCGATAAACTCCGGGATTCTTGATATCTCAAATTCAGCTGGGTAGTTTGAAAGAGGGGTCGGCCATATTCGTTCTGTATATATACACGATTACGCCTCATGGGGGTCGTGATATCGCAAGTTAGATACAGGAAGGAGGAATCATGAACGACCGCAATGAGTACATCAGGTTTTTCTTACAGTTTGTCCACTACTCACCGATTACGGCCTGATATTCCAATCATAAGACAAGACATATTTGGACAAAAACAGACAACCCGGCTTGAAGGTTCGTAACAATCTCATTGATGGCTGGCATCTACTAAGGAAAGCCCGAAGACACGTACGCTATAAACGCTGTACATCCGCGCTTGGTGCTACTCTATGCAATCCAGTACCAGATCTTCTGCCAGACATTCTTCGGTACAGGCGCACCAGAGATATCGTCCTTGCACAGCTCATTCATCTCCCGCACACCAGTCGTAACATCAATGTTCTCAACCTTGATCGCGAAGGCGGTTCTGAAGTAGATCTTGTGGCCGGCGTAAAGAACGAAGAAAATGGGGATAGTGATATAGGCGGCCAAGAAATCGGATACAGACCAGTTGGCTGGCACAAAGACTTGGAATCCGTTCGTGAGGGTCAGGAGTGAGACAACACCAAGGATAAAGTATGTGAGGTATGGCTGGAATGGCGTACGGTAAGGAAGCGACTCGAGCAAGTTGTTGAATATCAAGGCCTTGCGGAAGCGGATATAGGTGATCATAACAACAATCCAGGCGATGAAACCGGAGATTGTGGAGATATTTGAGAACCACAGGAAGACTTGCGCACCAGTATTGGAGACGTTGAGATAAGCAAGAAGACCTATGGCCCAAGTAGCCAGGACAGCCACGTATGGCACTCCTTTCTTGCTTGTCCTGCCGAAGACCTTTGGCGCTTCTCCGTTGAGAGCCATACCGTACAAGACACGGGATCCAGAGAACAGGAAAGCGTTTCCGGCAGACCAGGCTGATGTCAAGACAGCCGCGTTAACAACGTGGTTCAGGCCCTGGATGCCTGCTCGTTGGATACCAATAACGAAGGGTGAGGCCGAAGCGTTGGAGCTACCGCTGAGGAGACGGTCATCATCTGATGGAACGATGACTCCGATGATGAAGCTTCCCAAACCGTAGAAGATGGCCAGACGGTAAACAAAGCGGCCAGCAGCCTTGGGGATGTTACGGCGAGGGGCGATGGTCTCTCCTGCAGCAAGTGCAATCAGTTCAGGCGATGTGATGAAGGCAAAACCAGCGCGAACGAAAGCAGTCCAGTATGCCAGGAAACGACCGGAATTCCCTTCCACTATATATGGTTTGAAAGCACCCGGGTTGTTCCAATATCTGAATCCAAGTCGGCCTTGATCATTAGGACTACCACCTAACATGATAACAAAGCCCAGAATTACCAGGCCTATAATGGTGATGAACTTGATGGAGGCAAACCAGAACTCTGCTTCTCCGAAAACCTCGACTGCGACAATGTTAAGGAACAAAACCACCACAAGAAAGATGGTGATCCAGACAGCGTTGTGAACAGGCGTCTCCCAATACTCCAGAAGGATGGCTCCAGCTGTGGCTTCGGCAGCAACGAGAATGGCATATGCATACCAGTAGTTCCATCCGGCGGCAAATGCTAGACTAGGGTCTACAAATCGCTTAATGAAATACGGGATGGTAATACCACGCATCGGAAGCAGGGTAACGATTTCGGCCAAGTTGTTCATGACATTGTAGACGACTGCAGAAGTGAAGACACGAAGTTAGTGGATTTCTCACATGCATTTCGTACAGGCACAACCTACCAAGCATCATACTGAGATAGGCCATGAAGAGTGGAGCAGGACCGACTAGAGCAAGAATAGATCCAGATCCGATGAACAGGCCAGTTCCGATAGCACCGCCTAGCGCGCTGGTGGAGTGTCAGCATGCGGTTTAGCGACGTCAAAGAATACGGACTTACAGGAACTGGATGTGTCGACTCTTCAAACCACGGTGTGTATCTCCTCCTCGTCCAGTCTTACCTCCAACAGTAGCAGCGCCGTGGACGAATGGCTCCTCGAAGCCAACTTGATTCTCCTCGTAGCCATACGGCACAGCCTCAGGCTTTTCGTCAGCCATGTGGTGGTTCGGCATGATGCCCAGGTAAATTGCGAGATGATGGAGACTTGGTTTGTGCCGGTACCAATCTTGCTGATCCCAACACGGGGATGTCAGCCGGTTATATAGAGAGCAATGTCAAAGACGGGTGAAGGATGCGTCGGCTATGATAGCAGATTTTTCAAATGTGGTGTATGGCCCGGCGCACGACGAGGTATACTCCACGTTTGGAATGGTTCCGATGTGGTACCCGTGGACTGCTGCTGGCTCGGTGGCCAAGTCTTGTCCATGGTATGGGACGATCAGCCCAGACCCTTGTCAGAACCATGAGCAGTGGGGAGTCTGGGGAACCAATTATCGTTAGGTAATGGCAAACTACCGCGTGAAAAGGCGGGGAAAATCGCCTCTTGTGCTGTGGTGGTTGCAACACAGTGCTTAACTTGCCTGATGACGTTCGCCCTGCACGTCGCGCATTCCTTCGGTTTTACTCCCGTGCGCCATGGGCACTGTTCATCTTTTGGTGTTTGGAGAGTTAAATGGGGGCGGGCCGGTGTACGGAGTGAGGGTTTTTGGAACTGAGCCGACAAAAGCCGCAAATCGTAGGGATGAGGCTCAATTCAGGCACGCCCAGAGCTTAGACAAGCTTCTGGAAATACGACTAGAAGTCTTAGCGCACAAAATACCCGCCGATGGTTTGCGAAATGGGTCTGGGTAGCTATGGAGTTCACCACGAGGTGGATGGAGACAGACGATTTACTGCAAAATCCGGGGATCGTGGGGATGGCGGTTCGTGCTTCATTGAGCTGTGGATTTTGTATATCCACAGGACAAGCTGACAAAACTACCAAACCAAGACTGCGTCTGCCGTGAAGAAGCATGCACAGTAGAACGAGACATTGCAAGTCGCTTAGAAAATTTTCACCTTGGGCGTACAGTACGATCAGGCCTGCGTCGTTATCACTGCACCTGATACTCTTATCTTCAGCTTTGGCACCGCAGAGATTTAAAAACGTAACACTTTCATCCAGAGAGGATTCCGGGGGCTTGGACGTCGCTTGGAGGATTATCTGTTGCGGGTCTTCTGGTGGGTACATCAAATCTTAGGCTTATGCAACCATGGCGCGACCCACTGTCATACTAGACATCAGTCTAGCAGCTTTAGTTAGGTATCCGGATTCCGGAGTAGAGGAACTATCCTTCGCGCTAAATTCCCAGTGCCGGACGAACCTTCACCACCATTCGGTATTACATGATCGCAACTTCAGTTTTCGTCTTCACTACGTGAAGTGCACCATATGGATATCATTGTGTCGCAAAAGACAAGCTTCGAAGCCAGACATACAAGGTCCGTTGCCTAGGACGTACCGCAACTCATGAGCATTCGGCCCTGCAACGTTGTTCGTGTTGGTATCCCCTACCAATACTCGAGAAAACTAAGCTGTCAACATCGGGTCATGTCAGCCTAACAACGCTACGCGGCCGTTCGTTCCCAATCAAGATTGTTGGTTCTGTAGCCTCGCGCACATAAAAGGAAATGTCTCGTGATGCTGGCCCTTCTACCTGTGTGTGCTTTCCTTTGAAAGCACCAAGACGTTGCGCGTACCTCTTGAGTCGGCACTCCTCGGACATAAGGTAGCTCTGGGGTAATCGATCCCTTGGAAATCACGCCAACTCGAGCTCTGTGCCTATTCATGCAAGCTACAGTAATCTGCCAAATTCTCCCCCTTCAATCCTGTCTCGCCAGACTTGTTGTTTTATTCGCATTGTTGTCTTGCGTGTGTTGAAGCTTCGGCAAAGAGCTTGGAAGAAGGAACAACCCCTCACCAAGCTTTTGTCCGCGGCAAGAGGCGAAGGCGCGCGTCATGACACCAGACGCAGCCGCCGAAAACTTCATCTATCCCAGCCATTTGTTCACGCACTCCTAACTTCCGGGCAACTATCAACTCTGATCACCGGTGTAGAGATATTGGTCGATTAGTACACGTCATGATTCCGGAAATACTGATCGATAAGGTGCTAGATAAAGCGCGAGAGACTGCGTCGCATAGCTGGGAGTATGGAACGGTGTTCGAAGCAATCCTTGAATACAGAAGTCGTCAATTTACCGTTTTCCATGACCCATTTCCAGGCGGTGAGATACCAGTGTTGAGGGTCGAGGATGTAGAAGCACTGCAATATGTGAAACCGTTCATACGTACTGACAGCCAGAGACTGTGTGAAGGAAATGGTATGTCCTACGGTTTCAATACTTACTAGGCACATTATAAAGACCGGGCGTATGCTAACAGCAAGTACTAGGCTCATCGTCCGATCCGACATCCCTCTGCATCCCTACTCTACTCCTTTCCAGATCAGTAACCCTCCCCGTGCCTGATAACCTATATCTCTCCGCAGTAAGCCGTCAACTGCACGACCTGCTTTCGACTACGCCGAGATTCTCCAATGACGCGATATCACACCGCGATGCGTACCCTTCCTTGTGGGCCGACTTTATCTATATGGTGCCACCGGCCCTCGCCTATAACGGCACGTTCACAGCAGATATAGACATGGTGAAGGAGAGTGTCCGCCAATGTGAGCTATACCGCGAAGTTCTCGGTACGCGAAAGGGATATTGGCAACACATAGCCAATGATGCGGGCGTACGCAATGTGAAGAGTGACGGTGGTGCATGGTGTACAAGTAATGCCTGGGCCGCAGCTGGAATGGCAAGGGTACTGGCCACCTTACGGAAATCTCAATATGTGTCTGAAACCGAGGAAGAGCAGAATGTCTTACTGCAGATGACCAAAGGAATTCTCGATGGCGCCATGGAAGCTGATACCGATACAATGGGCTTGCTGCGCAACTATCTCGATGATGAGACCTGGTTTGCAGAGGTCGCTGGCACAGCGTTGATGGCTGCTACAGCTTTTAGAATGGCCGTCCTTGAGCCTGGCCTTTTCGGAAAACGGTATACGGATTGGGCAATAACGAAGCTAGAAGCTGTTAGCCGTCATATAGACGAAGAGACTGGTATTGTAGCACCGGTTGTCAATTCTCTCAATGAAGGTCAGAGGACGCCACTGGAAGGCGTCAACCCTGAGGGACAGGCTTTCGTCGTGTTACTGTATGCTGCATGGAGAGATTGGAATATCGCAACCGGCGCTGCACCAAATCTGGCTGTGGCCTCAGAAAGCCTTTGTATACAGTAGATTTTCAAGCCAATCTGTTAGAATGTCCGTACGTGAACCGAGTTAGAACTAAAAGACTGGACCTCGAAATGCCTGCACTTCGATACAGTCTTGTGACAATACCGATCTTGTTTAAGTGCACGTACCTGCATCATATCACATACGATGTCACCAGGTCGATTGCCCTGAATGGTACGTACCTTCAGCATCTCCTCAGCTAGAACACACTCGACCTCATTCTCCCCTTATGAAATTCGCACTTTTCTATGCATGTGTTCCAAATTGTAATACAACTAACGCGCGAAGACAGCGTAAACAGATTATAGGCAGCGCCTGATAGTCGCGCCGTAGTTCGCGCCGCGCGTTGTACCTCGGCAAATGTAACTCCTCACGCCAGTCATGACTCTCCGAATTGCAGCGTGTTTTACGCCTCGGTCGCGTAGTATATGATCATGGCTAGAAGGTGCTTTGGGTAGCCAGAGTATCGACACGTTTGCCTTGCAGTCCGTCTCCTACATCGATATGCCGTCCTCCAACATCCCCGTGATCATCGGCGTTGGCGACATCAAGAACCGCTCAACTGCCGTCACGGACGCGAAAGAGCCCGCAACATTGATGCTTGAAGCCATTCAAAAGGCCATCAGCGACACTTCGTCTACTTCGAATACCGATCTCCAGTCAGCGATCGACAGCGTCGATGTCGTCAAGACATGGACTTGGCCATACCCGGATCTGCCAGGGCTTCTGGCAGAGAAGCTGGGGATTGAACAGAAACTAAAGTGGAAAAGATATTCTGAGCATGGAGGTGACAAGCCAGGGAAGCTCCTCGACGAAGCGGCGAAAAGGATTGCGAAAGGCGAATGTAAAGTCGCGATTGTAACTGGGGGTGAGGCGTTAGCTTCGTGTACGTGCCAATTTACTTTTCTTTCTCTCCACCATCACTAACTGTACCCAGTATCAGCATGCGCAGCTGCAAAGAAGCTTCCTCCGCCAGGCTGGACAGCGCCGTCTGAAGCCGTAGACTCGGTCTTCACTCCAACAGGCCGCGACCTAGGAAATAATGCAGTGTCCTCTCTTTGGCAAACACTCTCCTCTACTGACTCTTGCGAAGACCTTGGCGCTATTCATAGGATTGGTGCACCAATACATGTTTATCCACTTTACGAGAACGCATTCCGTGCGCATCGCGGCCAGACACCAAAGGCAAACCACCAAGAGAGCGCAAAGTTGTATGCCGAGTTTTCCGAAGTTGCGAAGAATAATGAATATGCATGGAATTACGGAAGTTCAAGTAGTGAAGAAGAGATTGGGACGGTTGGGAAAAGGAACAGAATGATATGTCATCCTTGTACGCCATCCTTCTTTCTACTCTGGGAATGACCGCTTACATCAGATCCGTGCAGATCCCCTGCTTATGAATGCTTTCAACACGGTCAACCTCGCCTCTGCCATTATTCTTACTTCAACTTCTTTCGCCAAAGAACTAGGGGTATCAGAGTCAAAATGGATATATCCACTTGGTGGCGCAGGAACGAAGGATGCGGACGAGTTCTGGAAAAGACCGAACTTCTACTCCTCGCCTAGCATTGCGCGTTCTATTGATGCAAGCTTGAAGGTTTCTGGCGTAAGAAAGGAAGAGATGGATATCGTTGACATCTACTCGTGTTTTCCGATCGTTCCTAAAATTGCCGCGCAGCATCTAGGGCTACCTGTTGTTGGTGGTGACAAACCATTGACGATACTTGGCGGTCTGACGTCGTTTGGTGGAGCTGGCAACAACTATTCAATGCACGCGCTCACTGAGATGACAAGACAGCTAAGAGACGGTAAAGGCCGCAGGGGACTGGTGCTCTGCAATGGCGGTGTTCTGAGCTATCAGTACGTCGTGATCTTATCGAAAGAGCCCAGGAAAGAAGGAGCTTATCCCACAGAGAACCCGCTTCCACCACAGATCACCGATGTTCCTGCGCCAGAGCTTGCCTCTAATGCAGAGGGTGAGGCTGTCGTCGAGACGTATACCGTAGAGTTCAATCGCGACGGCAGTCCGCTTCGAGGCCACATTATCGGTCGCTTGAAGAACAGTAACAAACGCTTCCTTGCGAATCATGGAGACGATACCACAATGCTACAGATGTCTAGCGGGGCAGGAGAAGTTGTTGGTAAAAGTGGATGGGTGTGGCAAGATCCGGAAAAGAAAGGAAGGTCGCTCTTTGCATTCGCAAAACCAGCAAAGCTGTAACAACCTACCAATACTCGAGCCGAACAGAGGCTGTGATCTAATTCATTAATCGCGGGCTACTGGTATTTGTAAATTGAAGCCTTTCTAGGCCATGAGACGCCCACCCCCAAATCTGCTCCATCCCTTCGGCTACTTGTTGAGCCCGAATCCCTCCAATAATGCACTTGGGATCTTTATCACAGCTTGTACACGCTTTGTGCCTCCACCATTGCGGCTCACCACCTGATCACTTGAAAGCTTCTATAGAGCTATCCTAGGCTTACACATCTGGATTTTGGGGTAACTTTGGTGTAGTGTCTACCACCTGCTCACGCCATGTTCTCGGTTAAGTTGCCGGTCAGTAAGGATAGCAGGGAGATGGAAAAGTAAGATCGGAGTGGTGTTGAAGTGACTATTGCCATGACAGAATGTCTCGAGGATATTAGGACGGTTATTGAAAGGAAGGAGGTTGAATTTGAGGTATACTGGTAATTCAGGCATTCTTCATGAGCGTAGGACAATAGAAGGTTATTGCGAACTGATCATACTGGATACATCTGCTTACCCTAAGAGCTACTGTTACCTCATAATCAGTATGTACTCCAAAGCCTAAAGACGATCTACGAGGGAAGGCTGTTGTCAATACTGCAAGAATGACTGGCAGCCAAATTGGTGCAGAGTAAAAGCCCGATCATGGGATTTCGCGGGGTATGATGGCGGTTCTCGTAGATTCGTTTTTGAGTATGACAGCCAGTGAACTGTTGGTGTAGAAATCAAATCCAAGGGCAGCTCGTATTGCGTGCCAAGTACATAATGATCCAACGTACGAACCAATCGTCGTCTTTACAAGAGAATCAATGGATTCTGACCATCAGGTGCTATCAAATCAATAAATCTTTCAACGCTTGCGTCCCATATATATGTAATTGTTTGTCGTCTGTGTATACCACCATCAAAGTCGCTAGAAAGTCATATGTGCAACGATTTCGCGAAACCAGGCGCAAAGCTGAGATATTGCTAGATAAAACCCTGGGAGGATACAATTGTAGCACACTTAGCTTGATACAATCATGCGAACTACCTAAGAATGTAAAGTCCCTACAAGCCACTAAGCACGCTCTGCACCCCGACAGTTCCAACGTCGTCTCTTTTAGCAATGAAACCCTTCAATTCCTGCGCATCTTGTCCACCCGCAGCCCTAAGCCTATCCCTCAGCGCCTCAGGTCCAATAATGAATAGCGTACTGACATCCGTCAGAACATCCATCGCTCCAGGCTCCAGCTCGTCACCTGTGGGCCATCCTCTCACTAGCTCAACATAGCGGTTCATGTCCTTGGAAACACTAAGACCGCCGACTTGTGAAATGGAAAATTTCAGTAGGTGTGCCAGAACGAGGGACCGCAAACCGCGAGCAAGCTCAGCGAGGAACAAGGAGAGGTTGCGACCAGAGAGCGCGGCAGAAGCTTGTGAGGCAACACGAGTCAGGAATGCGGAGACGTCGCGGCAGGCTTGCGTTTCACTTGTTACCATAAGGTCTTCTTCCTTGGGTCGGAAATCGGTCTTCTTTTGTTGAGATAGACATCTGCTCACCCAATTGAGCGATGCTGTCAATGTGAGATTGAGTATGTTGGACAGTTTCGATTCAAGAGTCGACGTTGTGTTGTTGGTAGACTTTTCGATCTCCCGACGAATAGTCAGATTGGGTGTACATAGAGGGAGGATAATGGTTGTCGTGGTTTGTTGAAGAAGATGTAGGATTGTGGTAATGGCGTGTAGGGATGGGAGGTGGGTGAGATCAGGGGGTGTCTTGGAGTTCTCCTGCGAAACGGCATGATCTTGTGCGCTGCATTCGTGTTAATTGTGTACTCATCTGAGGAATACATGACTTACGCGTCCAACGCCGTCTCCAAGTAGATTTCGCCCATCTGTCGTAGTAGAAGATTAAGCAATATTTGCACATCCTTCGGTGTCTCGTTACCAGGCGACAGCTCGAGTCCACGTCCGACACCTTCTGCCAGCCACTTGAGCATACGCTTGGCGACTGGTAGCGATAGCTTGCCATCCTCATCCGTCACTTCAATATCCTTCTTCTCCTGCTGATCTTCCTTCAGGCCAGCAATGCGGAGCAGGGTCGCCTTCTGACTAGCGGGCAATTCTGTGTTTTCCAAGCGCTCCATGTACTTGTCACGAGCGGATGCAGCCATCTCCTTGCCTCGCTGAGCCAGCGATCCAAAGTACGATGTAGGCATCTTGCTGCGCCGCGAGTGGTAGATGGTGAACTTGAGTAGTAGCGAGGAGTATAGTTCCTCCAAGTTCTTCTTTTCTCGCTCAATATACTTCTCTCCAATGAAGTAAGACGAGAAAAGCTCCTCCAACTGCTGGTCAAGGGTAGCAGCGACCGCAGATGTAGCAGGCTCTGGGTGCTCTGTCAACCCATGGGATTTTAGATCATCTACCAATTGTGTGATATAGCTCCTAGAGGCTTGCAACGAGCGCAGAAAGGCGAGTGATGATAGCTCTCCTGCTTTGTCAAGCACCATCTCCAGCCGACTTTGTATTGACTGCTGGAAGATGCGCTCCAGGAACTTGATCAGCACCTCCTCGTAGTAAGGGAAGGCTCGTTTTATGATGGCAGATTCATCCTGGACGACGATCTTGACTTCATCAATGAGAGATTGCAGCGTAGGCTCAACACCCGGTGGTTCCGCATCAGGATCTTGGAGGCGATCCCAAGTTTCCACATCCGTCGCCAACTCTTCTCCATTCAACTGCATGCGGTCAATGAAGAAAGAATGCTGGTTGACATAGGTTCCGATGACACTAGCCCCGTCGTTGAAGCCCTTCAGCGCGATGGCACAGTCGCGCATGCCAGGGTAGTTTGGACGCGCGTAGCATTCCTGAAACTTGCTGAGGAGATCCTGCTCAAGATTCTCCAAGAACTTCTCAATGACCTCCTTCGTGTTGTGTCTTGACTGATGTACCGTTCTCCTCTTCATGCCGTTCGGTGCGTCTCCGTTGACTCGCTGGCTGCCCTCGGGGTCGAGACGTGTGCTGATGCGCAGCAGCTGGCGTGCAATCTCGGCGCATCGTACTATGTCGCCGTTCTTCCGTTGGTCCTCGAGGATCATGAGTTCGCCGCGTTCGCTGACTTCTTGCCAGCATTCAATCAAGAACTTTGCGTCCAGGGCTCTCTTGCGTTGGCGATCGAGCTCTTCGAGTCGCTCACCGATGCGCATGGCAACGTTGCCTCCAGTGTCTGACCCTCCCTCGTCACTACCATTGAGCGAACTGTCTAGCCGTTGGAACCTGTCCATGGCCGCCTCCAGTCTCCTTCCTAGCGACTCGACATTCTGGTTGTGTTGTAGCTCTGCTCGGCGTACAGCTGTTGACAGCTCAGACTCCTTCTCTTCCAGGTCCTCGGAGAGACTGTTGAGTCGTGTGAGGGCATGTTCGAACGTGCGGATGAGTGGTTTCGGGTCGAATGTCTGCTGGCCACCGGCGCCGCCAGATCTTCGAGTCGCAGGTACGGCGATCTGGGAGAGGTCTTCGATGAAGTCTTTTACTAGGAAATCTTTGCTCTGCAGGAGTCAATGTGAAAACAACCCTGAACTTGTACGGCTGCTTACAGTGAACTTCTCTAGGGTGAACTGGGGTGCGCGTATCGATGTCCTCGACGTCTGGTGAGTGAGTACCGACGAGCCATCGGAGCTGATGCGCTGCATCGTTACAGGAGATTGGAGGGAATCCGCCTTGGAGGTTGAGTACTACTGCAGTATTGTATTACGGGCGTCTATCGCAGCTACCCAGCGGGCCAATGCCGCCCCGAATGCCCTGGAGCTGGTGTTTTAGATTGGCGCAAAGCATCAAGCTGCCAGGTGTTGCTAGCGTATGTTGTGTTCTCACTTGGGCATGGCACAGAGTAGATATTTCTCGTTGCAGGTGTATCTGCACGTCGTGATCTGGCTAGCAACATGCTCAAGTCGCGACTGTGGCTTGTCGCACCCCACGCCTCGGTCCCTGGTCCGCAGTCGCAGCAGCTCCAGCCGAACGGACAACGGGTGACCTCATGCACTATGATGCCACCAATCCTGTCGTGGCAGGACGTATACAAAGATCCAAAACAATAAGCTCGAGTTCCTACAGCCTCATTGTACTTGCGACAGCTTCCGCGTAATGACGCCTCAGCGCATGGCGGAGCAGGCAGCTACGCGTCTATACTTGGCTTGCGCTCGGCAGGAACGGCCGCCACACGTACCTCGTATGCACCAGCCTCACTGGGATATTTCATCATCTTACGTCTGCCAGACATGGCCAGCTAACGCGCGCATTATCCCTCTCTTTCCCTTGACTTTTGACTGCCTTGTTGTCCATACTTAGACATCGGCTGCCCAGCTCATTTTGTCGCTCAATACCCTCACACCGCCCGCAATGGCTACCACAGGCCTGACTCCCAAGCAAGAAGCCGCTTTTAGGCGAAGCAAGCAACTCTCGGTCGAGCAACGCGAAGAACTCCTCAAGCCGTTTCTTCCCTCTGAGCCTTCTGATAGCGAGAAGGAGGCGCAGAGGAAGAAGGCACTCCGCGACCGCCGCCAGCGCGCAGCCCAACAGAGCCGCAAGCCTCTCGTAGGCCCCATCAAGACCTTCCTCCACCTCGCTATCTACCACGTCGTTGCGCTCCTGTTCAGCGTCTTCTTCCGTTTCCGCCGCGCCTACCGACTGGTGAGGGGGAAGGTTGTCTCTCTGCTCAAGTACCATCACCGCACGCCAGAGTTCATAGCCCACGATGTCAAGGACCTGGAAAAGCTGCCCAAACACCTCAGTGTAATAGTGGACTACCAGGAAGACGACGGAAGTCAGGGTACAGCCGGGCTGGAAGGACTAGTAAACGATGTCTGTGAGATAGCAGCCTGGGCAGCGAGTGCCGGCATACCGTTTCTGAGTGTCTATGAGCGGACGGGTAAGTCCACCATCTTTTTGTAAAACAGAACACGGTAACGTAGGGCTCTGGCTAATGATATCAAACAGGCGTACTTAAGAACTATCTCCCCCAAACTCACGCTTCCATCTGGTCGACCCTAGAAGCCTACTTCGGCCCTCGTAGAAAGCCCACCCTCTCCCTCCGTGCACCCCACCTTTCCTCGTACTCCCCTCCCAACACGCCTCCTCAGAGCGCAGACGACGAACTGAAAGAGGAGGAACGTCAACATCTCACCGTTCTCCTTCTCTCTGAACATGACGGCCGCGACACCATCGTCGACCTTACGCGCACACTGGCCGAGATGGCACAAAAGGGCGACGTACGACAAGAGCAGATCAACACTGATTTGATTGATGCCCAGCTGAATGACCATGTTTCGAGCGAACCGGATCTTCTGATCCTGTTCAGCCCTACTGTGCAACTCAAAGGTTATCCGCCATGGCAGCTGAGGTTGACTGAGATGTTGTAAGTTGTCTTGTTCATATGATGAGGTCTTTGCTAACACACAATACAGCCACCTGCCAGACAACAAGGGCGTTAATTATCAGGTCTTCCTGCGAGCCCTGTATAACTTTGCAAAGGTTGAGATGCGCCTTGGAAGGTAGCGAGAGCACACGTCACTTGCATTTCCTAGTGTAACAATACCTAATACGATTACCGCTGCCCTCCAACTTGTAGACTTGCCGTATCTCTTGATCTGACGTCCACTGTCCCATGTGAAGTCCAGTGCAGTGTAGTGCAGCGATTGAATCCAATCGACCAGCATGCTCAACATCGATCACAACAAGTACACATCACCCAGTGGAGGAAGCAGTGTGGAGGTATCTCGAATGTAATGGTGGTGCTATCTACACCATATCTTCATGCCCGCCATGATCGTTGTGTTCGTCATAGCCATCGAGAGTAAATGCACCTAACACCTGTATTCATTTTAGGTCGTCAAGTACATATCCGCCCCACGAAAGAACCCATGCAACCAAAACCCAGTTCGTTTACTTGAGAGGAATGAAACGGGAAGAGTGAGTGGCACCAATACCCGGCCTTCCGTGCTTGACGGGCCTGTATGAGATGGAGAACTCTGCGAGGTAGTGGCCGACCATCTCGGGCTTGATTTCGACCTGGTTGAACTCCTTTCCGGAGTAGACACCGATGACGCTGCCGATCATCTCGGGGACGACAATCATGTCACGGAGGTGGGTCTTGACGAGGTCGGGCTTCTCGTTGGGCTTGGCCTCCTCTGTTCAGGGTTAGTTGTCTCCCTTCAACTGTGCGGACAGTGTTGCCTACGCTTGGACTTCCTGAGCTTCTTGATGAGGCCCATGGGCTTGCGCTTGAGACCACGGTTGAACCTGCGGCGGGCACGGGCGTGGACGAGGTCGCGGAGTTCCTCAGAGCCAAGGTCGAGGAGCCTGCATATCGATCAGAATACCGCCACCATCTGTATACATCCCCCATCGCTTTCGGAGAGTCGCGGGGGGTCGGGAGACGTACTGGTCGAGGTCAACGCCGCGATAAGAGAACTTGCGGAACGCCCTCTTCGCCTTAAGGGCTGTTGGATTCGTTAGCCATGTCCTGTCACATTGTGCGTGTACGTATCCAAGGGAAGCGGTGCGGGTGTGTGGGAAGGGCTCGTTGGAGGGGCAAGAGCGTACCAGCTGCGGCCTCGGGGTCGTAGTCAGCGTCAGCCATATTTGCGATTGTCGAAGTAGCTGATGGGAGAACTTCGTTGGGGTCGCGAGGGTAGTTGTCGGTCGTCAACGGAATCGATGCGAAATTCAAAAGGTCCACGGGTGTAGCTGCCCTGTGCGCTAAGCGAGACCCCTTAGCGCCGGTTTGGACAGGTGCGATCATTCACACACACCACCACCACCCACCATGACAGAACTCACAGTGAACATTGACGATACAGCACCACCAATTGGGGTCTGAAAGCATATTGGAACAGATGCCCACCATCGAAACAATCTATGTTCAAGCCTCGTTCTATAAAAAAGGCATCTAGTAACTCCAGTGGTCCTCGCATACAAACGAGCTCGTTCTTGCCAAGTCAACCCTTTGTAAGACTGTACAGGAAATGGTACTTTGAAGGTATGTGCCGTTACTCTCTTGCTGACAATGCAACGTGGAGGTTTGCGTACACCTTTAGATTAGGTTGCAGTATCTAGGAACAACTTGGGGAAAACGAGCTCATTCATAACATCACCTGGAGTCGATCCATTTCCAGTCTTTTTCATATCCTACAAGTCGCACCAATAGTGGGCGAAGGTCATGCTAGCCTCTCATACCTAGAGTTACAGTCGTCGCATCTACTCTAGACTCCATGAGTGACATGCCTGCCACAAAAATTGACGTAACAGTTACGGAAAAGGCAGTACAGCACTCTCGGTAGCACCTCATTTTAATTTACGAACCACACTCAAAGCAAATCACTATTATAATAAAGGCTTGGCGCAGTCACAAAAAGCAGGTAAACTGCCTGTAGTGCTTGGAGGTGCATGGCTTCATTCCGGGTATCTCAGCAGGCAACTATTCTACTATTGCCGCGGTATCCTTCTCCAAGCCCCTTGCAGTGCACGCTCGACACTCCCCAAATCGTTCTCATTGCGCATGATTCTCGTGATAGTCGAGAGATTGGCCGGATCATACTTCGTAAAGGTAGGTGAAGGTGTTTGTTTGGCGATGGTGATGCGCTTAGTCGAAGAGACCGAAACCCATGTCCTCGTCAGACTCCTCCTTCTCCTCCTCCTTGGCGGCCTCAGGAGCGGCCTCAGCCTCAGCGGAGCCACCAGCGGCAGCAGCACCACCGGAAGCGGCAGCACCACCGGCACCGCCGGAGGGAACGGAAGCAAGCTTCTCGGAACCGGAAGCGATGAGCTCGTTGATGTCCTTGCCCTCAAGCTCGGAGATCAGCTTGTCAAGACGGTCGGAGTCAGCCTCGATACCAACGGACTCAAGGACGGCCTGTTGCGACGTTAGATTGGGACAAAGACGCAGAACAGCGCGGTATGAGACTTACCTTGACGTCGGCAGCGGAGGGCGAGGTGTTGCCACCAAGGCCGAGGAGGAGGTATGCCGCGAGGTGCTTCATTGTGATTGTGGTTTGGTGATTTGTAGGAACAGGAGTTCAATCGATTTAACCTGCGCTTGTCAGTATTGCGCTGCTGGAAGCAGATTCAAAGTGGTGCGTACCGTCGGGACCGGAGACTGAAGCTACAAGTTCTTGCTGTAGGTTGTCGTTCAGAAGAAAAAGTTCGAGGTCCGCGAATATTGACTTCTGGTGGGATTTCGCTACTTGCGCTATACCGCAAGACGACTAGCGCAAATCGCCCGCTTTGTCACGTGTGGCTGGGCTAGGCAAGGCCCAGGTATAAAAACGACCTGTCTGCGCCGCCGCCGACCGCTCATTCTCTGGCCGCTCCCCTCTTCAATCTTCGACCGGTCCCGTGCGCCTCGCTCCGTCTCCGCGCGCGCGATCAGTCCCTGACGACCAGTTACTCCGGAGATTCTTACCCGGAAAGCATGTACAACTTGTCCTCCAATCGATTCGACGACCGGTAGCCCTGAGTCAAACGCTTATCAGTTGCCCACTATGAGTGTGAGTTTGGCGACTCCATCCACGTCGGCTCTCACATGCTGACTGCACCATTTAGTCTCTCAAAGACATCATGTCTATAATCGACCCGAGCGCGAAGACACAGGCGACCGTATCCAAGCAAGCCCCGCCTGCCGGAGCCCCTAGGCCAGTGTCGCGACCAAGCGGAGGGGCAAATGGCGCATCGCAGCCGCCTCAGTTGAAGCGCAAGGCATCGGGGCCGGTTGAGAGTGGACAAGTCAAGATACAGAGGAAGGAGGCTGTTGGGGGACCAGCGCAGCCCAACGGCGTGGCGCGTGCCACCTCGTCGCCTGCCACGTCAAAACCTACTCCATCCGCATCTACCACAGCTGTCCCATATCGTGGAACCGCTGCTCCAGCATCATCGAAACCAGCAAATCCACCCGTCCGCAAGCCTCTACAGTCGTCAAATGCACCCGCTGCCAGACCCAAGGCCACTGCGCCTGTGCCCGCGCCCGCGCCCAAGCCTGCACCACCTGCCACGTCAACACCAGCCTCGTCCGCCGCACCCAAGAAGGGGTATCTCGCTATGCTTCAGAAAGCCAAAGAGAAGGACGCGACGAAGCCCATCGCTCCGCCAATCAAGCACGAGCCAACCAAGATCTTGTCAAGAAAAGAGCGCTTGGCACTCAAGGCAGAAGCAAGTGCTGGGGCAAAGGGCAAGAAGC
Organism: Alternaria alternata; assembly: GCF_001642055.1. Lineage (NCBI taxonomy): Eukaryota > Fungi > Ascomycota > Dothideomycetes > Pleosporales > Pleosporaceae > Alternaria > Alternaria alternata. The sequence continues at coordinate 422,438 of NW_017306212.1, forward strand.
CTGTTGCTGGATTACCTTCAAGGGTCCTAGACCCGAAAGCCGATCCCTCGAAAGAAAAGAAGAAGCCATCCGAGGTTGGCTACCAAGGCACAGCCCGGCCGGCCAAGAAGCCTGTCGAAGTTGGATACAAAGGAACAGCCCGTCCGGCGAGTGCTCCTGCAACATCAAGTCGGAACGGCACGCCAGCCGTCAAGGCAAAACCGAACCCGGCCAAGGGACGCTACGATGGTTATGCAGACTGGGACGAACTTAGTGACATGGAAGACGAAGAAGAAGACTATGCCTCTGATGCTTCCTCCGACATGGAAGGTGGTATCTGGGACGTCGAAGAAGAGGAACAGATAGCCCTCAAGGTCGCTAAGAAGGAAGACGCTGAGGCATTAGCCGAGGAAAACCGGCTGAAGCGTGAGAAGGAGGAACGAAAGAAGAAGTTGGCGGCTATGGCTGCCAAGGCTAAGAAGAGGTATTGAGGTTCTTCGGCGTTATGGTTTACGATTACACGGCATGGGGGCGTTTCATCTGCATTCTCGCGGTTGCATAGCCATGGAGCGGTTTCTTCTTTTACCCTGGCGCATTTACGATTGTTGCATACCCCGAACAACGATCATGGCTTCACAGCAAGTGTCTCACTGGAAGAGACTCCAATACAAGTAGTGTATATTTATAACGCCATCGGCAATAATACCCCTTGGCTTCAACACCACACGGTGTCCTTTCTCATAACTTCCATCGTGCTCGTCCCAGTCTCCGCGCAATCACTTCCTGACTGCTTACACAATTCCACTGCAGACAAATGTGTTCGGACATCACCATGGTCATGCGTGATTCTGCGATTGTCATTGAAGCGTACCATCAGCCAACACATCCACAAACGCCCCTTTATCACAATCGGACAAATTGGATTGCCAAACAACGCATGCATCCCCATGATCGAGGACTGTATTCCCACATCCTGGCCTTCTTGTATCATCTAGCATCTACGACACCTGGTTTCCAGCTCCTAAACTACAACGATGCCATCGTTCCAGCGGCTCAAACACCCCTTTCGACGCCCTACTCATTACTACACGATCCATGAACCATCTCCTACACCAAGACAATTAGAAGAACGACGTGAGAAGGAGAGGCGAAGGGCACGCGACAAGATTGAGAACGACCTTGATGACGGGCGTGTGGGGCCTAGGAGTAGTGATTCGCCTGATGAGCTTCCAGTGATTATCGACAGAGGTCCATACAGGGGTCACATTTACCCACGGGAGCAGCTTTTCTTCAACAGCATCATGCTGGCCTCTGATGTAGAGCCGATTTGCGCTGGCCCACTGGGAGGAGAGCTTAGACAGGAGGTGCACAGAGCCCCAATAAGGCGTCCAAAGACGCAGCGTGAGCAGAAGCCACGTTCAAGGCCTGTGCCAAGTGAATACTTAACCGCGTCACAGAACGCAGAAAATCTAAGACAGTGGGAAGAGCGGAATAAGGTTCATGAGATAGAGCAAAGAGAGTATCCGAGACCCGTGCCGAGTGAGTATTTGACGGCCAAACAAAACGCTGAGAACTTGCGGCGGTGGAAAGAACGCAGCAGGAGTCTTGCAGCTCCACGGGCACAAGTTCTAATGCGGACTCCGTCTTCCCCAAGACCCCCATCTCCACCAAGGGGACCGATCACCCCTGGCACTAGGGAATGGGATGGCTTCATGGACTTCCCTTTGGATAATTCCGTATACGCTGATGGCAGCAAAGAGGCCACTGTGGATGTACCTGACTCAGCATGCATCCTACCGACGATATTCACACCTGATGCCCCACCGCACCTGACGGATGCCCCTGAGACTGATATTGATTCGGTACCGCAGGCTGATTTCTCTTCCACACCAACTCAATCAGATTGTTCACAGAAAAAGGCTGAAGGAAATGCCTCGAGAAGACTAGAAATCCGATTGTCAACCGGAAGCGAGCAGCCTGAACGGCTAACATGGAACTCAGCGCTCAACAGTATCATACGCAATGAAGCCGTCGATCCAGTCATGAGAGCAAGAGTCAGAGAAAGAATTGAACGTAGTCTCACCTCTGCTGATCAAAAGCTTTTTGACAAGAACTCTTACCCTGTTACTATGAAGGACGCTGGTCTTGTTCCAAATTTCAGCCACCCAAGTGCTGGGAGTGAGTTTCATGACCGTCTTCAGTCTGGACAGGCGGACCGGTCGTTGTCACTGGAAAAGTTTAGACAACTCGAGGAACAACAGGAGGAACAGTCACTGCCTAATGGCGTGAATGCTGGATATCACAATCGTTCGAATTCAAGTAGCGCTCTCTATTGTTCTCCCCCGCACTCCGACTGGCCACTACGCGGAGGTAATGAAGAGAGTCCACCTCAGCTAACTAATGGTGTACCACCAGGTTACTATTCTTCGTCATCGGGCTCTAGTGACGACTCCAATCATGATCCCTATCATCGCCCACCGTCACCCCCTGATCGTGTGCCAGAGCATGTCTTCGCCTTTCTCTGTTCTCTACTGACACCGTCCGAACTCGCCCTCCACTACGATGTCATCTACGATTCGGCTCCTCCATATCCTCCACCATTTCCCAATCTTGTACCACGCAGCAATGCCATGTCGGCGATCCCATTAGACGTGCGTCTTGTCCAAAAGCTACACACTGCGGTTTACGGTCTCCAAGATCGCATCGTTGGCGTAGAAGAAGACCTCATTCCAGAACTTAGCACAAATCTGGAGAACAAGCACCTCCAGGTCAGGGAACTCGATGTACAGAATCTCAGCCTGCAGGAAGAGGTTATAGAACTCAAGCGCATAGTAGACTTCAGCAACAAGGTTCTGGCTGGATGATGGGAGCGCGAATGAGAGGTGTGGCGCACACTTAACGATATCCAGAGGAGACGCAAAGCATGTCGTGGTCGGCTTGCTCACATGTTCTCACGTGGCTCAGATGCTACTATTCGAGAGGATGAGTTGCTGCACTCTCATAAGCCAGGAGATTATGTGGCCCAGACTCAGCTGTTTGGAAGAGCAGCACAGGGCCCTCTTAAGAAGAAGGAACTTGACGCTGTTCTGCTAATGGCGAAACAAAATGTCAGCATACTTATCGAGGATTTGGGGGAAGCAAAGGGGTTGGTGGAGGCGTTTGAAGAGAGAAACGAAGTAAACGAAGAGGTGCTGCCTGCGGAAAGGTACTGAAGGATGTGTGATGGTCTTTGCAAATGAGAAGGACGTACGTACCTAGGTAGTTTGAATTAATTCTTTTTTCAGCTGAAAATGTCCTTGTGGTCGTTTGAAGACTCTAGTACCTCGAAGCTGCTGGAAGCTAGGATCGCAAATGCGATACCAGTCCTTGGGTGCAGTATTGGGTGACCGTAAGAGAGGTAGCTGTGCAACTCCTCACCTGTGCGCTAAGTTTCTGAACGGCACTTTCCGAGAGCCTCCGATACATTTCGCTGCTGATTACTGTGCATTCGAGGGACTGGAGACGCTGCTAGAGCATGGAGCTGACCTACATATTCCTTCAACTTCTGGGGCTACTCCATTCTACCGGGCTTGTCGTGGTGGAAACCTGGACATAGTGAAGAGACTCAAGGGGTGTGGTTGTGATATTACCTAGGTAATGTACGGACTTCGGACGATTGGACACATATGATTGAGGCATTCGAGAACGACCACGAGAGCATTGTTGATATCCTTATCGATTGGGATGCCGATGTATCTACCCTCACAGAAGATGGCAGGACAGCGCTTTCGATTGCTGAAGCTCTCGGTCAACTGACAATCGTAGGAAAGTTCAAGTGTGCTATCAGTGGATTACAAGAGACTATGCCTAACGCCTTAGTTGAGAACTGTAGAGAATAGTGTAACAGGAGAAATGAGTCTCTACACAGGGCAAGTAGCTCAGAGGTACTCTAATTCTATCTTGGCAACACAGTAAAGCGAATACTTCGTTTACAGCAAGTGGTGAAGGTATGCGTTCTACAACTGTAAGTGTACATCACGTTTGAACCTCAGTGGCGTTCATCGCCATCATCATCTTTGAAGTCTTGTTTGCTCTCACCACCCCGCACAGAACCATCCAGATGATCAACGACACCAAAGCTCTGTACCGCTTAATCCGTTACGTTCGTTGACCTAGAATAGAGAAGACGCCAAAGGACGGATCAAAGTTATCGTGCAACCGGACTAACTGTAGTGGCTTAATGAAGTACATCCGTACCAGATATGCACGCCAAGAGATATGAAGATGGCAGAGCCGGACACATATTGGACTTGTGGTAGGATGAATGTCTTGGTCAAGATGGCGAGGATGGTAGGCGCCGGAGCTGATGTTAACGCTCGAAAGGCTGAGGGTTCAGAACGAAACCATTATGGGCATCGCGCACCTGCGAGATAACTCACAACATTGGTTGTTTAGAAGCTAACTCTGATCATCCGTGGTTGCGTTCGTTCAACTCTGGATGATCTCTTACGTGCAAGGACCGGCGTGTAACTACCAAATTAGCGCGACCATACATACCTAGGTAATTTGTCAACCACCATTCATCTCTTCTGCATCGTCACTAGCTTCTCTTCATTTGAGCATCTCCGGAACCGCTGGAATACTCATCCTTCATACATGAAGTTCGCAACCCATGTCGCTTGCGTGCTTGATGTCCCACCCGTCGGCCATCCCGTGTCCGATCGTTCTCGCTCTATTCGCCCATCTGGAATCTACCCCTCCAACACACCAGATACGTCCGAACACAGTACATCATGCTCAGCCACTACATTAATCCCGCAAATCCAGCTTCGGCGCGCTCGCGGTCGTGCTAATGTAGCTGCAAAGGTTGTTCTGCGCTACGAAAGGCCACACCGAAAGTCTAGTACGTTGCTCGGTCATATCTGTGCGGTGGCTTTGCGGTGCCACGATGGAGACTCAGATGTTTACCATGACGTTTTTGGTGATGAGTTGCTGCGGAACCATTGCGCATTCGGACTTTGCCGAGATCTAGAGCGGTCCTTAGCTCACGGCTCAGCTTCACAGGGGTCGCAGCGATAGCAATGGAGCAAAGACGGCAGAACCAACACCAAACCTGCTTTTGGTGTTGCGGGGTGATAGAGGGGTAGGTCTGCGTCCGAGAGAGCGTACATAAAGAGGTAGGATGTCTGCCATAATCGTCAGCAATCAACAAGCTCCGACTTCTTTCTGCACAATAGATTCTCAATCTTCAATTCTTCCAAACAAACACCAGTTCTCATCACCATGTCTTACAACGATAACGATCGCGAGGACCGTACCTCAGGCTACGGTAGCAGCAACCGTGACGACAATGAGTACGGGTCTAAGTCCTCTGGATATGGAAACAATCAGGATGACTCCTCTTACGGCAACAAAACGTCCAGCTATGGATCGAATGACAACGACAGCACTTCCTACGGATCTTCTACGCGCAGGAATGATGACGAGGATACCTACGGATCTGAGAAGAAGTCATCAGGATATGGTTCTTCCGATCGCAACGACGACTCGTATGGTTCTGGCAACAAGACCTCCGAGTTCGGCTCATCGAAGCGCAATGACGACGACGATTCGTACAGTAGCAACAAACAGTCAAGCTATGGCTCATCGGGTCGTAATGACAACGATAACACCTATGGTTCAGAGAGCAAGTCTTCGGGCTATGGATCATCAAACCGTAATGACAACGACGAGGACTCATACGGCAGCAACAAGCAATCCAGCTACGGCTCTTCGAACCGAAACGACAACGAGGACTCTTACGGAAGCAACAAGCAGTCCAGCTACGGCTCCTCGAACCGCAATGACAACGAAGACTCGTACGGTAGCAAGAATCAATCAAGCTACGGTTCATCAGACCGTAAGGATGATGATGACTCGTATGGAAGCAAGAACCAGTCAAGCTACGGCTCATCGAACCGTGACAACGACGACTCGTACAGCTCCTCTAACCGCAAAACCAACGACGATGACTTCGGCTCAAGCAACAAGACTTATGGCTCAGGAAACACTTCTTCTGGGTATGGTGGCTCTTCGGGTCGTGACGACAATGATTCGTACGGAAGTTCTGAACGCCGGAACGAGGACAGCTATGGCTCCAATGACCGCGAGAGTTCTGGGTATGGGGGTTCGAACAGGAGGAGCGATGACTACTAAAGGTCGATGGGATAGGATGAGGTTGGTTGGTTGTGAATGTCACGTCATGGATCCAAGCTCTCTTCCGACATCACAATGCAGCGAACATTGCATTGATACTATATTTGTAGCAGCAGACATGAATCGCACCCTGACGACGCTGACCGCTAATCGTTGAATTGTCCGACGTGACGTGATGTGCATGTTGCTGTAACACTAGCGCGAATCATGACAGGGAAGCTTGCCGCGTAGTGGGTGCTGTACGTCAGTAGTGAGGGGCAGCGCCTTGGTTGGAGGGGCAAGCAACTTCCAAGGCCGACAAGAGCTATAGCTGCCACTTGGGTACCTGACATCCTCCTCAACACACATCTGCACATTCAAACTTTGCCAACTCTCAATCCACATACAACCCTCACTTCTTCAACGTTTTGTAAGTCATTGCTCTCCCATGTTCATCAATGACCTACAACCTTCTCTACTTGCATGTTCGCGTCGCATAGCTCCGAGCAAGCTTAAGAGACGTGGGAGCATTAGCAGTCAATCGTTCTCCATTCTGGCATCGCTAACGGGAAAGCAGACTTCTAGACCTTCAACATGTCATACAACGACGATCGCCGCGAGTACGGCCAGCAGTCTGGCTATGGTGGTCGTGGAGACGACCGTCGCGAACACGAGCAGGGCGGATATGGCGGTGGCGGTGACCGCCGCGAAGAATACGGCCGACCCCAGGAAGGTGGCTTTGGTGGGCCTGCTCTAGGCGACGAAGAGAGGAGAGGCGGAGGAGGAGGTTATGGCTCCTCTGGCGGTTACGGTGGTGGTGGTGGTGAGCGTAGAGAAGAATATGGAAGACCACAGGAGGGCGGCTACGGTGGTCCAGCGTTGGGTGATGAGAGACGCGAAGACCACGGTGGACGACGACACGAGGGTGGAGGATACGACAACGACCGTCCCAGCGGAGGCTACTCTGGAGGCGGAGGCTACGGCGACGACAGACGTCAAGAGTCTCGTCCAAGCGGAGGTTACTCAGGCGGTGGCGACAACTACAATGACCGCCCGAGCGGTGGCTACGGTGACGACAGGCGCCATGAGTCCCGTCCCAGTGGGGGCTACTCAGGTGGTGACGACTATAATGACCGCCCATCCGGAGGCAGCAGCTATGGAGGCAACACTGGAGGGTACGGCAGATCAGGTAGCCACGGAGGTCAACACTCTTCGGGCACATCCTACGGCGGCGGCGGTGGCTATGGTGGTGCCTCGGACGATTTCTCAGGTGCGGCCCAGCATGCTTCGAGCGAGTCTGGAAACAGCGGCGACAACGATCTGTTTAGCAACGTCCTCGGTATGCTGTCCGGCAAGAAGGACAAGCTCAAGGATGAGGATGTAGATGAAGACGATGCAGTCAAGCAGCACGAGAAATTCTACGGCGGTGGTGGCCACGGCGGTAACGAGCAAGCCAGCTCAAACAACGTCGGCGCTGCTGCGGCTATGCAAGCCATGAAGATGTTCAACAACGGCAGTAACGAGGATGCCAAGGGTGGACAGAACAAGTTCATCGGGATGGCCATGGGTCAGGCAGCCCAGCTGTTCGACAAGCAGCAAAGCGAGGGCAAGACTGTAGGTCTTAAGTGTACCTTACACATTTGAGTGTTTTACTGACATACTTAGGACCCGGCTGCTACTAAGCAAGATGCCATTGCTCAGGCTGCACAGATGGCTCTCAAGTTCTATCTGAAATCGCAGATGGGCGGAGGCAGCGGTGGAAGCGGCGGTGGTAACTCTGGAGGCGCTCTCGGCAGCGCGCTCAACATTGCGAGCAAGTTCATGAGCAAATAGAGTCAGTCTGCATAGCAGACCAAGAGGTCAAAACGCTATTCTGACCCAGATAAATTCATTGTGACGCGGCGTCACAATATGCTTGCCGTGTTAAGAAATTGTCTCACGTGCGTGGAGATATGATGCCGTTCTAGCCATCACTAATCTTTCATTAAACAGGGAAACCGATAAGCGAGAGTGAAAGACTGTGGCGGTAACGTACGAATCATATTCCCAGTATGATTGACGCACCAACCGCCATTGATATGTGGCGTACGGCACAATCAGCCGTACTAGCAGCGTGAGCCGTTGGCACGCCTAACTCCCGAAGTCCCGTTTGTTGTCTATCTCGCGTCACAATAAAGCTATCCAGCTTACGTCTGTTCTCTGGAAATCTGCTGTATGGACGTGATTAACGAATTGCCAGCATTACTGCTCGTGTAATGGAGGGTTTGTAGGATGGGAAAGTCTGGTACTATGTCAATGCGCGGCCCCACACCCTGCAGCTGTCTACAAGCTGCATCTAGAAGATCGCATCCCCCATGACCTGTCCGGGCGCCCAAGAACGCGTCTTAGGCCTAGTAAGCGTGGCTTGTCTGCTTATCCGGGCCAAGTGTAAGCAATCGACAGACCGGATTGAGGAGATGAGCTGGGAATCCAACAAGCCGCACCCTTACCGGGGTACATCATGGGCTGCCGCCTTTCGGTACTTGTGTTTCCTTCCTGCTCTCAGCCTGCTTGTACTTTTCTTTGTGCTCTCGATACCCTAATTGCTGGTTTTTCCTCGCTCTCATCTGGTTCTAATCGATCGTTACGTATGCGCCGTCATGATGCACAGCGCCCACTCAGTCGCTACCCAAGCTAGCCTGTCACTGCTGAAGCTGTCGTCTCTGTTACTGCCCTTTGTTACTGCACAGGATTCTGTTAGCTATGACTTCGACAGCTATGGAGCTTCTAATCCGAGTGGCACGCCGTACCAAACTTACATGTCGAACACGAATGTGAAGCCACCGCAGATGCAGATCAATCGAAATGGAACAGCGTTGCAGAGCGGACTTGTGTTCCTGGGGATCAATGGTCTGCCTACGAGTGGGCAGAATTGGCCAGCAATATTTGGTATGTTTCTCTTTTTTCCAGGGAGTTAATTAGATTTTACGTGTAAGCCATGCATTTCAGCCGCGCCAGGTCGATCGTGTAACGCTGTTTTCATATACTAATTCGTGTGACCAGAATTCTCAGACGATCGCATGGGGTCACTTGTATGGACCGGCAACTACAGCGAACCTTTCGATTTCAAGACGCAGACGTACAAGGGCGAGCCTGTACTTACACTCTGGTCTGGAGAGTTACTGAACGGCTACGGACGAGGCTCATATCATATCCTCAACCAAAGCTATGACGAGATAGCGCACTTTCAGGTCAACCGTTTCGGAGATGAAATGGGCGATATCCACGAGTTCGACATCACTGCTGACGATACCGCGCTTGTCTTGATCTACCATGGCATTCCATGGGATTTGACTGCATCCGGAGGTATCGAGAATGGTTGGCTGTTCGAGAATACTTTCCAGGAAATCAACATCGAGACTGGAGAGCTTATTTTTGAGTGGAATGCCAGTACTCATGTTGGAATCAACGAGTCGTACAACTCTCTCCCGTCTGAGGTTGGTCAATCCGAAGAAGCGCCGTGGGATTACTTCCATATAAACTCCGTCGAGAAGGACAGCAACGGTGATTACCTAGTCTCAGCACGCGTCATGGACGCCATATACAAGATATCTGGACAAGACGGAAGCATCATCTGGCGCCTTCAAGGTAAACAATCGGACTTTGACGTTGACCCGGCTGCCAACTTCGCTTTCCAACACGATGCTCGCTGGCTCAACGACAACCAAACTCGCATGACTATTTTTGACAATGGACCCACCGAGACGATTGGCTATTCGCGAGGTCTCTTGCTCGATGTCAATCAGAACGAAAAGACCGTCAAACTTATTACTGAATTCGCCAACCAAGGCAAGACCTTTGCAACATTCGAAGGCAGCTTGCAAGCCATCGACCCTTCTAACGGAACCACAAACTTCATGCTTGGCTTCGGCAGCCAGCCCTTCTTCACCGAGTTGGATCACCAAGGCAACATCCTTCTTGACGTACAGTTTGGCAAAAGTAACGTTGTAAACGCATACCGCGCGTATCGCCAGCAATGGGAGGGAAAACCATCCACCAAGCCGGACGTGCACTGGGATCAAGACGGAAACACGGCGTTCTTCTCTTGGAACGGGGCTACTGAGGTCGAAAGTTGGGTTGTATGCACGGCCAATGCGAGCGATTCACGTACCTGGACCAATGTCACTGTGGCAAGGAGGACAGGATTCGAGACAACAATCGACCTTTCCGATGCACAGTTGGAGAGCTTTGTACGTGGAAAAGCTGTGAGCAGTGATGGTACTGCGTTGGGATGGACTATGGCGAGTGATGGGAATGAATTGTACGATGCGCCAGACGATGTTGATGAGATTGGATCGGCGAGTGCTCCTACTTCTACGGCTTCTTCTTCTTCCACGAGTACCTCAGCGCCATCGAGCACAGATGCTGCTCCTTCGAGCACTTCGAGTGGCGCTGCGACAAGAGCGACACATGGGGTTATGGAGCAGGTGTACGTCGCTGCTGTCGTGGTGGTAGGCGGGCTCGTTCTTGTGTAATGCAGTTCTTGGCGCGAGGACGATGTAACGATAACGAGGTATTGCTGTAGCTAGAGACGTAATTCTAATAACTGTCCACCATCGATGTTCCTGGAATTTACCATATAGCAAGCGGTTTCAACCTTCAAGAGCATGCGCGATGGTCCGGCCGACGTGCCGACGCATCCCCACAACCCCAAGCTTCCTGCCCATTCGATTCACTCCCCTAGGTAGCAACAACTCCGCTCCCGCTCTTTTCCGAAGAAAGTGTTATCAGATAGCATCGCATGCGTTCTACGTGGTTGCTACCATGACTGGTCTTATGTTCTTAAGCTCCACACTACTACTCTCGTGTCACGCATGCAGACCGGATCCATGAGCGTTCCAGCACCACCTCGCGCTGTATCACCACTTGGCCTACCTGCGGCGGCTCTCCATGATCGCGCCCATGCAGAACCACATCCTGACTCAGAAGTTGCAGTGCGCTACGAGCGACAGCGCTACTCGCAGGAGTTGGGACCCGTACGTCGCGAAAGAACTACTACACTGAATGAACCGCGTGCGATACCTAGTCTCAACAGTATACGATCGCGCAATGCGTTGCTGCGCAGCTCGACAAATGACTCAACAGAGGACCTCAGGCGCCATGCTTCTGACATCAGCATAACAAGTGCACAGGTCAATGTGTATCAGGAAGGGCCTGGTAGAGACGAAGTAGCAAGGACAGAGCGGTGGTATGACCCAGTTGTCAAACTTTGGGCTGCACACGTTAGCCTGAGCATCGACGAAGGAGCGCACAGAGATCATTTGGGTATATCCCCTTCCCTGTCCACTCTTGGATGTTTCGGCAGCTAATGAGGCGCTCAGCACTCGAACGCACTTTCCTAGGCTACCTCCGTACCTCCCTTATCCTTGTCATGACAGGAGTTTTGACCGCTCAGCTCTTCCACTTACAGCATTCGGCTACGCCTAACCCGCACTTTGGTTTCTACAAGGTCGGGAAACCGCTTGCAGCAACCTTGATCTGCATGGCTATTGTCGTGGTGTTAGTAGGGGCAATCAGGTTTTGGCGGCTACAGAGGGCGCTTGTGAGAGGGAAGGCCATGGCAGGAGGGTGGGAGGTAGGGCTCGTCATGGTTTTGATGATATGTTTGCTGTTGGTGACATTCGCGGTGGTTGTTGGGGTAGACATCGAGAAGACGTACTTTGGTAACGAGTAGTACGTATGGGCGTGTTTGTAGAGACGAATGCTGATTCACATGCTACACTATGGCGCAGATGTGTTTAGTCAGCGCACCCGCCACAGGCACAAGTGCAGAACTAGTCATGTGCGAGTTGGACGAGTATCATCAAGGCTGGAACATGTCTCAAGTAGGCACGTCGCCAACGGTATGTCATCGTTTGCGGTGGGCCCAACTCAGACCCTTCGCAACTAGCCGAGTTCACTGTTCAAGTTGTGGCACTGTGGAACTGCGGCATAGCGGCACGCGCTACAGGAGCAAACCATAGCAACTCTGCGGGGCAAGGCTTTGGAAAGGTTTGCCAGTATCTGTGGATATATTGGCAGCGTTTAGCTATGAACCTCGGTACGCGGTTGTCGCACTGAGAGCAGCGCGCAGTGGACGTGCTACAGATACGCGGAAACAAGGGAGAGTTTGCCAATGTGAGGCGGTTAAAGTTGTTTTGGGTGCGTGTTACTGCTCAAGTATTGCATGTCGATACGGGCCGTTAGTCGCAAACATGGCTAGTTTGTACGTCTGCACTGGGTGAGGCCTGACGCAATAGCGCCACTCCGCTTCTTAATTCTCCTACGCGACAACCTTGCGAACCGTGAGCCCAACCCTTTTTCTCCAACTCCCCAACACGACATTGCCCCCTACCCACTTCCGCCGTCGTACATAAGGCCCCGAAGCCTCGATCGCACCCCTCGCGCCGTCAACCCATTACCCCAGTGCAGCGCGAAGGACGCTCCGATACCGCCAACATGGGGCTCTCCAAATCCACGCGCATCATGATACTGCTCGCCATCGACACGGCTTTCTTCTTCGTCGAGCTGATTGCCGGATATACGGTGCACTCTTTGGCGCTGGTTGCCGACTCGTTCCACATGGTGCGTATATCTGGCTCGACGTATAATGCGGAGGCACATGCTGACCCCTCGCGCAGTTGAACGATGTCATCTCGCTCCTTGTCGGCTTGTGGGCAGTCAAGGTGGCTAGCCAGAAGACAAACTCAAAGACATACACATACGGAGTGAGTGGGCTCATTGCTTGTGCGCGACGGCTCTGCTAACTAGGAGCAGTGGCAACGTGCGGAGACTCTAGGTGCTCTGATCAACGGAGTCTTTCTAGTCGCGCTTTGTCTCTCTATTTTCCTCGAAGCTATCCAGCGATTCGTTGAGCCACAGGATGTTTCGCACCCCGTCGTCATTCTTATCGTCGGTTCTTGCGGTCTCGCATCCAACATCATCGGTCTCTTCCTCTTCCACGATCACGGCCACGGCCACGGCGGCCATTCCCACGGACATGACGCGCACTCACACGCTGAGGAGGGTCACTCTCATGGTGTAGACGCGCATGACCATGCCGTCGCAGATGAGAGCGGTAACATCGCGGATGTGCTGCCCCAGAACCGCGTCGGCTTCCCGTCAAACCTCACCCAAACACCCACCAAGTCCAACGGTGTGTCATTCACATCCGACGCAGACACACGCCGCTCGTCTACTCCTGGAAAGAAGAACAAACGCCACAGCCGATCGCACTCGCGCAACTATGCCACCATCGACGAGATCTACGTACACCCTTCGTCCTTCAGGAACAGCATTATCGAGTCTTCGCGCGCGCACGACGACGAGGCTGACGACGAGGACAATAATGTCATAGATGACGACGAGCCCACTGAGCAGACTTCGCTTCTATCCAAGTCCAAGAGCCACGGCTCACACGACCACTCTCACGGAAATGGCAAGACCAACAAGAAGGATCAGCACAAGGGCCACAACCACAACCAGCCCAAGAAAGAGTCATCCGCAGGTGGCCACGGTCATTCTCACGCAGATCTCAACATGCGTGGTGTCTTCCTACACGTCATGGGCGATGCTCTTGGCAACATTGGTGTCATTGGCACTGCTCTGTTCATCTGGCTCACCGACTTCTCCTGGAGGATGTATGCTGATCCCGCTGTGTCTCTGCTCATCACCGTCATCATCCTTCTGTCTGCTCTGCCCCTGTGCAAGGCTGCTTCTCGTATCCTTCTGCAAGCCGTTCCGGAGAACCTTTCCATCGACGACATCACTGAGGACATTACCGACCTTACCGGCATCGTCTCTTGCCACCATCTCCACGTCTGGCAGCTGTCAGACACGAAGCTTATTGCATCCCTGCACGTTCAGGTCGACTTTGACTTCAAGGGTGAGGGCTCGGCACGTTACATGGACCTCGCACGCCAAATCCGCGAATGCCTCCACCAGTATGGCATTCACTCTTCTACCATCCAGCCTGAGTTCTGCCTCGACGCCAGCCACGACCATTCAGCCCATGGCTCTGACGACAGCGGCGCGGAAGATGGCGGTCGCGTCAGCAAGAACCCCAGCGTAAAGGGCGGCCCTGATGCTTGTCTGCTAGAATGCCCCGACAGCTGCGGTGGAGGAAAGCAATGCTGCGACCCCAATACTACCGGTCCCATTGCGCCTTCTTCATAAGCAATTGCTCTTTTCCCTTCCACTGGCACTGCGTGTATTATTTGTTTCGTTACAGTACCCCGACGCTTGTATGTGTCAATGTTTCTTCTGTTTGGGAGGTCCCTTGTATCAAAAGGCTAGGGCGACATCATGGTCGCTAATTATGCATGGCGGGTAGAGAATGGAATCTTCATGGACGGCATTGTAATGCATTGGAGGAATAGAAGGTAGCTGAACATAATGAAGAAGTGATGGCGAAACGTGACTCATGTTTCGTATCCTTATCTCTCGACCGTTTACACCAACCTCTCCAACACAGCACTAGCTGCCACTGGGTGAAATAGTCGCGTGTCTCGAGTGCCCTGTGCTGACGGAGTGGAACGCTCGTGTGGGTAGTTTGCCCAAGTGGGCAACATCTCCACACTCACGCCCTGCGACACGAAGGGCTTCAAGCATATACCAAGTTTATAATATGGAGCTCATGTGGGCACCAGGACAACGAGCTTCCAGATCTGTGGGTTGGGCCGTGGGTCACTATCTTCCATTACCGCCGCGCACCTGCAGGCGTGGCCTTCTGGAAGCATTGGGGACAGGCACCCAGCACCCAGCACCACGCATAACCAAGGGCAGGGCCGGGATTAACGCGGGGATTGTACGCTTATACAAGGAACATGTACGCGACCCGACGTTCAGGCGCGCCACTGCGCCGCTGACAGGTAAATGTGTGTCGGTAAGAAAGCTTGACCGCGCCTTCCGTGTCTGGGCGCTGCAGCTTAGCCGTGCTTATGGCGGAAATTGCATGTCGTGACGGAGGCGGAGTAACATTTACAGCGGAGAAGGACGTGATGTGCATGAAGGCCATGGCCTGCAACACGCGGTTGTCATTACCACGACAAGAGACTTGCGATATACAATGTCGGATTGCAATGTCCCCCGTCTTACGCTCATCTCTCGCCTGATCCTCGGTCACCGTTACCAAGCAAAGATGGTCCACCACCATCGAAAACCCAACCACCGCTTAAATTCCCCACTAAGCAGTCCATAAGCGCGCGATGCGGAGATCCTCGCAGACTCATTGGCCATGTCGTGGCTTGAATCCCCAATCGAGCGTGTCTAGGCGAGACGACCGTGAACAGCTCCACTGCGGGTCAGAAGCTTATCTCTCTGTCTCCCTCTCGGCGTCGCCCGAACTAGTGTGTATTCGGGACTGTTTGGAAAGAAACCGAGGTCGTTAGATTCGGCGGTCCTGGTCCCTGAACCCGGAGAGACTGTCTGAACTATTTCTACTTTCCGCAATCGGGGTGGGTCGGCCAGGCAAATTTTCCAGATGAGTGTCTGGAAGGCTGGAGACTTGAAAAGATTATGGACCGGTCAGAGCTGGATTGCAAATAGAATACGTTGGCTATTTGGTTGCAGGATTGCCGATGCCATCCTATCTCTGTGGCGGCACGGTTAGCATGACTGCAGCTAAAGTTACGTGTGCGGTTTTTTATACGAGCATTGATGGTGCTGGGGTCGTCCAACGCCGCAGCAAACGGGCGAACCACAACTCACGCATTCACGGTGGTCAGGGCCCGGCAGCTCGGCACGGCGTGATAGAGTGTGGTAACCAACTACTTTGTCGAAAACACCAACGTAAGATCGCCGCGTGCAATCGCCGCGTTTGGCAGGTGCTTGCAGCTGTTCCGGCTTGGGGGCGAATCGGTTAGCTGCACGCCGAGCGGGCAATGGCGCGACTAAGCCGCCAAGGGAAGGCTTCGACAGGCCTTGTGCCGGACGACTACGCTTATCTGGTTAGAAGCAGAGCTATCAAGACGTTACATCGGTCATGGCGAGAGTGCTTGTGCGTGCTTGGTTCCACAGCCCTTGAGCGACAGAGGCGAACGTCGGAGCCATTGGATACGTGACTGGCAGGTGGATTCCGCGCGTGCTCAACGAGGGGGTGGGTTAAATAATGGAGGTGTCTTCGTTCTTCTATTAAGACTCCAGGTGTTACCGGACCTTCTCTTCTACCTCAGGTTACACTCACTCTGGGCTGACTTTCCATTGACTCTGTCTTTGGTTGCAATTGAGCTTTGAAGCCATGGCTACCGCCCATGAGACTACTGCGTATGTTATATACCTGCCCCTCGGCCCTTTTGTACTCGGGTCTGTCGGGACTACGACAGCTTACTGACACTTTCAACAGCGCTGAGGCACTCCAGCACGGTCAAGAGGTCGCTGACCACCACCCCCATCTCTACGGCGCTACCATCAACGACTCCAACGTCGCCGGCGCCCATGTTTCCCTCGAGAAGCCCGGTGCGCTGACTACCGGCTCCGGATCTGATGGTGCTTCCTTTATCCAAGAGGACGACGGCATTGGCGGTATCAGGCCTACCGCTGAGGAATTGAAGACCCTCCGCAAGGTCGGAGAGCCTCTTCCCAAGAGTGCTTTCTTGGTCGCCATCGTCGAGCTCTGTGAGCGTTTCACCTACTATGGTGCTTCCGGTATCTTCCAAAACTACATCTCGCGTCCTCGCGACGGTTCAGAAGGTCGTGGTGCGCTCGGTATGGGCCACCAGGGAGCCACTGGTCTCTCCACCTTCTTCCAGTTCTGGTGCTATGTCACTCCCATTCTCGGTGCCATCATTGCCGATCAATACCTTGGAAAGTACAACACCATTGTCATCTTCTGCTGTGTCTACATCGTCGGTCTTATCATCCTTACCTGCACATCTATCCCGGCTGCTCTCGACCACGGCGCTGGACTCGGTGGTTTCATCGTTGCCATCATTGTCATTGGTCTTGGAACTGGTGGTATCAAGTCCAACGTCGCTCCCTTGATTGCCGACCAATACAAGAGAAGGCAGATGGTCATTGGCCATGACGACAAGACTGGCGAGAAAGTTATTATTGATCCTGCGATTACTATCCAGAGGATTTACATGATCTTCTACTGGTGCATCAACGCCGGATCTCTGTCTCTACTCGCCACCCCCTACATGGAGCGTGACGTTGATTTCTGGTCCGCTTACCTGCTTTGCCTCTGCGTCTTCTTCGTTGGACTGCTCGTCCTCGTCCTCGGTCGCAAGGTCTACGTTGTCCGACCTCCTCAGGGATCCATCATTACTGATGCTTTCCGCGTTATCTGGCTGATGATCAAGAACCGCAAGATGGACGCTGCTAAGCCTTCCTACCAGGCCGGCATGGGCAAGACCAAGGTTCTCAACTGGGACGACCACTTTGTCGATGAAGTTAAGCGTGCTCTCATCGCTTGCCAGGTCTTCGCTTTCTACCCCATCTACTGGGTTGTTTACGGCAACTTCTCCAACAACTTCGTCACTCAGGCCGGTCAAATGCGTGGCCACGGTATTCCCAACGACCTGATGCAGAACTTCGATCCCATCGCCATTATCGTTTTCTTGCCCATTGTTGACCAGTGGCTCATGCCCACGCTCCGCAAGCACAAGATTCCGTTCCCTCCGATCAACCGTATCGTAGCCGGATTCTGGATCGCTTCTTTCGCCATGGTTTACGCTTGCGTCATCCAATACTACATCTACCAATCCGGGCCTTGCTACGCGCATCCCGGTGCGTGTGACGCTGATCTCGTCGATGGCGTTCACCAGGGAAACAACATTCACATTGCCGCTCAAACTGGTGCTTACATGCTCATCGGTCTCTCTGAGATCTTCGCATCTGTCACTGGTCTCGAGTACGCATACACCAAAGCCCCGCCCAGCATGAAGTCGTTCGTTCAGTCCATGTACCTCCTTACCAACGCTTTCGGATCTGCTATTTCTGAGGCACTCAACCCGCTCGTTGTCGACCCCAAGATCCAGTGGATGTTTGCTGGTCTTGCTGTTTCGTCGTTCATTGCTGGTTGCATCATCTGGATTCTGTTCCACCACCTCAACGACACTGAGGACGAGATGAACCAGCTTGACCAGGACTACGATAAGGACCCAACCATGAGGAGGAGCAGTGTGCACGGAGACCGCACTGTTGGTGTTCACCACTCTATTGACGAGAAGGCATAGATGGTGCTTTATGGGAAGCGCATGAGTGTGATGATGTTAGTATGATGTTAATGTGCTATATTCTGCATAGCAGCTATGATACCAAGATGAGAATTCAATCGTTCAAAACATTTACCTATTGCTTCGTTGTTTCTTGTGTAAGCCCTTCCTTTTCCATAAGAACAGTGAAACAAACAAAAAGTTTACGCTGTGCTTCATGGGCTCTCATTGATCTTGATCGGATTTGGAAACCGTCTGGAGATCATTGTACTTTTCTAAGCTGCGTAAGCATTTGGCTCTAAAGTGTGCTATCGAGACTGGTTTACAATTACAAGTCTCGTAAAGTTGGAGAAGGCATATTTGGTGCTGGAAGCAGGCGACCAATGGGAGCTAGCGGAGAGCTCAAGCCGCTACGCTAAGCCAGCCAGCCCCGCATCCATCCAAGCGCTCACTGGCCTCCCCCCATGCACATTCATTCACGTCACTTGTTTGTTTGCTGCGCGCCGAACGCTATCTGGAAGATCTTCAAACTTCTGCATCCGCCTCGGTATCGGAAAGTTCAAGTGCTCTGCAGACCTCGATGATCTCACTTACTATTTGGAGAAACCAGGAAGGCAGCCTACCTAGGTACGCTCACCTTCTAAATCCGGGCCCCCTAAGCTCGTATCAATGACCTGTCACACCTCGTATCCTTCCGCCTGCGTTCGAGACACCGCTTCTCTCCACCTTAGCATTATATAGCTCGGTTCTCCAGACGCGTCAGCTCGTTCGTCGCTTCATAGCTGAAGTCTGTTTCTTTGCTTTTGGTCCCTCTGACGCCTTCAGCCTCTTCAAATAACACTGGACCCTGCCGGCCCTTCCACTCACACCACATTCAACACAACTGTTCAAGATGACGTCTATGACCACAACAACGCCGACGACAACCTACAACTACTCGTACACCACCTACACAAACGCCTCGCCCAGCCCTTTCACCAAACCTACAGAGTTCCCGTCTATATTCAGCTACGGCCCTGCAGTGGGATGTGCCTCGAATTCTGTCGCTCCTGAACAATCCGCGCAACCATCCAGCTATCCTATCGGCCGACCAGAGGGTCGCAACGGCGGATGTGTCATCAGCAACGACGCTGACATCAACGATCATGCTTTCTGGGACATGTACGCATGCTGTTCAAGCAACGACTCCACCGCATCAGGCAGTCCGTTTCCTTGCACAGCGTCGTGCTCGATCACCGATGGTCAGAGCTTCTTGGACCTAGGAGAATGCTTGAGCAAGAGGGTCGAGATTGTTATCTGCAGCCCGCCTTTCGACCAAATTGATAGGAATTCGACGGACCCAGACGCAGCTAGCAGTGGTAGTGGCAGCGGCACGGCTGCGCAGTCGACTCCGGCTGGAACGATGAGTGAGAGCGGAAGTGCAAGCGCCAGCAGCGACACGAGCGCAAGTGCTAGTACTTCAGCTGCGGACTCGACAGGAGCTGCCAGCGCAGTGGGTGTCACACAGGGTGCGTCTTCAAAAGCCGGGCTTTTGCTGTTTGGCATCATGGCGTTCGGTTCTGCTGCGGGCATGCTCTTGTAAAAGAGAGGGAAATGATTAATGGATGTCATGTCTGAGCTGCTCTACCTACATATCTTTTTTTGCATCTTAATGTAAGCTCAATGCAGTTTCTCAGAGATAAGAAGACGCTGGGTGACTAGAGGACAAACATCAAAGTTGTCCTTGACTACTTTAGTAATTGATCTTCATGATGTTTTCTTCTCCCCTCGCGCTTTTGGTAAAACCCAACTCTCCGCATGAAGGTGACGCTGTTAGTCGTGGTACTTTAGCCCGCAAATGATATGTCATAGTACTACAACCGATGACACTACTGCCGAGAACGTATACGCGTAGAACATTGTCTTCATCGCAATAGGTTCTGATCGCAAGACAATCCAACAAAAAGCACCACAAGAGGTTAGCCCACGATCAAGAGGCTGATAGAAAGCTTGGAACGAAGCAAAAGTCTTCAAAAGACGTTTACATGCTATTTGAGGGACGGCAGTATGCATGTCTAGACAGTGGGAGTCAGTTTGAGCTTTTCTTGTTCTTTGAACTGGATTAAATAGCCACGATGACGTTACAAGTCACTGGGTTGATGAGCGAGTTGGTAACCATTATCACTTCGTGAGCGGATCGACAACGACAAGGCTGATAGCTTCAGCGTAAAGGCGGTGTAGACTCCTATGATGGCCAATCTTACCGGAACAACGCTGAAGACCCAAGATGCATGGGTCCTCAATCCAGGAGGGTCGTCAAAAGATATCATTCGGCTCCTGGTGGTGTAGTGGTTGTCTTCGCTGTCTGTCAGAATCGAAGGATCTGTTCGAACCGCAAGTATGGTGTATGTCGTCAAAGCCAGTAAAGCGTTTGTCAGAACATGATCCCAAATAGCCAGGCGCAGGGCTTTCAATGCAGTTTCCATGACAATCGTCTCGGGAAGGTATCGTCAAGAGCGCATTGATCTGACAGACATGGTCGACCTTGGCCCTTGTAACGCCATGGTCGTACAGCATGTGCTGCTGCGAAGCAGAGTCATCTGATGGCGCGAAAGCGCGTTGGTGGTACACACGAACGTCGAACGAACAGGAGCCGTCCCGTCCTTGTCGGAAGACTCTTGCGCAGCGAAGAGGGAAGGCACTATGAGTGTTGCCTATATATAATGTGCGCACTCTCGATAAGCCAATTTCAAGACATTATCGGCCCGGGAATGCAGCGAGCAAACCCATGAGTCGATAGCATAAATCCCAGGACGATTGTTTATGGCGGGGTTGGCGAGATTTGGCGGCCTTCGGCTCAAAAGTTCGCTTGTCAGTTAGTAGGAGCACTAGGTAAGCTCAAGAGCTTCAATGCTGCTTTTCTACATCCATCAACTTCGATTCTTTGATCTTCTCTTAGGAGCAACAGATTAGCCCGAACGCATCGGTACGGGTCGAGCCAGCGATCCTAGCGTGTGACGATCAGCTTTCAGAGGATGTTCTCACAGCATGCACGTCCGCACACCATCCCACAATCCTGGTCAGCTCTTTTGACGTATCGGCATAGCCTCCCAAGGCCACGACAATCTGCGCTTGCTACGGCTTTGACTGCTCATGGATATCGAACGTGGCTGTCTCTTGCTGTATACGACCTTGACTTTCTCCGGGCTTGCCGTCAAGCCTATCACGATGTTTAGACTCTGATTTCCGGTGAGCTTTTGTGTGTGTCCGATCGATGTGGTCCCAGAGATGGTCTCAAGCGGTGTAATGGATGGCAAGAAACATTAGCTTTGATTCGACCCTTCAAGGCCTACTCGTGCATACTTGGGCTTACGCTTCGGCGCCGCAATGTGGTGTTGCATGTTTATCAGACAGCTCAGCATGAGGCTCTTGACGAAGAAGGGGTGGCAAAAGATCCAAGGGAATCATTGCGGTACCACCTGCCACCCGACAGAGGACTCGACTGTCAGCGAATACTACTTATAGCACTGAAATCTGCTAGGTGACAGCAATCACTCTTCAGAGGTATTTCAATTGTCACATACCTTTCCAGATAATCCAGTCAATCGCGATGGCAACGAAAGCCAGCTCTTGTCAAATCAATGATGCACCATCGGTTAGGGAGCGCATCGAAGCTCTATACAACCACAGTAAACTCTTCGAGATGACCGCCGGTTGTCCACAACTTGGAATTCACGAGACTTTCGGTAGAGAATGGGCACTATGCCTAGCGCACGTGGAGGGCGAGGTCCACCAATGTGGAAGAGTAGTCGAACACTACCTACGAAAGAACGCACAACGTGAAGAACCCGCGCCATCCGAGGCTGAGTACAAGAGCGTAATGAATGATCTGGTTAATTCACTGCTGCTCCACGGTATTTATATCGACATACTATATTTCTCACCAGCGGCTGATGATGTTGGCAGGACGTATTGTCAAGACTTCTCCGAAGATGAGCTCGTCGACGCCGCCTTCGATGGCATCCATGAACAAATACCGCATCAACAGCCTTGTCAATAAAACTGGTATGCGCAGTGCAAATGGGGAGTTGGCTTCGATGTACGGCCAGGAGGGCGACTCTATCCCGTCCAATCTAGCCGCGGTGGATGACGAAGGTCTTTCGCCCATGGCGCTCTTCATTCGTGACTGGCTCCTGAATCCTCTGGTCGATGTTATCGCTACGCCTTCTCAGGACCTTTTGATGAGACTGCCGGTGTATAGGCGCAGATATCAGGAGAAGGAGGAGGACAGTAATGGTCGGTTTATCAACAGCAACACAATATCGGCCGCTGCAAACGCGTTCGTATACGTGTTAGCGATACTGATTCTTATTGCCCCGATTGCTACCTTCAATGTGGTGAAGGAGCAGTCACTTCGAATCATCATCATGCCGCTGTTCTGTCTGCTCTTGGCTGCGTCAGCACAGCTGATGGGATCAGACGCAATGCCTTGGTACACAATTGTGATCGGGTAAGGACGCACGATCGTCGTTCACCTTTAGTAGCAGTTACTGACGAACTGAAAGTTACTTCCAGGCAATGGTCTTTTTCGTGGGTTCTTCGAATGACGGATAGTAAGTTGTAATGTTGCGGTTGTTCGTCGACGACGCCGAATGACTGTTTTGCTTCACCGCCGATTGGAACTAAGACGAAAACGGAACGCCATATCCCCAAGCCAGCACTACGAGTCATGCCCCATGTAACAAATTCAAAACACCACCAGCTGCTAGAAAGAGTATCAGGATGCCGTGCCAAAATACTCATCACGGGCTTGCGTATCGGCCGTACAGCTTAATATTAACAATTCAGGCCGGATATTAATGCAACCTTTGCCACTCCATCGCTAACTCGGCGCAACATCTCTAATGACAGCTAGCACGGGTTCGATCTTCAGTACCGAAAGGAGATGACTTGTCGTCATGTCTCTCATCACGAGCGGCTTTGATGCAGGGGAGTGTCACCCACAGCGTCGCCATATCGACAGTGCTTGCTAGGTAAGCGTAGGAGTCGAGCAGGCGTTGTTTCGAGTGAACCCAAATGTGAACTTGCCTTACCCACTATCAAACCCCAGCGCAAGGCTGGCTTCTGTCGCCTACCTTAACCATCGATCGTACTTGTTTACCCCTCAGCCACACCATCGCTTAGGGGCCGGTCCCACCGTTCAAATTCACAAATCATACAGCGACTACAGCACCAGCTCACTTAGAATCATACTTCAAGGGTTTTTGTTCTCTGTAACTCAAGCTCTACCTCCTCTCACACCCAACAGAAGAACAGTAGACGCGTCCTTCTTGCGCTCCACAAACACCATGACAGCAGGTCGTAAGCGTGCCAAACCAGTGATCTTGAACAAAGATCTGAGAGACGATAGTATGAGTCTTGTTCATCGAGAGAAGACTGTGGATGAGCTGACAGTATCATAGAGAAACGAATTGCTGCTCCGCCCTCAACCTTAAGCCAGGAACCCAGCCCTCCGTTACGCAGGAGCACACACAACGGGGAGAACGAACACGACAAGAAGAACGAACCCACCAGCGACAAGGCAAAAACCAAGCAATGAGCTATCTTCTCCATTAGCAGAGCACGTCGGGCGACTCGAGTACCACGTCACTGTCTCTGTCCGCGGCATCGCCGTCAGTGCAGCCTCACGACGCGTCGCATCTTTGGGCATCCTCCCACGCACCCACACATATAACATACTCCAAATCGAAGCTACGGCCATCAGGCAGGATGGGTACACTATCTTAGGGTGTACACTGCGGGTCTTATCTCACTTATTAAAAATGTGGCGGGTTTTTTTTACTTTTCCATCATGTAGCTATCTGCTTACATCAATTTGTCTCATATGAGACGGGAATTGCTATGTAATACTTGTGTAACTCAAGTCTCCTGATGTTCTTGCAACGTGTGCAGCACCGTAGGCCTAAAGCAAGTTTCGACCACCGTCATAAGAAATACCGAGCTACGATCAACGCTTGCCGCTCAATTCGCAAGTCCTAATGAAGCAGACTTTATCCGTATGTACACATCTCCCACAAGATCGTGTAGCGGTCTCCTCGCTTGTATGCATGGGTCGTCAGATCTATCAATTCCTCAACGTCGTAACACACAGTGCCGGTAATGCGCAACCTAGCTCTGAAATATCTAGGCAGAATCTCTAGGGGCTCTTTCAATCACCAAGTAGATTGTGTTCGTTTCAGGACGATGTATCCATCGGGGATGCCATCACGTTGACTGACAGTTCGCCCGTATTACTCGTTTGACCCAGTGTTGAGCTAGAGATAGCGCCGCATTCACGCTATACAATAGTACGCTTGAAACTTGTATGTGGAGTCTCCCCGAATTGACTTGGGTCGACCGAAAAGGGCAGGTGTCTTCCGGGCTGCTCGTTCGACGTTGGGCAGAGTACGCGTCGCTAGCCTTCTGGAGGTTGTGAATCTTCCGGGAATCTAGAAACATGATTGCGGGATGAGTTAGCTCTTGTTGAGGAGAGGATAGGATTACGGAAATGGAGACGGTATAAAAAGGCAGTCAGCCGCCTCCAAAATGCGCAACTGAGAGCCTTCGAAGCTTCCGACGCGTCGATCCAACTTCACTTACCTGTATACTGTGAAGATCATAGTCTCGAATCTCGGTAGGCTAAACTGGCTATCACAAAAGTCCTTTCAGCCGCTGCAGAAGATGCAATGTTTGTGTCGATGCTCGAAAGCGACCAAAAGGAGCGGCCGGAACCATGATAGCAAGGCGTGAAGTAAAGAGATAGCAAAAGGAGACCAATTATCTGGATGCCTAAATAAGTCTGAGTGCTTGGGGGTGTGTTATTGGGAGACGAGCGAGCACTGACCTCGCGTCCAGTGTGCCAAGGAATGAAGGACCTTTGAGCAGCGAGCAACATCCGCGCGCGACGGTGAACCTATCGGTGTCCTGCCCCTGCAGGATCTACCATTAGAATGTTTCGTATGGCATCAGTGCCGATGACTGATTGCTGCTTATACGAACAGTGAAGGTACATAGGTAAGCTTGATCAGTGCAAGAGGGAAACGCATGCCGGCACTATGCCACATGATACGATTTCGTTGATCCTTATGCATGCGCATGCGCATGCAATATCTCACAGTCGCCGTAGAGCGATTGCAACCTATCCACCACCTGCAGCTACCCAAACATAAGGACTACATCAGATTTCGCAGCAGTCTATGGTTACTGAGAATACATTATACGAGCATTTTTTCGCAGCAAAAGCATCTTCATGATGATTTCCAGGTCTGTAGGGCGAGCTATAGGAAGAAAATGAGGCTACGAATTGCATGCTGACTATGAACCAACATGAGAAACTGATAGAGGAATGTTGTAGCAGGCAGCAACTCGATCCGTTCAGTTTAGTCTTTCAATATTTCCCTACTACCTACAATCACAAGTAACATGCCTTCCACACCACATGCGGCACGAAACTATGTACTCGCCCACATGCTTGCTTTCATGTCGATGTCGCAAGACATATAGCGCAACCCATCCCCCGTATGTAGTTGGAATAAGCATCCTCCGCCGGCTGCAGTAGGCGAACGTTCGGCGAGTGGGCGCTGGGAAGCGCGATGCAGGCAAAGTGAGCAGGAGGGTGGCATGCTGATGCAATTGGTACGTTTATAGTCCGCAGCGTGGATCCCCAGCGTAGGGTATGCAGGAGGAGTGCGATCAACCGAACGGCCAGAAAAGCACAATCCCTTACAGATGCTCCTCTTGAACACAAATTGCATGGGCATCAAAATGTGTCAGCCTAATTTTCGTTATAACCTCAGTCCATATGCCTCCAAGTTGCAAGATCCTGCAACCTTCTTGTCATACTCATATGATCCGACGCAATACATAACGAGAAGCCTACAGCAACGGCTTTAACAAAGTACGTCGGCTACCCTGATCTAACGCATGGATTCCTGCAGTGTATTCTGAATGAATCCGCATGCCAATTGCGACTCGTTCTCAAGCAATAGCGGGTGTTTATAGCATCCTATCGATGAGCGTGAGGATATACGAAGGTAGGTCGGCAAGCCTGAGACAGGTGCTGGTCGGCATGGATACGATTGGCGGAAAACTCCCTTGTTCGTGTATCGAGAGCAAGCAGTCCCTTCCTGGTAGGAGGCGTGGTTGGATGTACGAAAGCGAGCTAGGTGTTTGGGCTTTCGACGATCGGGCTGGCGGAAGAAGGAGAGTTTTGATCTGCGATTAGCCTGGGGATATGTAAGTAACTTTCTTGCGTAAAGTTGTGATGAACTCACCTGCTAGGTCGCGAGAAACTGACTGTATAACCTGAACACCGTCTCACATGCTGGCTTTCGCGCGTAGACCTCAAGGGGTGAAGACTCTAATGACTTTGATCGAGCATTTGCGATTTGGAGCTGATGATTCTGGAGCATGAAGAAAGACTGTAGCGTGTCGCAGGTGAGTCATTGGAAGTTGAGCCAAGGTCTCGTTCGTGTTGATCTGAGAGGCCGCCCCCTTTGCGGCAACTCCCAGCCACACCGACGGGCGGCACGTTGGTATTCGGCGTTGTTGCCTGGACGCCACCATATATTAAGCTAGGTTCGCATTGACACTGAGATATCTAGGTACTTCTAGCCAGTGGGACAGTGTTCTTCGGAAGGATAGGCGGCATCCCAAGTCGGAAAGCTCGGCTCTATACCGTGTCCTCAGAAGCTTGCTTGTTGCAGTATGAGCACAATATTGAAGCTCTAGAACACTGATTGAGAGAGCGACGTCGCTTATCACATGGACCGAATAGCCACGAGTTGTTCTAGGAGGATCTGCACTCTACATGCTGAAGTATTGGCCAGAAATAGTTTTGAGGCAGGTATCGGCCGTTTCATCTCCACTGCATATGTTTAGCAAGTGGTTGATGCATCTACTCACGGTACCCTCTGAGGAGCGTCCGGACGCCACCAGGTCAATGCTTACCTAGGTATGATCCTAAGCCTGTGGGGGCCAGAAATTCTCACCCTATGCTTACTTCTGCTCGAATTGCATGACTATATGCTAAATCGATCATCCTAAAGTATGCAACAATTCAGACAACCAGAGCACAAGAATTGGTTCTCGTCGAGATACTTAGCTATCCAGTCGAAGGCACGAGCTGCAAAAACTCCCACGATTCCGTATCTGCAAGGACAGGAGGTATGCAAGTGGAACTGAGTCTTGACATGTGCCTTCCGTTCAAGGTACTGGCTCAAGCTGGAACAAATCACAAGCGGTGCATCGGTGATCAAATTCTGCTTCGAGTCCTTCTCTTTCATGCTTCGTCTACACACTAAATTACTGAGTTACCGATTTGATTCCGCTGCCTTTGTTTCTGCCATGTCGAGTTACGATACAGGATTGGTGAGGTTCTGTATTGTTCGTTTCAGCAATTGTAGAAATGGTAGTAGGACGTAGGGGAAGTCGCGGTATTCAGGAGATGACGAAAGGAGCCGCGATGCATGGGTTGTGTTAGCAACAACTAATATTTTGGGAGTTGGAACCGACAGATATGTTGCAGGTAAAGAGCAGAAGAGATCGCTTCGGTCGAGGAGCAGCTGTCGTTGTCAGAATGTGGAGACAATATGTGGGGCTGACTCTTGCAAGTACTATCAAAGAAAGAACCAGACACTTCTTCAAGTAGTACTATCATTCTTTAGAAGTTTTTCTATTAGGAGCTAATGTAGGCTGCAAGCTAAGGCGTGTTATGTTAATACCTATTCAGTTTCCCTCCTGTATGTGGTATTTGCATTGACTGACCATCGTCCTCCAGCATGGTCCTCTCATCAACAGCGGTTCTTCAAGTGACTTCCCGTCGTGGATGCACAGGTGTGAAGAGATGAGATAAACATACAAATGTCATTGAATTTCAAGAAATTGTCAAAGTACCATATGTACAATTGGTCACCTAACACCCGCGGCTCCGACTCGGTTCGAAGCAGAATGCAACTGCCTTTCTATTCCTTTCTTCTACTTCTTGATCACCGGTCAACTTCACCAAATACCTATTTTTGTCCCGGATTAGCGATGTTATCATGTGATACAGGGGGAACTCTTACCAAGTCCATTGTGCCAATGATGGCGACGGCATCTGCAAGCAAATGGCCTCTTGAGATTTGGTCCATGCAGGCCAGGTGGGCGAATCCGGGTGCCCTAATCTTACACCTGTATGGCCTCTCGCTACCGTCTGAGACCAGGAAGACACCCATCTCTCCCTTGGGGGCCTCGATGGCGCTGTATGTCTCACCAGGTGGGACGGTGTAACCCTTGCTGAAGAGCAGGAAGTGGTGAATAAGCGCCTCCATGTTCTCCTTCATGGCCGCACGTGGTGGTGGCGCGATCTTGTAGTCCTCGACCTTGACGGGGCCAGCTGGCATGTCGTTCAAGCACTGGTGGATGATACGAAGTGACTGACGGAACTCCTCCATACGGCAGAGGTAACGGTCATAGCAGTCGCCGTTGACGCCAACTGGGACATCAAAATCAACCCTGTCGTAGGCGTCGTACGGCTGCGACTTGCGGACGTCCCAGGGAACACCAGATCCTCGAAGCATAACACCGGAGAAGGAGTAGTTGATGGCGTCAGCAGCTGAGACAACACCAACACCCTTTGTACGGCCAATCCAGATACGGTTGTCCGTCAACATCTCCTCAGTCTCGTCGATACGGTCACCGAATTGAGTAGCCCATTGGTAGATGTCGTCGAGCAGACCGAGGGGAAGATCCTGTGACACACCACCAGGGCGGACGTAGGCCGCGTGGAGACGGGCACCAGAAACACGTTCGTAGAATTCCTGCATGTAATCAGCAAGCGTGATGTACCGTATTGCTACACACGAAACTCACCATGAGCTTCTCACGCTCCTCGAAACCCCACAAGAAAGGCGTCAGAGCACCAACATCCATGGCGTGGGACAAAACCGACATGAGATGGTTCAGGATGCGGGTGATTTCGCCGAACAGGGTACGGATGTACTTGGCGCGAATTGGGATATCAATGTTCAGTAGCTTCTCGACAGCCAGCGAGAAGCACTGCTCGTTGGTCATCATAGAGACATAGTCGAGTCGGTCAAAGTAGGGCAGGGCCTGGAGGTATGTGCGGTACTCGATGAGCTTCTCTGTTCCTCTGTGCAACAGTCCAACGTGTGGGTCGGCGCGCACGATCTCCTCTCCGTTCAACTCCAGAATCAAGCGCAACACACCGTGGGCAGCGGGATGCTGGGGTCCGAAGTTGACCGTGTAATGCCGGATCTTCCTGGTGTCTACATGGTCGTCCTCCTCAGCCCTCGTTTCCTGGGCTGTCTCGGCCGGTGCAACGCCACCAAAGTTGGAATCGGTCGCCACCAATCGTGTCCGCTGGCTCTCTTCGACTTCAGCGTATCGGCGGGGGAATGTGGTCGACAGGCATCGCGCAATGGGTCGTGAAGGGATTGCGGTTCGGAGCTGGGGTCGGGAGGCGTTGAGGCACACTCGCTTCGCCGCGGGGCCGGCCAGACGCGCAAAGGAGACAGGCATGGTGGTTGTATCTCTCCCTACGTCGATGTATGGGCCTCAATGGGCGTGTAGAGTGGAGAGTGAGGTCGTGGCGTTGGAGGGGAGCTTTCCTCATATCGATGATGCTACCAGATTGAGCCTACCGCCATTGGCTGGGTGGGTCTTGGCGCGCCGGCGCCTTCCTCGAACTTTTTGTGAACATGGAAAGTGCTCCCCACCGAGCACACCAAACTTGACCTTAATACCGCAACCATGTCGACACCGAGTGCACAGGAGCTGATGAAGCGCAAGGTACCTACGCGACTTGGAATTTACCATTTGCTTCTCGCTAATGCAATGATTAGACGCTTGGAGTGGGTCCAGAGACCGTCACCAACCAGCAGTCTACCGACTTTCCAGGACACTGGCCTGGCGAGAACCATGAATGGGACTTGGAGTACTTCAAGAATGTATGCGCGACCACAAAACTCACCCATATATCTGGCTTTATACTAATCACGGACCCAGAACTTCAACGTTAGCTTCCACAAGCACTCCCCCAATAACACTGAATTCTCTCTCACTGGTATCGACACCTCGGTTGCCAACGCTTTTCGCCGGATTCTCCTCTCCGAAATCCCTACCCTCGCCATAGAAGACGTCTTCATCTACCAAAACACATCCATTATTCAAGACGAGGTGCTCGCCCACCGCCTCGGTCTGATCCCCTTGTGCGGCGACCGCGAGGGTCTACGCTGGATGAAATGGTACAAGAAACCTACAGACGACGATGCAGGCTCAGGAACACCTGCCGACTATAACACGGTAGTACTACGACTTGACGTAGAGTGCAAATGGCAAGACGGCGGTCTACAGCGAGCAGTAGCCGGAGAAACCGACCCCGACAAGCTCTACGTCGGTCACAATGTCTACGCTAAAGATATTGTCTTTGAGCCTCATGGTCGCCAAAACGACGTGTTTGCGCATAGCGAAGGAAAAGAGATTCGATCTACAAACCCGGACATTCTCATCGCCAAGATGAGACCTGGACAGAGCATAGCCTTGAGCATGCACGCCATCAAGGGCATCGGACAAGACCACGCAAAGTTCTCGCCCGTAGCAACTGCTTCGTACCGCCTTATGCCTACCATCGATATCACGAAGCCTATCATCGGAGCAGACGCTAAGAAATTCGCCCGCTGTTTCCCCCGCGGGGTGATCAAACTCGACAAAGTCACCTCCGAAGACACCCAGAAACATGCTGAGCTAGAAGGCAAGGAAGGCGAGCCAAAAGCTGTAGTCGAGAACGCCATGAACGATACTGTTAGCAGAGAGTGCCTAAGGCATCCCGAGTTTAAGGACAAAGTGAAGCTAGGCAGGATACGGGATCACTTCATCTTCAAGGTGGAGAGCACAGGACAGTGGGAGAGTGACGAGCTGTTCTTGGAGAGTGTTAAGCTTCTTAAGATCAAGTGTCAGAGAATCAAGAGGGGGTTGGATGAGATGCAGAAATAGAGCATATCTATAAGATCCGGGAGTGTGGAGGAGCTTGCATTGCAACGGCGTTTAGGGCATTACGGTGGCGGGTTTCAAAAAGTACGATATCACGGAGCGAGTTTTCTTCTTCACCGATCAGACCATTTGTCACACTGCCTACGAGCATGCATTGAGGGGTTCAACATATGAATATACTATGCATCCATCTAGCCTTCAAGCAGGCCACTTCATGTGCCAATCATCACGTGTGAGACTTGCGAATGCCCTTCTCAAGGGTTTGTACCTAGGAAAATGAAGTATGGTTCACATATTCAGGGGACTCTGAAGCAACGTGCAGTGTAGAAGAGAAAGCTTGTTTATACTAATACAACTAGAAGTTCGCATCCAAGGCGTGGATATACAGAAATCGTAGCTTTACAAAGAGAGCCAACCAAAAGATTTTAAACCGGGGTATATGAGACTTCATCCTCCTGGGACACCTTGCTGAATAAACAAAAGAGAATCGTATAAAACATGTGCATCGTTGTTAATCTTGGTAGAGAAATACCTCCTTGTGCGTTCATCATGCGCGTCTTCACTGTCGTGTACGTGGGTACTGGAAAGCGACCGACACAAATGTAGCTCCGACGTTGATCAGAGCTCTGCCAGTGCATCGTTGCACAGCTGCCGCACGCTCTCAGGATCAAAGCGTGGTCGGAATGTCACATTTCTCCTCTTCTGTCGTCGGTTTTCCCTCTCTTCCTCTTCTGATAGGGGGCTGCTCCTCGAATCCCTAAACCACGACTTTGTGGGCGAGGGAGAAGGTGTTGGGAAGGCGAATCGGACACCCCGTACACCAGTAGCCTCTTTAAGAGTTTTAACACTAGCAAGGTGACCCTCTACCATACGAATAAAGGCGGGGGTGCCATTCGGTAGCCGGACCCCTGGTTTCGATCGCACCTGCTCGGATGATAGCGGTGATAGCACACTGTCGTTGCTAAAGTACTGTGATAGGGTTTTAGACTCGACAGGCGTGCCCCAATTCGCATCTTTTCCGGGTGGTGATGGAAAGCGGAAATTCCTAAGCGTAAGATCTGGGTCCTGCTCCAAGTCAAAGGCGTAGGAAGCCGTGCTTGAGGTCGAGCTGCGATAACTGCTAGTGGAGTCGAAAGATCTCGTTCTAGACAATCGTCGGAACCAAGCCTGCTCGTCTGGAATGGTGGCGGAGTCTGGTGTCATGGGCTGCTCGTCGTCCACGGTCGGTGCAGTAGAAGACGGCGAGGGTGGCGCAAGAGCGACGATAGTCTCCTTGTAGTACTTCTCCGCAGCGTTCAATTCTTTATAGCGATTTTTAAGGGTCGCTTCTCTTGCCAGTGTGTCGTGAGAGAGTGCAATGTAGAAATTTAAGTAAGCGGTATGTACAGGATGAACCTGTTGATGGTCAGCTCTTGCTTCCGACGTTTTACGTCTACCTCAGCCAGCTCCCAACACAAGGAAGGTGGGCCATGTCATGTGCATCGCTACGTACCTTGTCGTCGACTTCGCCCAGCAGATGCTCTCCAAGATTTGCGCACTGTGTGTAGCGGCGACTCGTGTATAGATCTTTGAGAACCTTCATCTTCTCCTTCAACGTATTAATTCTAGCCTGCGCCAACATGTTGCTCAAGCGTTTGAAGTTGTCGGTCGCAGAGAGTCGGTCCAGATCGAAATTCAAGAAAGCGCAGCGAGGAAAGGATGGTTGGGAACGTGCGCTTGGACGAGAGGTGGTTAGAATAGAGACAGGACAGAAAGAAGGAAGCGCAGCCTCATCAAATGAAAGAAGTGAAGCCAGCTCTGTGAAAATGATTGGTTATACTGCGGCTACCGGAGCACTCTGTGGAGAATTATGCGAACGACAATAAAAGCAATGCGACGGATAATAAAAGCAATGCGAACGCCCATAGTAGGGCATGTTATAAGGTGCCTGAGGCCCTGACGTACTATTCCTGCAGCGAGCGTGTGTTCAGAGAGACGGCTGGTTTCAGGTCTCGATAAGGGTAGGGGTAGCTTGTCAGTGAAACGAAACTTGCGCTTGAGAGGGTCAGGTACCGCATCACAACGGGCTAAAGCATGCAGAAGGTTTGAAGCACCCTGTATGCACTGCTGATTTGCAGTGTCAGAAGTGCTGGTGTGCATAGTGTCCGCATTGCTGAGTAGTGGTATAGTCACCTGGCCACAAGATTCTTTGGTTGCTGGTACCTGCGTGCGTAGATAGCTTGGGCGCACGGGTTCTGCCGGAGTTCACACCGTACATTAGTTTTGGGTACATCCAATTGAAAAATGAGACAATTCGCAAATACTTTCAGGTGGCCGATTTAGAGGCCCATGACGAGGGGTAAAGCAAGATTACACGAGAATGATGCGCTTTCCGCATAGGCAACCCTCCAAGGATACATTTAGCCTACATGTCTGCAACCACAAAGGAGGAGGGGTGACGCACGTGATGGATACGCCATATACATGCACGGTGCTGCCCAGGTGTGACGTAGACGCCGTGGCGTATATGCGGTCAAGAAGCACACATGACGCACGCAGACACAAGATCTAGACCATGAACAATCTCCACGAACTGGCTGATACAAAGGAGCTATGAACAGAGGTTTATTCTACACAGCCCATGAGGGAGATGGAACCAGATTCCCAGGATATCAAGTCTAAAGCTCCTAGAGCGCTTAACCCTCGGAAGCAGCTGCACCGGTAATAATCTCGACAAGTTCACCAGTAATGACAGCTTGACGCGTTCGGTTGTAGAGAATCTGGAACTTGTTGATCATCTCTCCAGCGTTCTTGGAAGCGTTGTCCATGGCATTTTGACGGGCAGACTGCTCGCAAGCGTGACCCTCAGCCAGCGCCCAGAAGAGCGAGTTGGCGAGAGCGTACTCGCGGAGGTTGGGGAGAACCTCATCCTCGATCTCGAAAGCAGAGAAGTTGGCTAGATGTTCAGTTAGACATGGTTCATCTGGCTATAGAGTTGTGACGTACCAGACTGGGCAATGGCCTCCTCGGAGTAAGCCTCCTGGATGGTGGCCTCGTAACTCGAAGCGTTGATGAATTTGTTGTAGACGATCTTGACGGAAGCGTAGTCGGTGGGCAGCATGGAGATCTGGTCGGCAATGTTCAGGGAGTCGCCAAAGGTAGGAACGTCCTTTCCTGCACCAGCGAAAGACAGAACCATGTTCTTTCCGTTGGAACGACCCAGTTGCGCCTTGCACTTCTCGCCAATGACGGCCAGCTCAGAGTCGGGAGCCTCAGCGAGCATGGCTCTGACCTTCCTCGACATTCCGGAGTGGATACCACCGCAGAGACCCTTGTCGGAACTGCAGACGATGATCAGGTTCTTCTTGCCCTCACCCTCGATGGGCTTGGTCTCGGCGCTCTCGAAGACGGTGTTGGAGGTCTGACCGTACTTGCGGGACTCGGTCATGGCCCTCTGGGCGCGGGTGAGCTTGGTGGAGGCGACAACCTTCATGGTCTTGGTGATCTTCTCGATGTTGCGAATCGACTTGAGACGGCCCTCAATTTCACGGAGGGTGGCATAGCCGGCGGCATTGGAGACAGTAAGGGTGGTGGGACTATATACACGAATTCCAGTCAGCACTTGACGCAGTTGGCGATGCAATTGATCCGGCAATGGGGGGTTGCAGGGCGCGAGAAAAGCTGCGGGCTCAGGTGGGAGCGTACCGGGCGGCGGCGGCGGCCATGCCCGCCTTGAAGGCCGGGCGCGCAGCTCGTGAGATCATCATGGCTACGAATTGAGATGAGTGGAGATGGCGACAGCCGTGTGGTGGTGCTTCACTGCTGTCTTTGCTGAGCGGGAGCTGTGTCGGGCAATCGGGATGCTGAATTGCTTTGCGCGCTAACACGCCAAGTGTCACGTGAATCTCTCCAACACAGCACGCCGGATGCGATGCCTTCTACTCGCGCCGCCACGCTGACGGGAGCTGGAGTGCAGTATGAAGTGCGTCTCTGTCTGCCAATGACGCTTTTGATGCCCAAAAATGGCCCCAAACACGACATCGCCATGACAACATTAGGTGGACATAGGCAGGAGCAACTGAATGAACAGGTGGCAAGCACCATTTCCCAGAGCCTTGACGCATAGTTCCGTCTCGATGGGAAAAGCAAGCAGTTTGCATGCTGTCTGCTATCTGTGGTAGCTTATTTGCAGTGTCCGAGTGCTTGAATCGGTGGTGAGGTTACGCATCTGTTACGAAAGTCACTGGCCCAGATTTGATGAAGGCCGAACGCCCGTGCGCCGATGGACTTAGTGAAGCACAGCTGGGCAGGTCGTGGCTCCCTGGGGCTGCGCTTCACTTAAACTCAGCATTCCTCTTGTCACTCGTCTATCACCTGCGTCTTCCCTCCTCTATCCTTCAACATCGCCTCAATCGCACGACGTGCCTGCCCTCGCCTGGCACGCCCATCTCAACGACTACCACCCTTCCATAGGGTCCGCTCTTTCGCATCCGCTAGGTTTCCTCGATCGGCGCCAGACTTCGCTGAGCACGCCCATCCTGTTTTTTATTATCCACAATCTCAGCGCGCGCCTTCCTTTCGCATCATGTCTTCTTCAGACGACGACACTCCCCTTGTGAGAGGAAAAGACCAAGGTGAGTGCGCCCGACTATCTGCACGCGCCACGACTATCTCCCTCTCGCGCGCCGATTGCCCTTGTCAAATTCAACAACCTCACCACCCAACCCTCACCAACCCTCACCTCCTCCCAATACTCGCTCTTCCTGGCGCGACTTTTGCAACTGTATCCAAGACCCAAGATGGCTAACAATAATTCCCTAGTAGCCAAGTCGAACGCAGAGATTACCAAAGAGGAAGATAAGAAAATGGACGCCGAAGTCCCTTCCAACGGTCACGTCGAGCCTGGCATCTCAATCCGCATGGGGCCAGTTGCCGACGACGACAAGATGGATGTGGATGCGCCTGAGACCAACGGAAAGCGCAAGTCGCGCAGCAGCGTCACGAACGGCAAATCGTACAAAGACGCGAGTAGCTCAGAGGATGACGATAAGCCTTTGGTAGGTCGCCCTGAACGTATTCTGTACGCGTTACAACGAGCTAACCCTCCGGTAGAGCAAGCGGCGACGGACCTCAGAGCAAGCGAAACCTCCCAAGGACGACTCCGACTCCGAACTCAGCGACGTGCCCTTGAAGGCTAGAGTTCTCCCCAAAGCAAGCGCCGAACAGATCGGGGAGTCGGCGGACTCTGACGTGCCTCTTGCCAAGAAGCTCACAAAGAAGAAGGAGTCTATTGAGAAGGCCGCTGCAAAAGAGGCCCAAGCTATGCGCAATAAGGAGAAGGCCACCCCAAAACGCAAGCAGAAAGTTGAGAGCGACAGTGACGATGATATCCCTCTTGCAAAAAAGAAGGCGCCAGTGAAGAAGGCGAATGGCGTGAAGAAAGAAGAGTCCGATTCCGACGCACCGCTCGCGAAAAAGGCTGCTCCGAAGAAAGCCACCAAGGCAAAGCCTGCTGCCGCCACCGCAGCACCTGCAAAGAAGGGCAAGGGCAAAGTCAAGAAGGAAGAGACTGAGCAAGACGAAGAGGCTGAGGAAGAGGAGGATGAGTACCGTTGGTGGGAAGACCCAGGCAAGAGTGACGGTACCAAGAAGTGGGATACACTGGAACACGCCGGTGTTGTCTTTCCTCCTGAGTACGAGCCGCTCCCTAAGCACGTCAAATTGGTGTACGACGGCGTACCTGTTACTCTGCACCCGGAGGCTGAGGAAGTGGCTACTTTTTACGGAAGTATGCTAAACTCCGCTCACAACGTCGAGAACCCAACTTTCAACAAGAACTTCTTTGAGGACTTTAGTACCTACCTGGACAAGACTGGACACGGCAAGGACAAAGACGGAAACACAGTCAAGATCAAGAAGTTCGAGAAGTGCGACTTCAAGCCCATCTTTGAGTGGTTCGATGCAGAACGCGCGAAGAAAAAGGCTCTCCCAGCGGCAGAGAAGAAGGCGCTCAAGGCCGAGAAGGAGGCCGCCGAGGCTAAGTATATGTACTGCATGTGGGACGGGCGCAAGCAGAAGGTTGGCAATTTCCGTGTTGAACCTCCTAGTCTTTTCCGTGGCCGTGGCGAGCATCCCAAGACTGGACGCGTGAAGAAGCGCGTCATGCCCGAGCAGATCACCATCAATATTGGTGAGAAGGCTAAGGTCCCTGAGCCGCCCGCAGGTCATCGCTGGAAGGAGATCAAGCACGATCATGAAGGCACATGGCTCGCCATGTGGCAAGAAAACATCAACGGTGCCTACAAGTACGTCATGCTTGCAGCCAACTCTGACATCAAGGGTCAGAGTGACTTCAAGAAGTTTGAGAAGGCACGAGAACTCAAGAAGCACATCGATCGCATTCGGAAGGACTACCGAAAAGATCTCAATTCGAAGATGATGGCTGACCGCCAGCGTGCTACTGCTATTTACCTCATCGATCAATTTGCACTCCGTGCTGGTAACGAGAAGGGAGAGGATGAAGCCGACACGGTCGGTTGCTGCTCGCTGAAGTTCCAGCATATCACTTTGAAGCCCCCGGAGACTGTCATATTCGATTTCTTGGGTAAAGACAGTATTCGTTTCTACGACGAAGTCAAGGTCGACCCGCAAGTCTTCAAGAACCTCAAACTTTTCAAGAAGGAGCCCAAGACCACAGGAGACGACATCTTCGACCGACTGACTACGTCGGGTCTCAACAAACATCTTACGAGTTACATGCCTGGTCTTACTGCAAAGGTTTTCCGTACCTACAACGCTTCCTACACAATGGCTCGATTACTCAAGGAGATGAAGGCCACTGGTACGATTCAAGAGAAGGTCAAGGCTTACAACGATGCCAATCGCGAAGTCGCCATCCTATGTAACCACAAGCGTACCGTCGCCGCAAGTCACGCCACCTCCATTGAGAAAATGAATGAGAAGGTGTGTTGCCACGATGTATTTAGACCTTCGACTATGCTAACCCCTCTCAGATTAATGGTCTTCGTTATCAAGTTTGGAGAACCAAGATGATGATGATTGACGTGGACCCAAAAATCAAAAAGAAGAAGGGCGCCGAGTACTTTGAACGGCCTGAAGATCTTGACGATGAATGGGTCAAGCAGCACCAGGAGGCGGAGGTCGAAGAGATGCGCCAGAAGATCACCAAGAAGTTCGAAAAGGACAACGAGAAGCTCAAGGCTGACGGCGAGAAGGAGATGAAACCCAAGGAGCTTGAGGAGCGCATGGACAAGGTCAACGAGCTGGCCGCGAAATACAAAAAGGAGAACAAGACCGGCAAGGTCGAGGCTGAGGGCAAGGGCCCGACAGTTGAGAAGCTTGAGGCCAACGTCGACAAGCTCAACCAGCGTATCGAGAACATGAAGATACAGATGGAAGACAAGGAGGGCAACAAGGAGGTTGCCCTTGGCACATCCAAGATCGTAAGTCATCACATGTACAGCTGGCAGAATATCTGACTAACCACAATTAGAACTACATCGATCCTCGTCTCACCGTAGTGTTCTCCAAGAAGTTCGACGTCCCCATTGAGAAATTTTTCTCCAAGACGCTTCGGGAGAAATTCGACTGGGCCATCAAGTCAGTTGATGAGACCTGGGAGTTCTAGAGCAGAACATGCATGCAGTGCGGTTTTCTTCTGTCTTCGGACATCTTCGTGGATTTGCATTGGGTGCGTACAGCATCCCAGGGTGAGACTGAATGGGCGGCATTCGGCGAAAAAGCATGATGGTATTTTGTACTACTCCTGTATGCAAATGGGTAGGTGGCACGATTCGGCGACCATGCGACATGACTTTGCGATCTTATTATGCTTAAGGAGTCATTGCATAGCGTCGAGATATTCATAATAGCTCTCTGATCTAGTCCCTCATCTACAACAATATATCGAATAGAGATACTCAAATGATTCCGATTACTGATGCATATGCAAGTGCGGGACGATCACCATAGTTAGTCTGTATTCTATGCATGAACCACTGTTCGACATAGGGGTTGTGCATGCATGCCTTCATATGCATCATGACCCAGTCTGGTCTGGATGCAAAACCTGCACGTCGGCTGCCTCGCACAATCACCGTGAAGGAAAGACATGTGGTATAAAGCGGATGTAAGAGGGCGTCGGAGCTAATTGTAGGCGTTGTGCACTTGCCTTGCTTTATTGACGGGAGGTACAGATCGAGCAGATCTCTAGATTCTCATGCTGTGCTACGAGGTGCCAATAGATCTCGGCACCTAGAAGCCGTGTGACATGACGCAGGTACACACTTTGGATGTTTGCGTCGCCGTCTTGAGGTTCGACGACTAATAACAAGTCGCCGACGGCATTAGGCTGGAGAATAGATGCGGCAGCGCAGCATCACGGCAACAGCCACCACTCGGCCGGCCACGACTTCTTGCTTGACTCGGAGGCCATAACATTGGTTGCATATCAAGGATGCCGCGAAGCGAGCATTCCTTCGCAATGCCTGTCCTCAGAACATCTGAAATCGTCATGAAGCGAGAGTTTTATGCAGGCTAGACGTTAAGCTAGAAGAGCAACCCCAGCATTGCACCTCGTAAAGGGAAAGGTGAATGAGCACCAGACGTCGCGGCTCCGCATTTGTTTGCTTTTTATTCGGCAATCGCTCGTCAACTCGTCAATAGATCGCGAATGTGGCTTACACATTATACAACGACGTCCGGAAAAGCCCAAAGATGGATGGCTACGTCGACAAGGGATTGCCTGATAAATCTGTTCGTTCGAACGACGGATTGCACTTGCCCCTGAATGAACCCCCACCTTGGGCTGTCATGCGACCCAAGTTTTGATGCTTGAGACAAGGTCCAGCACTGCGGGAGGAGCGCGCCGTCGTTCACCGCCCGCTTCTTGTACATCTCCCGCGGCAACCGCAGTATCTCCAGGAGAAAGGAACAGCAAACGTCATGCTGTGAAGCTGGCGTGGTGTGGCAAAGCAGATGCCACTACTGCACAAACATGGTGTCTGCACAAGACCTGCATCCATGGACGGTGGTGGCGTAAGGCGCCTTCAATACAACACATCGGGGTCTCGCTACATGAAGAACGATGCCCACACTAATCTCGGTCGACTTGCTTGCGGAGCGGACCATTATGGTGTGCATAGGATCAGCCACAAGTGCCCGACCAAGGCTGGCTGGCTGCTATGGGCGCCCATCTTTTGTTTTTTCTTAATGCGAATAGCCTCAGTGATGCAGGTGGCTCTCCTCTGAAGAGAATTATCGCCGGGGCTTGGGTGTGCACATTTAAATATCGGCCTGACCTGTCCCCTCTCCTGCAGGTCAATGAGTCGTACATATTGGGCCTGAGCTATATGACATCGTTGTTGTGCCGCGGTATCCTACTTTGAGCATCCCTCTTCGCGGTTTAGTCCCTCTTATTCCAGCCCAGCACCCACGATCGCGAGGGCCGCGTGTTATCTCCTTTCCAACATAACGTGAGCACGACGGACGATCGCAGAGTAGTGCTTCGCCTATAGCAGCCGTGATATTGTCCTTTGCTGTTGGATTTATCGCAACGAGGTCTGAGCGCGACCCGCAACGCTCAAATCTCCACCCCCGACTTTGACATTACAAGACACCATCCGCCCACTGCGCCATCCGAAATCTCCTAGCGACTTGTTCTTGCGCGCATAGCAAGCGTAGATCAGGAACACACGCGACTCCAAGCATGGCTTCAGAACAGGCGACCAAGCCCTCGGTGCTGATAATAGGAGGGTTGGGTAAGGCTTGCTCTGAGCACCACCCAGGTATGACAGGAGGGCTGACCATGTCGATTAGGCTACACCGGACGACACCTCACCAAGTACATCCACGACAACAACCTAGCATCGCAGATACGCATCGTCGACAAGCACCTCCCAGAACTAGCATGGCTCGCACCCGAATTCAAGGAAGCGTGCTCGAGAGAGCGATTTATACAGGCGGATGCGGCGCAGGAAAGTGCGTACCCCTGACCACATCTCTGGGTGCAAGGGATGTCTACAACCAGACGTTCGAGGCTAACTCGAACCCCACAGAATCCCTACCACGAATATTCGACCGTGAAGGCGGCGCTGAGTTCGACTACGTCTTCAACTGCGGCGGCGAGACACGCTTTGCCCAAGACGAAAAGGTCTACGAACTCCGCTCCTACGGCCTATCCATGGCCATCGGCCGCGAAGCCGCCAAACGCAAAGTCAAGTGCTTCGTCGAAATCAGCACTGGCATGGTCTACAAGTCCGACAGCACACCGAGCAAAGAGTCAGACAAGCCGAAACCGTGGTCAAATCTGGCAAAGTGGAAGCTTAAGGCTGAGGAAGACCTCGCCAAGATCGACGGACTGAACTTGATGGTTATGAGGATGGCACACGTCTATGGCCCGTATACAAGCAAATTCCTGAGCACAGCGCTTTGCATGGCGCGGGTATACCAGAGCAAGGGAAAAGAGATGCGTTTCCTGTGGAAGGAAGACTTGAGAACAAATCTGGTGCATGTCGAGGACTCCACTAGGGCACTATGGCATGGTGTAGAGTGGTATACCAAGAGTTCCCCAGGACGCAGGCCAGCACCCACTTTCAACATCGTGGATCATGCAAATCATTGTACGGATTACCACTCTTCATCCTTGAACTTACCGCAGTACTAACGTTGTCCTTAGCACAAAAGCAAACAGCCCAGCTCATGGGCGAGATCTTCAACATTGAAACTGGCTTCCACGGCACACTCATCTCAGCTTTTGCACGGCTGAACCTCGACCACGTCGTGGACGAAGTAAACGACGAGACACTAGACCCATGGGCGGAACTACAGCAGCAAGCCGGCATCAGCTCATCGACACCCCTGACACCATACATGGAGAAGGAACTTCTGAAAGACGCAGATTTAAGTATGGATGGAAGTTTGTTTGAGAGGGAGACGGGATTCAAGTGAGTCATTCTGAGTATATATTGGAGATGACAAGATGCTAACACGAGGACAGATACAACGTAGAAAAGATCACAAGAGAAAAGGTCGAAGAGGTCATTGAGAGCTATAAGAGGATGAACTGGTGGCCATAGCCG
Organism: Alternaria alternata; assembly: GCF_001642055.1. Classification (NCBI taxonomy): domain Eukaryota; kingdom Fungi; phylum Ascomycota; class Dothideomycetes; order Pleosporales; family Pleosporaceae; genus Alternaria; species Alternaria alternata. Next base: position 464,829 of record NW_017306212.1, read on the forward strand.
TCTTCCGCTGCACTCAACCACTTCTTTTCATCGATACCCTCTCTCTTGTCACGACCTTTCTCACGACGACCACCCTTTTTCTCGTATATCCAACCCCGCCAAAAAACCACTTTTACATCTTTCGAAACGACAATCATTTGTTCCGTTCAGCATAGTAGCGCAAGTATGCATTATCTGGAGCTTTCCAAAAGGGTCATGTTCGATACGATTCGACATCTTCACACAGGTCTTCTTATGTCTTGCAGACATCAGTATACGGCGGTCGCATTTCTCTTGCGTGTCACAGTTTTTCTCTTGTATGTTTTGGGGAATGTATCTGGTATGTGCACGTTACTGTATGGTATTGGTCTTGTTCTTGTTGCTGTTGGAGCATGCGAGTCATGGTGTTACATACCCCTCAATCTAGCATTTGTTCGCATACACTGCCACCTGCTGTGAGACAACTCACTATGCGGAAATATCGTCTGGCTGTGATTGGGCATCCCAGGAGCGTGTGGTACATGGAGAGCATGTTTGATGATCAGACTAAAGTTGAAGATCTGGAACATGACGAAAGTCCATTATACTTGGAGCGGTAGGGCTACAGAGTTACATAAAGGTACCTACGGGCTCCCTACTCTGAGCTATCCAAGACTTGGCAGTACTCTATTACCGTTTTCACCTAGCAACAAGACGTGCAACGCGGCCCGACCACTTCATATGTATTTATACTTTCACCTCCCCTGGAGAAGGACGGCAAGTAGATCTCCGGGACTTGCTCGCAGCAATGCTAACCAGCTCGGCTGCGGTTGCAGTTGCAGTTGTCCTTGTGAACTTTGCTGTCAGCGATGACTGCGACGATGGATGGAAATCTCTTCGACCAAGACCATTCCATTTTCTAGAGATCGTACCCTGTAGTGAAAGGATGAGTTAGCGACCATAATATTTGTCGATTCATGAGGTTACCCCTCCGGACAGGACAGTGGTTGACGCTGGGAGCTGGTTAAGCTTCCTTGTCTACACTTGAGACTATTTATTCAACGGGTAAAGCGAGCATAGGCATGAGTGTTTCGACATTGATATTCGGAGCCCTCACTGTAGGCTTCAGTAGGACTAGCACTCTTAGGCATCTACGAGCACTACATCAAAAAGAGAAACTTAACATCTCTTTGGAGCAGGATACTCCTTCCTACTACAATAAAGCATATTAAGAGCTATATAGATATAGATTAAGATTCTAGAAGTCTACGATAATACTTATCTTTATAAGTTTTCTTATTAGAAGCTATTGTAAGCCGCAAGGTAAGGGTTGTTATCTCTATACCTGTTCGGTTCTCCCCTTGTATGGGGTGCGAGGGTACTAGAGGTAAGTGAGGGATACATTTAGTCAAGTGGGGAGGCTACTTCAACCCGCCTTGGGACATGTAGTACACAGGTTCAAACGATATTTTGCTAAATCCCTACCATCTTTCGCTTGGCGAAACACAAGATTTCAGGAGACAGAACAAGATCAATTTCGGCCTTTTCCCAAGCCTGGGGTACTCTCTCTATATTGGACGAGCTTGACTATTGCACAGATTTATATAACATTGAATGGCTTGACTGGTGGATGCTATAGGACGCTTATGCCTTCTGGGAAACGATCCCTAATGTCTGTTAGCCCGTGTCATGTGTTGCAAGTACGGCTCAACATACTCTCAATGTCAGTGACGCTCTGGTCAAGGATTTGCTTGAGGGTCTTGGGGTTGTCGAGCTCCTTCTCAATCTTGGCGATGATGGACTCGGCAAGCTCCTTCTGCTGCCTCTGCTTGACCTGGCCCTCGTAGCGGACCCACGAGTCGAGGACAGACTTGGCCTCGGCGGCGATGGCAGTCTTCTGCTCGAGCTCGAAAGCCTGAGCCTCAAGCTGGGCGGTCTCCTGTAATTTCATCAGTCTCCTGTCCCTGCATGTCCCCAATCGCAGTATCGCACCTTGGAAACCTCGAACAGGGTCTTGGTGATGTCAATGACACCGCCGAGGTCCTGGACGCTCTCGATGCGCTGCTTGACAGCGGTGGTGTGGTCCTGGCGGGCAGCGTTCAAGATACCCGAGATCTTGTCGACCTGCTGTTGCGCATAGTCTCCCCAAGCAGGTCCAGCGTACTTGGCAACGGCCCAGAAGATGGTAAGGAGCGAGAGGGCGACAATAGACTCCTCGTTGACGACGTAGAGCTCGTTGCTGATAGCGGCGACACTGAGACCGGCTCCCGCGGAGAGGACGGCGGCCTTGGTGAGGGGGCTGTTGCCGGGGACGGGTATCGCGTCGAGGACGGACTGGGCCTTCTTCTTGGGGTCCTCCTGGGGCAGGTTGGACTGATAGCGGACCTGGACGGCGATGGAGGGCAGGGCGCGGAGAGGGAGCGATGGGCGGAGACGGGCGGCGCCTATTGTGTGTGAGCACGGGGGTCAATGGCACGGCATATTCATCGGGGTGCTGCTACTCACCGACCGCGCTCCTTGCAAGACGAGAGGCCATGGCTGTCTGATGAGAGTGGGGAGTTGGGGTGCTTTGTCGTCGTCGAAAGCTAGCTTTTCGTGATGCTGCGTCCACTCAAAGAGCCAAGCGCCGACGCCGATGCGCTAGCCGAACTTCGCCCGGCCCTTCACTTTTCGACATGGCCAACTTTTTGCGCTCGTGAGCATTCCAACACCACACCCAGGGACACGTCTGAGAAGAAGAAAAAACTATGTCGGGCACAAAGGCCGCCAACATGTCTGGTGTCAAGAGGAAGAGGGATCCCAGCAAGCCCGAGCGCAGCGAATCCAAATCAAAAAGCAGGCGCAAATCACCCAGCGACGACGGCGAGGATCTCCAATCCGAAATCGTACAGCTCGAAAAACAGATTCTCGAATCGCGGAAACACTACAACAACATTGCCACTCTTCTGGGGCGGGCGAGACAAGCAGACGCCGAAAATGAAGGACCAATACTCGCCGCCGTCGCCCTCTGCCGAGTCTTCTCACGACTACTCGTAACAGGCGACATGATCAAGAGCAAGGGCATGAGCGAGGCTGAGGGTGTCATTGTATCGTGGCTGAAGGAGCGCTACCGAGAGCTCTGCGATGTCCTGTTAGACGACTTCCTCCGCAGCGAACACCCCCCGAAGCAGTCTGTGGCCTTGACACTGGTTATGCGATTAGTCAAAGAGGAAGCAAAGTCTTCCAAGGATTACAAGATCAAGAATGGACCACTGCAGAGACTCATCCGGGTATTGCTGTGCCTTCCCCTCGACGATCTGAATCGCGACGAGTTTGCCGAGAAGTACCTCAAGCAGTTTGACGATATCCGATACCAGACATTCCAGACCATCAAGTAAGTGCATACCCACCAAAGGCTAGACGTTATCCTAACGCATTCAGGGATGTACTCGACAGCGATCTCGACATCACAACGCGCCAACTCGTAGCTGCCAATAGCTTGTCTCTTCTGTACACACTTACCGAAGTTCCCAAGTCCAAGACCGACATCCAAAGCTTCTACGTGCAGGTGCAAGGGAAGAGTCCGATACCGTCTCTTCAGGCATACAAGGAGAAGGCGCAAGCAGCATGGTTAGCGACCATGCGAACAGGTCTCTCTAAGGAGCAACGGAAGACTATCCTGCACAATTTCTCTCACCAAATTGCACCCTGGTTTCAGCAACCTGAGATTCTGTCAGACTTCTTGACAGACTCCTACAACGTGGGCGGCGCAACCTCTCTACTGGCTTTGTCTGGAATCTACTACCTCATCTCAGAGAAGAACCTCGACTACCCATCCTTCTACCTCAAGCTGTACTCCCTGTTGGACGATGGCCTCATGCACTCAAAACACCGATCGCGTTTCTTCCGCCTGCTAGACACTTTCATGTCCTCCTCCCATCTGCCCGCAAACCTCGTTGCCAGCTTCATCAAGCGTCTCTCGCGACTAGCACTCCATGGACCACCAGCCGGTGTGGTCGTCGTGGTACCCTGGGCCTACAACATGTTCAAGAAACATCCAGCCTGCACATTTATGATGCACCGCGAGATCCGGGACCCAGCTCTGCAGGAGGAGCTGGAAGAGGAGGGCATGGACGATCCCTTTGACATGGAAGAGCAAGACCCTCTCCTCACAAATGCCATTGAAAGCAGTGTCTGGGAGCTAGAGGCACTGCAATCGCACTACCACCCTAACGTAGCGACACTGGCAAAGATCATTTCAGAACAGTTTACCAAGCGGGCGTATAACCTGGAAGACTTCCTGGACCACTCATACACGGCGCTGCTTGATGTCGAACTAGACCGTGACCTCAAGAAAGAGCCAGAAGTCGAGTTTGAGATACCCAAGCGCATCTTTACCGCAGAAGAAGGACTAAATACGTTTGGACAGTTGCTCACGCAGGTTGTCGAATCAAGATAGTTGATGCATATGTAGTTGGAGAATGATACCCGAAGATATGTATTACTTGGCCAGGTTCCCAGGTTCCCTTTGCCATGTTAGGTCACTGATGTATACAAAGGTTCCCCACGGTCATCTAAACATGAACTCATGGGGTATCTTCACATGCTTACAAAAAAGTATCCTAATTGTACCATACTGTCGATAGTGACGACAGAAATCTAGAACCCAGCATGAGCTTTTGTTGTTCACGCATAGCACGTGCACATTTCCCTCTACTTTGCTCTAGCTGTGTTCAAAAACGATGAAAAATGGTTGAGACGCACACCGTGGTTGACTGGTTAGCTTAATATCCGCCAAGTGTTGAAACAAGGTTTTCTAGCTTCGAAGCTTGTGGCTTGCTCGAGTAGCGTTTTACTTAGTGTTGACAAGCTAATGCAATGTCACAAGCTTGTTGGTTCGGGGCCGCCCGCTGTCTTTCTCGTGTTGCGCGTACGATAAGAGACGTACGTCGTTGTGGGAGGGTAAGAAGATGGGGAATGGGTGGTAAAACCGCGTAATGGAATAGAGGAGTCGTCTTGCAGATGCATGACGTAGTCAGTATGAGAGATGGGAAGAGTGCTGCAAGACGAAAGGCAGGTCGGCGATTATCTTGCATGCATTGGCGTTGTCAGTTCCGGGTACCAGAGACTTCGCATTCGACCGCATGGTTTCGAACTTTCACATGTCAGCTGCCAGGGATTAGGCATCTCCTGCCTGCCGCTTATCAGAAAGATGTAGGAAAGTGGAAATGTTTCACGAGACAGGCGATGGAAAGATGGGTATCAGGGCACCTGTCGGCGGCCAATATCTCATTGTAATTAACTATCTATACATGCCTAACCATGTGTGTGCATCCCCATGGAACATTATCGCATTGGCAAGATACATGAATCCAATGCCTCATTCATACCCCGTCCAATTCGCGCCTTTCCAAGTTTGAAAATTAAAGACCCCACCATTAATGCTGTGTTACTCCGTGTTGCTTTTAAACAAACATGCAACCCAATCGTGACCGGATTGTTGGTATATCGTGAAGAAGGGAAAAAGAGCCAATGCTCTGGTGGTGGAGATGAGACGCTTATGCGAATACAGCGGCACCGATGGCGAAGACAAGTCCACCGAAAGAGACCATGTTGCCGGCGGCGGCACCAGTGGACTCGGGAGCAGAGGCGCTCTCAGTGGAGCTGCCAGCGACACCAGAGGTAGCGGACTCCTCAGATGAGGCGGTGGAGGAGACGGCAGCAGAGCCAGTAGCAGAGGCAGTGGAGTTACCACCGACGATGGGGGTGACCATGGAGCCGCTGGGGCCAACGGGAGTAGCAGTGGGGACAACTACAACCGAGGTGACGGAAGCAGTCTCAGTGACGGCGACTGTGAAGTTGTTAGCTTCGTACTGATGTACCAGGTTGACAGGATAACTTACGAGTGGAGGTCATGTCAGCAGCGGAGGAGAGGGCAGAGGTGACACCAGCGGGGACGGAGACGTCAGATGGCGATGGGAGAGGGACAGCGGAGCCAACAGCGCTGGTGGCAGGAGGAGCCTGAATCTGACCGTCGGAGATCTGAGAGATGGGCTGGACGCTGTACTGAGGAACAGCGGCGACGGCACCAGCCATGATGGCAACGGAGGCGATGGTGAAACGCATGTTGATGATGTGTTGGTGGTGGTTTGGGGGTTTGGGTATTAGAGGCTTAGAAGTACTTGACTTGAAGATAGCGACTGGATGATCGACTCGTAGATTGGGTGAGTTGAGCGGGTGAATCTGTTTGTGCGTTGAGTGGATGAAGAATCAGAACGGAGGCCGCAAGCAGATCTATTTATTTGCCTGGGACAGCAGGGCAACACACACGCAAGGCTTGCGGCTGTTGTGTCGCAATGCGGTGGGGGACCCACTCTTACCCAATGGTGCCCTGTGCATTGTGTACGTGGAAAGGGAGTTATTGGAGAGGCTTTGCGCCCGTGTGTTTCGACGAGAGTAGAACCACCCAGCCCCAGCGCACAGACACGAGGCCAATCTGCGATTGGCAGATGGACAAGCATCGTTCCAAGAATTTCAGCCGCTTCCTTCCAAGTTAACCCACTCGAACCGTTGGGCGAGGCTAGTCCCCTGCTGCAGAGGCTGTCACGCTGCTGAATGCCGCCGAGTTGCTTCGTTTTGATTGCCTGGCTGTCTCTCGCCATCGCACGACAGCGAACATGGACGTATAACCCGCCACCTGAGTGTTGCAGCTCCAGCCACAAGCAACAACCACCTCGAAACACGCAACCAACAGTGAAGACTTTGACTGCCACGCAACCTCTCTCCACTGCAAATCGCTTGTGTGCACCTTATCGCAACGCCAGCAAACGCCTCCCGCCCAGCGGCCGTGCCACTAGCAACCATAGTGCCAGGGGCAGGTCCGTCACCATTCGATCGGCTGAAGCCTGCCCATCACCAATGTAGATCGCTGCCCGGTACAGGTGGCGGCCCTATGCAGCCCTTGGAATATTGTTGGCAACAGTCTGTCTGCGCATCGCTGTCCGGCTGTGTTTCGTCTGTTCGCCTCTCTTTCCTTGCTTCTTACTATCCTTAGCAACAGCACCCAGAATTGTTACCGAACTTCGGCAGCTGGGTTTCTTTTTTTGCATACCCGTCGTCGTGGGCGACGCGTGTCCCTCTTCGTCGTTTCGCTCTTCGCTAACGCGCAATCGATCCATGCCTCTGCAAAAATGTTCCTCTCCTGATGATCCCTTGCTTCAACAGAACGCCACTAACACGAAACCATCGCTGTATCCCCGAAAACCCTAGAATCTGAATGCCGCCCATGCAAGCGCAATATATTGAAACAAACAAAATCCAATCTGTACCTACATAGATAGTACACTCAGACATCGGCGCATGCAAGAAAAAGGTTAAAATGCACGGCCAACCCCAGTCCATTCTCCGGACTTCGCAGCAAGGTCCATGCTCGTAATCTCGTTTCGCATGATTTCTTGCCGCTGCCGTGATAACGATTCAAGGGGGAGGAGATCATGACGTCGTTGTCTTCCTTCCCGTCTCGTATTCAACGTTTTGCCCTGACGTTGTCAAACGGTGATGTGGTGCGAATTCGTGGCCGGCGTGACTGCGGGCGGCTCACGATAGAAGGCACTGGAGTGTGTAGCGCTTGTGCCGTACATGTTCGGCGGAAAAGCCGAGAGCTCCAAGAATGTTCCTCCCACCCTGTCTGTCCGACGCTACGACTTGCATCTAGCATGCTGCACTTGCGCAGGTCCGATATGTACAGCTGCAGTACCACACACAACACCCAGACTTTTCTACGGTTCCCAAGCTGCCCTAGTAGCGCCGCGGCCAAAGTCAACCATCTGTCACCGCAAGAACTGTCCGCGCATCATGGAGAAAAAGCGGGTGGGTGATTGTTGCCCCGGCTACCAACCTTCCCAGCTGCTCCTGCCACCATGGCTGACCGCTGAAACGTCCTGTGTGCCAAAATCTAGGAAAGTTACCGGTAAAGTTCTTTTGACCGCGCCACCAGTTGCAGGTACGCGGCTGCCTTGCTGTGGTGCTCGCTCATTGCGAAACCTCAGGCTGTTGATTAGGTTTGCCCGGGGCTAAGCGATGAGGGCTTCTCTGTTAGCCGGATCAATCAACTGCATACGCCTTTTGTGCATAAGACTGGCGTGCATAATATTATGTACGTATGCTGAACCCGGACAACGCAGCTGCACGTTACTGTCCGTAGTCTGCGAAGTTTAGCTATATCGTATTGCTTTTGACCCAGTTCAACAATACATTGACAAGTCTCAGCAACTCAACAACTCACGACAGGAACAGGAAAGGTCTGGATAGATCAAAGTACTTGTCATAACGATCTTCATTATCTGTGTCATAGTACAGCCTCTGCGTCGAGCGCGAGACAATGAAAACGCCGTTGTAATGCTGTAAAGAACGATAACGCTAACAATTAATTTTTATCTAAATATCGACAATGAACATCTGGTTCATAGCTCCACTAGAGCTGTCCATTCTTCTCCCTCGTAATCTCATCCGCCGAGTCGCTTTCCGACACAGACTTAGGCGCCATCATAGGCTCAGGGCCCTTTGGCGAGCCGGGTGTGGTGCGCTTGAAGTAGTTGTGTACATCAAGGTGGTCGTCCTCGTCAGGGTCAGCACCTTCCCAGCCGTTCTTCTCAGAGAACTTGTGTTGCTGGCGTTCGAGCCACTCTGCGCGCATCTCGGTAATCTTCTGCTCGTAGTCGAGCTTGGCGTCGTAATCCTTGTGCTGGCCACGGAAGCGCTCCCACCAGGACAGGTGCTTCCAGTGGATGGCAATACCGTGGTAGTCGTGCTCTTTGCCCGCGCGAATGTATGCCCAGCGACGCTCTTGCTCCTTGAGATCCAGACCGGTCGTGTCTGGAAGGAAGAGTAGAGTAAGGAGAGCACCAGCAAGACCAAACCAGGGAACAAAGTAGAACTTGGTCTGAGTGTCGATGTAGTTGTACAGGACGGCGGCGAGTAGGGCACCAGCCTTACCGCAAGCAGCACTGAAACCGTGAGCGGTGGCGCGGACCGGTGTAGGGAAGACCTCGGCAGCGACAAGGAAAGTGACACTGTTGGGGCCGAATTGGTTGAAGAACGAGGACAAGAAGTACATGGCTTGGAAACCGTGAATGTTCTCAGGCGACGTGAAGTAGTCCAGAGCGAAACCGGGGATGATGAAGAGAACAAAGTCAGCCAGGAAACCGACGATCATCATCCATTTGCGCCCGTAAAGCTTGTTGTCGATGAGCAAGGAAGCGAGGTAGTAGCCACAAAGCGATACACCGACGTTGATCAAGTTATACAGCCAGCCGGTCATGACAGACTTGTTACCAGGCGTAATAATGCTGATGAATTCGTTCTGGAAAAGCTTGTTGCCGTAGAAGAAAACGTCGTTGGCAAACCAAGCGCCAGCAGTAGCCAGAAGACGGGGTCCAAAGTATGTAAAGGTAAGTTTCAAAGACTGAACGTCGTAGCCGGTAACGTTCGACTTCTTCTTGGAAAGCGCCAGCTGCCTCGAAGCCGATTTCATCTTGTAGTAACGGAAGTAGACGAGCCAGAGTGTACCGACAGCAGGAATGGCGAAGGAGACACGGTAAGTCCATTGAGCCAAGGTCTTCGAGTACGGGGGGGATGATCCGCCGTGGAAGATGAGGAGCAAGATGATCAGGATGACCTGGTTGAAGAATTGTCCCCAACCTTGCATCAGGAAAGCACTGGTAACTTTCCTGCCACGGTGAAGACGATCGTCCTTGGTAGAGACTTTTCCGGAGCCGACAGCGTTCTCCATACCAGCAGTCGCAGTCATGGGGTACTCGCCTCCAACACCGATACCGTAGAAGAATAGAGCCCAGACGTAGCAGATGACCCATCCGTTCTGGGTGACACCCCAGGCAGCAGTGAGCATGAGGAGACCGACGAACATGATAACAGCATCTTGGATAAGACCGAAGCGGCGGCCGAGCCAATCACCAACAATACCAACGAGGATCTGACCAACAATGATACCGCAAATCTCGAGGTAGTCAATAGCCTGTAGCCAGGTTTCATCGCAAATCTCGTGCTTACCCCAGCATGCTGGGAAGGCAGCCTGCAGAAGAGGTCTGACGTTACCAATGGAGAACAGAACGTAACTAGATTCATGTTAGCGAAGAATTGAGCGATGAGATGTTTCGACTTACCCCTCGAGACCAAGACCCATACCAGGAATTACACAGGTTCGGAAGTAGTGACCAAAAGGCGCAAGTGGGTCTTTCTTGAACATGTCCCAGAAGTAGGTTGCTTCAGCTTTCGCTTCAGCTTTGTCGACTTGTCCAATGAATTTGACCCGTTGACCCAGTGGCATGTCTGCCCAGTAGGTGCCGTTGGCATTGTAAAGGTCGTCGGGGTGAAGCAGGGCATGAAACACATTAGACTCGTTCGCGCTCATGTCGTTACGGATGTCAATGTCCTGAGTAGCTTGGTGCTCGCCGGTCATGTTGGGGCCATGGGGTGCAGCAACACCATAATCCCGGAGGGATGGTGGCGTAGGTTCGTGAGAATTCGCCATAGTAACAACTGTACAACGAGGGCTGGGCCGGACTCGTTGTTATATGCTGATAGTGGAATGGCTGGAAAAAGCGTTGCCCAGAGCCGCGGGTCCTAGGCGAAGCTTATATGCGCTTTGATGCTAATCCGAGGCGGCGGATTATCCCACGGATATTACAATCGTTTGATGATGTGGGTTGCGCAAGTAATTCCACGCACAATGCAGAACAGTAGCACGTTCGATAGGGTGGCTTCTGAGTGGTCGATGGGATCTGCAAATCGACGCGATGCCAGATGCTAGTAATAGCCGGGCGGTCCGATGACGAACTTTCCGATATGGTATGCACGGATTGGTGATGGACACACGCCTCGAGCTGCTTGTGGTGCGTTCTTCTGTTCCAAAGGGCTGCCGCAAAAGCCCGGTGCGTAGGAATTGAGGGTCAGAGGTAGCCACCCAGGTTCAGCCGAGTGGAAAAGATGAGGCAGAGGCGCACAGGGAGCGCGAACTTGAGTGAACAAAGTTGAGCATTTCGCACAAGCCGACGAGCTACAGGTTATATAAGGGTCCAAGGATGCGAAGAAAATTCTAGTGTACAGACCGTCGCTTCCGGCGGGGGCATAACGTTACTGTGGACGCGAGGATACTAGAGGTTTGAAAGCCCCACCCAGTCTGGAAGGAGCTCACGCGACAGCAAATCCCAGCCTTTTCGGCACAAGCAGCACCCTCTAATTGGGCCGAGAGCGACTGCATCTACTCTACTCCTTGCTCTCTGCCCCGTAGTCGCCAAATCCGAGTTCTTGCGCCGTGGACCTTTCTCCAGATTTATGTCTTTTCAACGTACTATTCGTGATAGCTGATGGAGCTATGACGTTTTTAATAAGCCTTCTAGGGCTTGCACAAGCATACCAAGCTACGATCAAGAGGCATGGCAACAGATCAGTTGCCCAGCCCTGCTACGCCATTGACGCATTCCTGCCGCGTCGCCACTTGTTTGGATGTACGAGGCGATGAAAGGCCTTTGAAGGATGAAGTCTCAAGGAGCCAATCAGAGAGCCCAACAGAGAACGTGGGCGAGGCAATGGATATGGCGGGGTCCGAGAGTCTGGGCCAAGGAGGGACGTGCACGGCTGCTACGGTGCTTAGCCTCATCCATCCTCGTTCATTCTGCCGAGTATCCACACTTCGTCCGCTGCCATCGTCCCATGTCCCCCTCAACACCACCAATAATGCTGCTACGGTGACATGGTGCTCATTATCTTCGAGCGTGTCAGACCAACAAGGGCCCTGCTTGCTTGTTGCCGTTCAATAAACACATGTCGGGTTGAGAATGTGGGCTAAGGCAGGACGTGCACGGCTTACACCTGGGCAGCACTGTCTCTAGCGTCGCATTGAAAGCCGGAAGCAAGAGCAGCTCTAATTCAGCCTCTTCTTCTAATTACGCACTGCAACATAGCTGACAAGTTTAAATAAAAAGATAGAATATATAATAAAGTACTATAAGCAAGATTGCCTCTTCAAGATATTTATTAGAGGCCTTGTTATTATGTAACAAGGGCTTCCTACTATTAGCCTATGTCTGACTCCTAATACGACGCTGGAGATAATGCACGTATACGGTCGTATTCATCACGAGCGTCACTGCAGTACGCACGAGGGTGCTTCAAACCTTCTGCATGCTTTAACCCAAGTGACGACAAGTGTCACGGTACCTGACCCTCTTGACTATAAAACGCAATGGCACTTCTTGCTATAGAGTGTACTGTACATGCACGAACCAACGCATTTCCGGAGGTCCTGAGCTCGATCCATACCATACCTGTCCACCTCCTGTGCAAGCGTGCCTTGTTCTATACCACGTCAACTGCCCTCCACGATGCCGCGGGCACTGGGAACGGACTAGTCAGTCATGATATCATCCGTACCCTCAGTACCATCCGCTTTATCATCATTAGTACCAGCCACAATCCCCTCATCCTCATCCTCACCCTCACTACTGTGATCGCCAAACTCTCCTTCATCCTTACTGCAGTCTTTGCAAGTGTCCGCGTCATAGCCGTCATCATCAACAAGCTTGCTTTGTTGAGCCTCGTGCCCATGCTCTCCACCCAAACACCATCCAACACGTTCAGGATCATGCTTATGATAGCCGAGATTGCAGAAAATGCACTCGTTAACATCCGCAACTGCGCGATACTTCAACGGAATTCTGGTGTTCTCGCATCCGTTACCGTTACACAGGAAGTATTCAGTCGTAGATACAGTAGACATTCGAGCGACATGCTCAACGCCGTATTGTTCTGGGTGTTTTGGATCGAGACCATGGCTGGCCTGATGCATCTGCTGCTGCAGCAAACTGCTTTCTGACGATGAAGCAGATCGTCTAGGAGCGTTATAAAAGGTAACACGATCCAAGACCTGGTTGCGATCACGAGCTGTGACTGTACCTAGCTTTCGGCCTTTCTTGCCAATGACTTGATGTTTGTTTTGTTTGGCGCCATATGTCTCAACATGGTCCACTTTGTCAAACTGAGCGATGAACCCGTCAGAGCCTGACGAGCTGGAAGAGTCCGACGAACCTGGGGATGGGTTCTCAAGGCGCTGTAGCTTGACGCGCTGGCGGTCAAACTCGGTTCGGTTCCCGTTCTTGGCCGCATTGTTCATGCTTTTGAAGATGTCCTCAGATCCAGGCACATCAGCCGTGCCGTTACCATGGCGGAAAATGAAATTCTGTTGGATCTCGTCGTATTCTCTGGCCAACGCAACTCGGGTAGGTGGAGACGGCTCGTTGCTATCATCCGCACCTGTGGCGTCATCTTCCTCGTCTTCAGTGAAGGCTCCTGGAACGGGCCCATCTCCCAGCGCGCTCATCAGAGCTTCCTCTAGGTCGGCCGCTCTATCGGCTTCATCGCCGCCTTCAAAAGCAGGCATCTCAAAGTCCGCAGGCTCTAGATCCGGGTCGTAGTACTCCTTGGCTAGATTGATCTTCTTCATTTCTGCACGAAGCTCCTGGTATTGGCTTGAGGGATATGCCCTCTTTAGTTGGTTGCTAAAGGATGTCTCGAAGCTTATGTTAGCTACGCCTTCTTTACGATGAGACATTTCCGTGGCGTCGGGAGGCCAACCAGTCCGCATCTGTAGCCCGTGGTGGTAGTGTCCGATGGATAAGCACAGGGGGTGCCATGCCTGGAGGACGATGGGTAGACCGAGCAAGTCTCCGTACTTCTTCTTGTAGGCCTTCTTCTCATCCAGGGACCAAACCGCGTTCTCTTTCATGGGTCTCGTCTCGTCCCACAAACCGACACAAATTTGGAAAATGCACTCGACAAAAAGAGTGATCGGCGTATCGATAGTGGCATCCCATCTGTTGCATCTCTTCCTGAGTCTATCGAGACGTTGAAAAAAGAAGTTGGCCGCTGCGACCCAACTCCATTCCTGTGAAGAAGTTGACGTCTTTGGAAGGCGAGCAACCACCGGGCAACCGTCTGTACTCTTTGTAACACTAACACCAAACTCCTTTTCAAGCTGGTTAATGAGAAACTTCAGGCGAGTCAAGTCTTCTGTTGACCACTTGACAGCGTCTATGCTTTTGTACGTTTTGGCGTCCTCAAGCTGATCGCTCGCCACGAGCTTCCCCGAAACCCATTGCTCATGCATCGCCTTGAAAACTTCATCGTTCAAAGTCTGCTTCTCCCGTAGCGCTTTCGTAGATGGGCATTTGAGGCGAACCCTGCGACATGCAGCCAGACGCTCAAATAGTGACTTAGAAAAGCTCTCCAGTCGGTCATGCAAGTTGCCCGACTCTGCGGTATCCTCTTCCGCGTCACCGACTGCTCTTATGTAGTCGCTGATGACTGCCATTATAGCGGGAAGATGGATGCCCTTTGCAGAATTAAAGGCCGTGCTTGTCAGGCGCAAGTTTGACGGGGCGTGATGATGAATTTCGCCGGAACTTGCAATACCAAAGGGAAACACCGCATCTACTGATATTCGGAAGCCATCGTGCGCGGTTGCTGTAGCGGAGAAGGCTCGCATAGTCGAAGTCATGTAATCTTCCCACCGCGCTGATACGAGACCCCCGCCGGGAGATTGAGTGCGACATACGAACTTGCGGACGGACTCGAGTGCTTCAGACATTGTCCCTGCCCCTCGAACCTTTGCATTGCGTAGCGCGATCTTGAGTGCGCGTTCGTCTATGGCAGCAGCTGGATCCGACGATTCCAGCTGGAAACATGAGGCGCAGATCTTTGGCGCGAAGATACCTTTTTGCATGCGGGAACACAGGAAGATACCGTGACAGCTGCCGCAAGGATGAACAGTACTGTGTTGGCTGTCTTCATTGCACGAGCATGCAGTCGAAGAAGGCTCTCCAGCAACAATCTGTGAGCAAACTGCCTCGTATTTCACAGCTCCTTCTAACCATGCTTCTCTGATGTCGCCAGAACGTAGCCAAGCATTGACTATAGTGGTGACTACCGGCATGGCACGCGAGTAATCCCTGGAAGGAATGGGGAACTTCGGAAGACCGGGGAACCGGTGTTCGATGCGCTCGTCTGGTGCGATGGTAACCAACCCAGCCGCCGTCTCAAAGAGATGTAGGACATCGTACCGGTGCCAGTAGTTGGTAGCGATCTTGGAGATCCAGCTGTCGCAAAATACCTTGAAGTCATCAAGACGAACAAAAGTAGTGCGCGCGAGGTGCGCAGACAGGCAACGAAGGAGCTTCTCGGTCTGCAGGTTGTTCTCAAGTCGGCCTTCGGTTTGTTCCAGTTGCTCGACATTCGGGTCGTACAGGCCGGTCTTATGAATGTCCTCTTTGCTGGTTGGGTCCTGGGTGAATCCGCAGTTCCCGTAATGATCATAGAACTGAAGATTTGGCATCATACGGAACGTCGGTACTCCAGAAAGCTCGGGAAGGGTATATGTGCCTTCGTAGCTTTCCCCGGTAGATGGGTCAATCATCATAGAACGTACAGTCCATTCGATCGTGTCCTTCAATTTGTCGTTGTTCAAAGGGTCGAGCTTGTCAATCTCTGGAGTAGGGAGACGTAGACGGCTAGGATCCCAGGTACCCTCAAGCTCCAACTCCAGTAATGCAGTGATGATCTTGTTTCCAGCCGCTGGAATGGCTACAAACTTTGACCCATTGAAGAGCGGAGTGGAAACCAGATCGAGCTCACCAGGGAACGAGTTGAGAATGCCAACTGCACTGGAAGCAACGCGCAGCGCGACATCCTTGCTGTAGGACGGTCCATATGCTACCGCCATTAAACGGCGTTCTGATCCTTGTTTGACCTCATACCGGTACTCATCGATAGTCTTTGACTCCGACAGCACCAGCTTGGTACTGACGAACGAGCTGACGTAGTTGCGACCATCTCTCGACGGGGCTTTACTGAGAGACCTCATCTCATTCCGGAGTTGCGACAGCTGCGCGTTCCGTTTGTCTGCGAGTGGCAGCCGCAAGGGGGCGATCGGGTTCTGCATGGCGGTTTCGTTGTCGTCGTCGTCGTCGTCGGCATCGACATCGTCTGCAATGAGGGGAGCATCGCTTGAAGACACCACAGCGTTTATGGCGGTAGTCCACTGATCCAGCTGCGCACCGACCCGTTCCTCGTAAACATCGGCCAAGGTTTGGTAAGGAGCAGAGAGGTCAGTAGTGGGGTCCACGGTAGATTTATCCAGGCGATGAGGTCTAGTCCCTCGGCTGCCCGTCGCGAGATCTCCTCTCTTAAACTTCCTTGACGAAGCTTTAGTCACGAGGGGATTGTTGCGAGCGTAACGGCACTTTTGACATTCGCGGGCGCTCTCATCAGCTGAACCTGGAATCTTGTACCAATTGCTTGTTTCCAGCGTTCTGCCACACAGGCCATCGCAC